>NW_005841865.1:4097536-4101422 GCF_000455745.1 Alligator sinensis
TAACGTAACTTGTGACGCTAGTAAGTAAAACTTTTAAAGTAATTCGAGAGTTAAAATTTAGATGCGTTATTTATACAACTTAAAGAGAAACTTGTTAGCAAAAATATTACTTTTCCAACTCAAAATTGCAAGCAGGTATTGGATTATAACAATGACAGATTCCTATTCAGCATTCTAAAATCCAGAGCTAGCCAGACGAGTCCCATTTAAAAATAAGCCAGGGTATCGACTAAAGGAGGAAAAAGGAGCAGTCTGGAAAGCTGTCCGAGTTCAGCTGCACACATCCTGTATGTGCATGGAGGCCAGTGTCCATCCCAAGTTCCCATCATATAAAGCCTACTACCTGTGTACATACTCTAAGGCAGCTATTTTTCCAGACCATGATTTCTTAAGAGCTCTCCTTGGATAACCTTAGCTACAGTATTTTATGACTGCAGCTAATTATAGTTTTATATCTGCATACAATTAATCAGGGCTCGAATTAAACGAATAATTCATGGATCAGTTTCATTTGATAAAATAAGCAATTTTTTATATAAATATTCAGAGAAGATGGATTGGATGAGAAGAATCTAACTTCTTAAAGCTACCCAGTTAAATCTCATTTGTATACAGAGTGATTTCTAGCAACTTTCTAGCATTTCTAGCATCTGCAAAAACCAAGCCATGCCATGCCATGCCCTCTGCCTTGGACCCTGTGAAAAAGGGCATCTATCATCTATTCTGGCTTCATTATTCTGTTTCGAGTTCTGCTCCTGCCCCGACTTACATACTTTCCTAGATCCTTCCACCACTTCACTGCCAGTTCCTTTTCATCGGGAAAGATGTTTAGTTGTTTTTTTCCAAAGATATCACTTTCTCCCTGATGATTTCCCCTCTCCAGCCCCTGCTCTTTTCTCCCCTAGCAAGCCATGACTCCATCCAGCTCTCTCTCTATACTGAGAAAGTAGCTTAACTTTTCTCTCCTCCTTATCCTAGTCTTATCAACTGGAAAGCAATCAAGGGCCGTGTCCAAACACACCATGCAGGGGCAGTGCGCACCACTCAAAAGTGCAGGACCATGAAGACAGGACCTGGTCTGACCCAAGGGTGTGCAGCCCCTGCATGCAGTGCCAGCTGCCCAGGTGACAGCAAGAGCTGACCCGGTTCTGTGCGAGGATGCGTGCCAGCAGACCGGGCCCACACCATGTGCAGCCCCCGAGTTGTATGCTGCCGGGGGAGCTGTGCCTGCAGCGGGCCATGAGTGCCCTGATGGATGCTGGTGGGGGAGGGGGGAGCACATGTGCCATGTGGGGAACCCATCCCTTCCAAGCACCCCCCCTCACTCCCACACAGTCCCCCACCCCTACTTAATTGGGACAGCACCTGGGTCCAAGCCACCACTGCTGCCTTGCCTCACTCCTATTGGGACACAGGGCAGTCATACAGATTCTCTGCACTCCAGGAGCACGCCCAGTGCCGCTTTTTTCCATCACTTTATTTATTTTTTGGATACCAGGATTTCAAAGGGCACGTGCTCACTCGTCTGGATGTGGCCAAGTACTCCAAATCAGGGTGAGAAAAGCTGAAAGACCCACCTTGGTTTTGTTATGCCCTTCTTGCAGCACTAACACATTTATCACAGCAGTGCTGGCATGTGAGGACAGCTTAGCCTTGGCCTCTTTTTCCTGGACCTAACTCCTATAAAGGGAGGTGGGGCAATGGTATAGATATTGCTAGGACAAATATTTGCCACCATATAAGTTTTCTTGTACAGAACATGGGGGATATTCTGCAGATACCATGTCCTCCAGCTTTTTAGGGAAACCTGTGCTAGGAGCCCTAGGACAGCCAAGAGCCAGACTTATTCTCCTACTAAATTTTAATGGTACAGTTAAGGCAATACAGATTTTAACATTTTTTATATTTATGCTGGTTGTAAAATGGACACGTTAGATTTCCCTTTTAAAATAAAAAAGTTTGCAGCCATTTAGGCCAAGTATAGATATTTAGGGCCTTTAGGGGGAGGTTAAAAGCCCGTGTGGGTGGGCTGGGCTGGTACAACCTGCAGGCAGGGTGGGGTCACTCCCCAGTGAACCTACACCCCCAACCTTCCCACTCCTCCCCCCCACTAGGACTTGCTTGCTTGGCTCCGGCAGCGGTGAACACTGATAAAAGCAGCTACATCCCAAGCTGCTTGTGGTATGGCAATCGAGAGGGCTGGCTGGTCAGAAGGAGGGCTGGGGGACGAAAAGAGCAGCTCCAGGGCAGTGCAGGAAACGTAGACAGACATTCTCTGCACTAATTTAACTTACACTGAATAGGTCTGATAAACCTGGATCTATGTAGTATCAAACCAGGTTCTGCAATTTTTAGACTAGTGTGTGCATGGAATTTCTGTACAGTTACAGGTTCAGACCGATTGCTGGTCACTGAAACCAGATCTGTAAGTGTAAGGTTGGCACCAGGACAAGCTAAGTTTAAATTAGATGGCCATTCTGAACCCAATTTAATCTCCCCAAATGTCTGTACTTAGTTTTACAGAGCATAATCAGATATGATTAAGACAGAATTGTTGAATCTCAGCAGAAATTGGAGTTCAAGAGACCTAGCAGTTCCTCTAGTTCACTGTGTCCCTCTTGCAGAAGATCACTCTTCAGCATAAGATTGTCTCCTGTAGTCTCTTCTGTATTATTCTGTTTTGTGTGTGTTTCAAGGAATAGGAATTCTCTTCCTAACTGAAAACTGAGCAATTTGGCACAATGCTTTTACTACACATACTCTGATGACAGCACACAGATTAAAGAATTTTGCTCGTGCTAGGCATGAATTTACATAAAAAGTAATACTGTATCTTAAAAAAAAAAAAAAAAAGAAAAAAAAAAAGCATATTTGAACTGATTTGTTCAGATGACCCACTGGCAAGTTACCATACTTGGCTGAAAACCTGAATTCAGGCACTGGACTTGCAATTCTGAGGAAAATGTTAATGAAGTTAACACATGAATAATTCAAAAGCACTTCATTCTATTTAACAGCAAGTTACCTGGCCATTTAAGAGAGAAACCCAGGCACACTAAAAATAATACTGATCCCTTTGCCATTGTACCAATTTAACTGGTTAAAATTGGAGGATAACAAGTTGCTCTTGGAGTTCCTTCTATAACTGAAGAGAGTGATCTAACAGCTCTGCTTTCAAGAGTGTATGGTACAGGTACCATGCGATGTACCTGCTATTAGGAAGTCCAGTTTTCCCAGGAAAACACAGTTCTTGTTTTAATCAAACAAATTAACTCCTTAAATGCAACTGATACAAATTAGAACCACTGCTGTCCAGTGAAAGATATACGGTGGTTCCCATAGGCCCAGTCAATAGCAAGGACTTTTCATAGATATCTTCAAAAGAGGCCCCACTGATGACAGACATGACAACAATGCTTCAGTAGGTGGTTTAGTCACCCTCTTTTGGAAAGATTTTCAGCGGTCTATCCAATAAATATAGCAGCAGTATATTTATAAGATAATTATATTTAATGTAACATTTATATTTAATGTTGTCAGTCCAGTATTCAAAGAGAAAAAACACAAAATTAGCTTAACCAGCATTTCTTGAATTTTAAATTAAATGCTTATTTATAGCTACTCCAGAGCTATCCTGGATCCTATGGTTTTCTGATGCCTTCAGAGGTTCCAAAGCATATGTGCTTCCCTTCTAACTCGGTGATGTGTCATAGTTTCATAGTAGTTAAGGGTCAGAAGGGACCTAAATAGATCATCTAGTCTGACCCCCTGCCACTGGCCGGAGCACACGCTGGGATCACATGACCCTAGACAGGTGTTCATCCAACCTCTTTTCGAATTTACCCAAGGTGGGAGTGAGGACCACTTCCCTAGGAAGTTGGGTCCA
>NW_005841865.1:4101642-4113254 GCF_000455745.1 Alligator sinensis
TTGCATAGAGGGGGAGTATCACCTCTCTGGACTGGCTTGAGATACACCTTTGGATGCATGACAAGGTATGGCTGGCTTTGCTGGCTGTGGTCTGGCATTGGCGGCTCACATTCATCTTGGAGTCAATAATGACTCCAAGATCCCTTTCCGTCTCTGTGTGGGGAGCTCCCCAGCTTGTATGTATGCTGTGGATTCCTCCTCCCCAGGTGCAGCACCCTGCACTTATCCACATTGAAGCCCATCCTATTACCATCTGCCCACTTCTGTAGTCTGTCTAAATCTAATTGCAGCCTCTCTCTCCCTTCGAGCGTGCCTACCTCTCCACACATCTTGGTGTCATTGGCAAACTTGGACGTGTTTTTCACCCCCTCGTCCAAGTCATTGATGAAGATGTTGAACAGCGTAGGCCCCAGGACCGAGCACTGGGGGACCCCACTATTCACATCCAGCCAAGTCGAGTACAACCCGTCCACCACCACTCTCTGGGTGCACCCCATCAGGCAATTTCTGATCCATCCAACTGTGTAGGCATCAATGCCACAGTTGCTCAGTTTATTAATGAGAATGGGGTGAGAGACAGTGTCAAAGACCTTCTTAAAGTCCAGAAAGACTACGTCCACGGCAACACCATCATCCAGGGATTTTGGTCGTAAAAGGCCATCAGGTTGGTCTGGCAGGACCTGCCTTTGATGAACCCATGTTGATTTCCCCTGGGCATGATCTCCCCTGCTGGCCCCTCACACATGTGATCTTTGATAATTTTCTCAAGGATTTTCCCCAAGACCAACACGAGGCTTATGGGCCTATAGTTTCCTGGGGCCTCCTTTCTCCCTTTCTTATAAATGGGGACCACATTAGCTAGTTTCCAATCTCCGGGCACCTGGCCCGTGGACCACGATCACTCGTACAGCCAGGCCAAGGGCACAGCAATGACCCCCCCAGTTCTCTCAACACCTGTGGGTGGAGGGCATCAGGGCCCGCAGATTTAAAAACATCCAGCCCTTCCAGAAGAGCCCCAACTACTTCTGTGCAGACCCGAGGCCTGGCAGTGCTATCCCCAAGATTGCCCCTACCTGTGGTGGGAGAGCTGTCCTGGTCCCTATCCAAGAAAGCAGAGGCAGTCCAACAATAGTTTATTCAGCTGTTAAAAAGGAGCTTTTCACTCCAGTTCTTTAGATTAGAGAGAGACAGTGAAAACTATTTTAACTTTTTTGCCAGTTAAAATGGTAATCTCCAGGAATCTCAAGAAATGGGATGCAGCTCCTAGAGCAGACGCTTCATTACTTTTCTTCTTTTTTTAAAGTTAACATCATAACTTCTCTACCATTATAGTGTCAGGGCATTAACAGTGGTCTCCCCTGGTTTTTAGCTATGGCAATTGGCAGGCTGTTTTTAGTTTTGTTTACATAAGGGATGTTGTGGCCATGATAAATGGGGCTAGAAAAGATGATTTAAGACTCTCTAGAGAAATGGTTGCCTACAACTGCAGGCCTCAGTGGCCCAGAGGCACTTTACTGGTCCTATATTCTTATACAGTTGGACATACGACCTATAAAAACAGGTAGACAGTACTTGGAAGTTGCAGACACGAGGAACTGGTCCAAATAAAAACCTTCCAGGGAATGTTCAGCCACACACAGTAAAAAGCTCCTTCAGTTAAATCATCAAGGGGAGTTTGTTAAAGTTATCATGGAAAATATTGGTCATCAAGTTTCTCCAAACTACTTGAGAATGAAAGCTATAGCCTCATGAAGCACTCTCTCCCCCTGGAGGCTTACAATTTAATTTCTTATCTGCTTACCTGATGTTTTATAGATTTCCTGAGGTCCACGACTTGCATCTTTGACTTTTAGTTACTTGAAGCAAGTAGTGCTGAAGACATATGGCTATCAGCCAGAACAATCAGTGTTTTGCTTAGTACTGCTTATCATAGGAATTGCTTTACTCAGAAACATGCGTCTTGATACCAGAGTGCTGACCAATCCCCATCCAACCAAACCTCTTCTGGGGAAAATGTAAAAGTGTGATGATTATTCAGTCCCAGGTTCCTTCAGACACCTAGATTATCTTGTCCTGCCCCAGTCTTGATGTTGTGTTGTCAGGATCATTTTTGTTTTATGCAAGAATCTTCTGCACATTTTAGACCTCCTAAGTTTATGACCCAGGGAGCCACGTGTTGTTTCTCTGGCAGAAAAGTAATCACAGAATGGCCAATCAGTCCAACTGGCATCACTAAGAAAAATCATTAGGCGGATGGTTGCGTGCAATGAAACAGCATCACCTAAGGATCCATCTACTCTTTTCTGGTTCAGTATTCAATAAAGCAGGGCGATTCACCTGCTTGCTGATCAATCATGCAGAAATTTCCCTGGAGAAACTTTCAGAGTTCCACCCATGGCTTCCTCATGAGGTGGAGAGCATTTGTCATTGGCATAGGCTGCGGAATGGGGTGGGCCACCCGGGCCATGGCCCAACCAACTTTTAGCACATTAATTTAGCTAGCTATGCAGTTAAAAAAAAAGTAGCTATACAGTTTTAACCAGGATAACAACTGTGCCTTTGTGGGTTATATAAATTAAATGTGCTAGAAGTTGGCTGGGCCATGGCCCGGGTGACCCACCCCATTCCGCAGTCTGTGGTCATTGGTGCTACTAGCACTGAAACCAATAGAAGGACAGTTCCTCTGTTGATTCTGGGCCGCCCTTACCATCTGCTCCTCCCATGGCTGCGGATACCCGAAACACACCCGGATCCCAGCAGTGTTGGGATGTAGGCAGAATTTACTGTCTCCACAAGTGTGGCCACTACAAGACTCAGTGTTAAACTGGAAGACTCAGACCATCACCTTCCTAGTATGGTGGTGGGATCCCTTATCCCATCCAACATCTGTGACAAGAAATGAGTTAGTGGGGGAAGGCTTAGTAGTAGAGGTTGAAAGGCTATAATAGTAGCATAATGCCAGCTCTGATCACTTTATTGAGAGACAGCTGACAGGGAGATCTTGGGAGGAAAGCCTTGGGCAACTGCTTTCAGGATGAGGAGGGGAGGGCTTTAAAGCACTGCATTTTTAAAGTTACTTTCACCTTCAGTGTGTGTACAGAGGGGAAAGTAGCTCCGGCAAGGTCCAGGTACCTCTGGTATGAAATGATACAGCACACAGCATAGAGAGGGTTAAAGGAGCCAAGCTCCCTCCTTGCCTTCACTTCCCTGCTATTCAGGCCTTCCTCTCCAAGGAAACAACCAGCTCCTCCAGAAGCTCTTCCTTTGTCATCCTCCCCTGCCTCTATGATCCTACATGTCAAGCAGCAATCCATAGTTGTGTTCCTGATGAGTGAGCCAGTCCATGCATCCTCCCCAGGAAGTGAGAAGTATAAAACACGCAGGGACTTCTTAGGACCTTGTTACACAGTAATTTTAGGCAGGTTTTGGACCTCTTAATCTGTGGATTAACTGCATGTTAGCATCTTAAGCGGCTTAAATCACTTGCTATTTGACTTTAAAAAGTTGCACCATTCCACAGCAGGATCTCTAATCCACCTAATTTTACTCCTGTTCCATTAAGGTGAGGCCACTCTCCACAGCTATTCCACCCAAACTGAAGTGTTCCAGCATCCCAGGATGCCATAGCCCCTCCCAAGTCAGGGAGAGCAGGGACTCCAGGGCTCAGTGGGGCCAGGTAAGACACCTCGCCTCCTGGGCACGTTGGGCAGAGCAAGTGCTGCAGCCCTAGAGCACCCAGTGACTGCAGTGCCTCCTGCCACCACTCAGACAAGCTCTGGCCTGCCCAGCAGGGACAGAGCCAGTCTGAGTGGCAATTGGAGGCATTGTGGCTGCTAGGTGCTCTGGGCCTGCAGCACTCACTCTAACCAGGGGGAACAGCAAGCGTGTCCTGCCCCTAGCTCCTGGTCCTGCCCTGATCACCAAGCCTCTAGTGACAAGTCACGGCTGTGCAGGTGAGGGGCAGTCAGAGCAGGTTTTGCACCTTAAGATGCAGCTGCTCCACTAAGACAATCAACACTAAGTCAATTAACATTTGTGCAACTTTGGACATAAGGTGTAACAAGGTCCTTACATGGTAAGTTTAGGCAGTTTCTTGAACTTTTAACCCCTGGACTAGTGCATAGTAATACCTTCTACGTGGTTTCAAGCACTCATTATTTGGCTTAGAGTTATGGCACTCCAGGACAGGATGATCTCCAATCTGTCCAATTTTGTTGCTGTTCCATTACTGTGTGGCCATTTCCCACAGCTATTCCACCCACGTTGAAGTCTTCCAGCATCAGAATGCTCTGATCCTTTTTACCCCCAGCGTGCCCAGCAGCCGCAGTACCTCCTGCCACTGCCCAAACCAGCTCCGCTCCTGCCAGCGGCAGCACGGTGCGGGGCAGGAGCTGCTCCTCGAGTTCTACAGAGAAAAAGATCAGGCCCCTCAGACCTCAAGCAGTGCCCGACTGGCCAGCAGCCCAACTAATAGGGCACAGGGCAGTGCGTGAGCTCTGGAGGAAAAAAAAGAAAAGGACTGGGTCACTTGGAGCTCCAAGCGAGCTAGCACTAGCAGGAGTAGCGAGTGGGTCCTGCTCCTCATCCTGCCCCTGTTTACCGAGCCTCTAGTAGCAAGTTACAGATGTGCAGGTGAAGGAGAGTCAGAGCTGGTTTTTCACATCATGTGCAACTGCTCCACTAAGGCAGACAACACTAATCCAATTAACGTTTCTTTGGCATACAGTGTAAGGTCTAACAAGGCCCTCAGTGTTCTAGCCTCGGCTCCACAGATAACTTTTGATTTTCAATTTTCCTGGGCTGTCAAATGCTTATCCCAGTCTGATGATACCCTTGTGATAGAAAGTACAGCAGGCAGTGACACTCACAGGCCTGTTATTCCAGCAACTTGAACCTTGGATTTTACAGGCAGAACAGCACTGATATCATGCTGTTGTCTCTCTTTTTCTACCTAAATATTATTGGTTTGCCTAGGTCCCAGTAAATAAGCTTATATATCTATATGAACAGCATGATTTGATTTCTGTCAAAACCACCGATAGCTGAAATGAGAGTAATGAATAATTTGTGCGTTTTTCTTATGTTGGTATTGTTAAAATATGCTCGGATGCATGCTCTTAGCAACAACACTTGAATTCCCCAGATTAGCAATTAATAATGTATCACACATACTGGTAAATGCATGATTCATGAGAGATACAAATGGCAGGTTCTATTTAAAGCTTCCTTGTGGTCATGAACAGAACACTAGTTGTACATACTGGAAGTCAAAAAGCAAAAGGTGCAATTTGTTAGGGAATCCATACAGTTCTGCAGAACTAAGGTGGAAGACATGAACCCTAAAGGCTCAAGTCAAATGTAAAATTGGAAATATTAGGGTCCCCACTTCTTCCCCATAGCCTTCTGCTTTGGACTCAAAGCCACACAGCAATACTCAACAGTATTTTGAGGCAAAACACGACACAGCTATTTCAGAGTTCCACAATCTATTTTATTTTTTTTTTTTTCATTTTAACCCCCTTCTTCCAATGTCAAGTTTCCCAGGACAACATTAACGCACCCAGCACCTGTATGGGTAAGAGCTTGAAGGCCGAGTTAACTCAAATGACTTCTTTACTACCACTGAAAAAGTAACACAATTCAGCAACTTGTTTCAATCATCTAAATTTTCCTTTATTGAACCCTCACAGTAAGGCTTCAAGTAAAACAAAAAAGGGTTCTTGGCTTTTAGTCACGTTGTAAACAGTTCTTCAAAAAGTGAATGATTGTTGTGTTAGAAAGATTGTAATGGAAGTCCAGAGCCTTTGGAACAAAGACTGCAGTGGTACCTCGAGTAGATGTTAACAGAATGAGGAACCAGAGGCGCCAACATTTGTGGCATCCAAACGCAATGCATTTGTTTCTCCTGTCTACGCTTCAGCAGTGTATGGATGCAATCAGGCACGTGGGGCAAAGCAGAAGTGGCAATTTCCAGTTCATGATCGCAAATGCACAGCTGCTAGCAGCAACCGCTTCCTCCTCCCTGCCACCACATTGGCACCAGGAAGTTGCCCCCATCACCCACCCTCCCCTACCCACCCCACACTGACAGTACTGATCAGTGCTTTAAATCTCTTCTGCCTCTCCCTAAAGCATTATAAACAGATATACATAATAGCTCTACAGTAACTTCATTGATATATCCAGCCTGCTTTGTCACTACTATGATACAGCACTTAGGAAAGGATCTTGTTATTGATTTAGCACAGTGACGTTTAACCTTTGGTCCCTGTGGGCTGGACATGTAGGGCACCCCTGGATCAGACCTCACAAACCCAATCTAACATTCAACGCTATGCTATCTGGCTGCCAAGGGGTTAGACACTGCTCTCTAGCTGTAAAGCTTTTGAACCCGTAGGAAGTCTTGTGGGGCAGATAGCATGGCTCTGCAGGGGTGGAGCACCCCTGATTTAACAGATAGCAAATTTTAGTTTATTTTAGGGGGAAAAAAATCCATGGTCTAGAGTTCAGTCACATGCTAGTATTAAAATGATACAAGACCATTTAATTCCATGGTCTAGCTCTCTGAAACTGAATAATCTCTCTAGATACCAGAAAAAGCTTGTTCTTGATTGTATTGCCTCTTTAAAAGATTGACAAGAATCATTTTTGCATTTTAACAAAATCATTCAAATATAAAAAGCTTTTTATTGCCTTGTAAAACCGTTGCCTCTAGCCTAATACTTCCTGCCAAACAACAGCAATTTTACCTGTTTAAAAGAAAAGAAAAATTGTATCTCCATTCAGAGTCTGTAATACCCAGAATGAATTGAAGCTTTTCTGGCCTATGCATCCTCAAAGGAAATTTTACAAAATTTGACAGTGTTGGACATCATAACCGTCTGATGTAGGTGGCCAATACACAATTACTGGACACAAAGGGACAACAGGGTGAAATTTAATAGTCTGTTATACACAAAAGGTTAGATGCTCAGATTTTGGTCTTTAATCTCGTATGCAGTCAAACTAGAAACCATGTCATGTATAGCCTTCTCTTCCACACCCCTCCTCCACTCAGAACAGAACAGAACCATCATTCTGAGGAAGTAATTTTCACTATTGTAGTCTCTTCCCTCTCAAAACATTGTTATGTACCTTGTTATAGAGATAGCAAGGAAGATAGCCACTGCAAGCAAGCTATTACCTAAAAAGAAGAAGCATATTCAGTCTCCTATGGCTATAATCATTGTTTTAAAAAATATTTTGCTATATTTAATGACTCTGATGCTAGGTTTGATTTTGTATTTCCTAATCAGCAATCCCAGTATTGGAAAAGTACCAGAAATTAGCAAGTCATGGCAAGTTATTTCCAACTCAATATGTAGAACAAAAAAGACATAGACTTTCCTTTGTAGTAAATAGCTTTCTGAGCCAAATTTGGATACTAGTCAAAAGGAGTTTTACTCTCATCTCAAAGGCAATTGAAATAAATCCCTGCATGAAGGCAGTGGACATATTGGAAGAGCTTAAGGAGTGGAAAAATATGGTAAATACTAAAATGGTAGCATAATTTACAAAGTCAATAGAACATATGGCACAGGCAACTCCACCACATCTATGAAATACTTAAGCAAAGGAGGATCATTTTCCCCTCCTGGGAGAATATCCATACAATGAATATTATTACACCTGCTTCCTTTGCTTCTTGTCATTGCCTTGCATGCTATTTGCCAGCAAAGTTTAAAAGATTTTAAAACTATAAAAAAAGTTACAAAAGATTAAAGCTGACTGAAGTGGTTCAGACAATTCAAAGCCCAAATGTGAAGGTTTCAGATGAACTTGCAGTGAACCATGTTTTGTGTGAAATCATGATCCTGTCCATAAACTGCATCGTCTGCATGTCTGCACTAATGATATAATTTCAGGCACCAATTTAACAAAACCCAGAACCCATCGTCCAAGTTCCAATAAAATAATGTACAAAATTGGGTCCAGCAGCCAGGTAAAACAAATCTGAAGTCAGCCCAGAGATTATTGGTCCATAAAGAATGGTTGACATCTTCTTCAGATTTAAAATTTAAAACGTTAACTTCTCCTTTTATGTATAATACTGATGTCAGTTAGTTGTTGGTGAAAACACAGAAGAAAAAGAAATCAAATACTGTTCAATAAAAAGAATAATACATATGGTACGTATTTGGAAAAACTGGGAAGGATTACTCTAAAATATTAAGCAAAAAGGTAGATGAGCACAGCACACATTTTACTAGGAAAATTCCTGTTCTTAAATCTACTGCAACTGTAGGAGAAATTGTAACAACCCCTGCCAAATTTGTCAGCAGCAGCCAAATCTAGGATCAAAAGCACACTGAGCTCAAGAGGTTACTCCCTTGCCTGTTGGTCTCTCCCCAGTGTCAGCCACCTGTGGAGGGTGAAAATACTTGGCCAGGGCTCTACAATAACATGGGCTGCTACTCAATGTAGGGGTTTGTTGTGTTTTGTTTTGTTAAAAAACAAAAAAATCTGTAGGGAGATTATGTTGCAACCATTCTTTCATTAATTTCTGTAAAGTCTGATCAAGTAAAGTCTGATTTTTTTGAAAGACCAACCTTTTTCTTCTCCCATGTGGAAGATGAGGATTTATGGTGGACTCTTTCACTGGAAACAGACTTCAGTCAGTCAGAAAAGTGAAGTGCTGGATTACACAATACAATTATTCTGGGAAGCAGACACGTTTAGTAGGGCTGTGCGAAACTTCATCAGGTGTTTTGTTTCAAAGCTGTTTCAATATGTTTCAAGCTTGAAACAGCAAAATCAAAACAAAACAAAAGGCTTCAAAACAAAATGAGGGCACTCGAAACGTGTCAAAAAGTTTCGAAGCCAGGCTTGCTTGCAGCTAAACAGAAACTAAGGAGAGGGCGGGGGGGGCAGGACTGCTCTGATATTGACTGCTGGCCAGTGACTGTGATCTTTCCCTGAGGTCCCTTCCAATCCTGGTGCTCCGGGGGAGCGACAGAAAAACAGCACACGTCACGAGTTTTGCTCGTCAGCACCTTGAGGTGCAGTTTCCCAGAAACCCCTGCACCTATCTCCTTGAAACTTGGCAGGCTTCATGGCCTCAGCATGAAGGCCATGCCTGCTGTTTTCATTAGAATCAGGAAAGAGATGACAGAGTTATACACATTTTCGTGATTCCCCATTATAGTCTATGGGCGAAACGTCAAAATGCATTGAAATAGCGAAACAGTTTAAACTAAATGAAACTGAACAGTGCTTCGAAACAGCAAAACGAAACACTGTCCCTTTGGAACGGTGAAATGGAAGTAGAAATGAAATGGTGCTGTTTTGCAAAGCCCTAGCCATTTCACTGTAATTGGCTAGGACTTAACAAGCTTATTTTACACAGTACAAACCAGCTGAGAACAACAAGAAAAAGGTTTTTTTTCCCCCATGGAAGAAGTGGAAAGTCCTAGATACATTATCCTGGTTGATTTCATCTGACACTATCCTGTTAGTGACAAATGTGGACAATAGCAATGTTAAGTCCTGTTTCCAGTTCATGGAGACTGAACAAGTCAAACTGAGTTGGTGAGACTGGTTCCAATGAGATTTTAGAATGACTAAAAGGAGATAAATAACTTGAAAGCTATGTTTCAAATCAGAAGCTAAAAGTGGATTTTATATTCCCTGAATTTCTTGAGGTCTCTACATATGTGTACTGTAATTCATTTGCACCATTAGCAGTTATAAGCCTAGAAAAAGACAAGAGAATGGATATAGAGGTAGGCCAGAGCTGAGGTGCATAGATTTTTGGTTTGTTTTTGGTGTTGTTTTTTGTTTGTTTGTTTTTTTTAAACTTTGGCAGATTGAGATTTGCCAGTTATAGAAAAACTCTAAGCAAGTTGGTTTTTTTTGCTCTCTAGATTTTAGTAAGGACCTATTTCTACGCGTCTCTGTTCACAGGAACCCCACCTCCCCAAGCAAACCAAATACATGGGGTTAATTATCCACTGCCTTTCATCCTATGTCACCATTTATACCTAGACTGTGCACATGTAAACACCACGAGCATAACTGATAGAGGGAAAGGGGGTAGGGATTCCCCCATTTTAAAATTCTGCCAGGTTACAGAACTTAAAGACTTTAAAAGTTAAAGGGCAGCTATGTAAAGCTTTAGCTCTATGATGCTCATATAATATTACTTTAAATTGTAAATCATATTCAGTAGTTTTCTGAAACTTTTTTGGTCTAAGGCCAATTAGACTTTTTTCTGAAACTGATTAAAAACACTCTTCTGAATACATTCACTTAAAAAAAATGCAAACACACCACTGACCAGTAGAATCTGTTTACAATAGCTTTTAAAAAGGAAAAAAGTCCTAAGAATAGTTTCAGCATGAAAGTATCTTTGTATCATACATTTTTTCTTCTTTTCATTTAAAAATAAATAAATAAAAAAAAAAATTTCCAGTTAGAATACTCAATTCCAGGGACACAATCAAAACAGCGTATATTTGGATGCCTTAGTTTAAGTAGACAAAGACACCACAAGGTCTAAATAGGTCACGCTGGTTTTTAAAAATTATACATTTTCAATACAGTAAGAAGTCAAAAATCAGATCATGCAAGAATAAAAACAAAATGCTAAACATGCAAGACTTATTCTACTAATCCATAATAGTGACATTACTGAAACCACTGTAGCAGAGGAACCACCTAGCTCCAGATCCAAAACCATTCAGTGGAGAATTCCTCTACTGGACTTCACCGATTTGGGAATTGAACCCTGCAGAAGATTTCCTTGCAATCTCTGGGTCATCGCCAGAGACAGGGCCAAGGAAGGACAGAAGAGAGAGTTTCAAGTATCATGTCACCCTAAGTAATAGGGCCCGTTTCACATAGCCCTATTAGATTCAGATTTGGCCTGAAAATTGGGGACAGCGATTTGATTAGTTGATTTGGATTACTGTCCCCAATTTGATTTGGCCAAATCTGAAAATTTGATGGCGATTTGGAGAATCAGCAATTCGGATATAGACACAGCTTTAAATGTGTTTTCTACATACCTCGAGGTACCAGGTGTGACTCGTGAACACTGTGATGCTGGGGCAGATGGAGCATCCAACAGGAGCATGGGGGGGCCCCCCACTATGTGCTTGGCAGCGAACCTGGAAGTGGACCAGAAGTACTTCCGGTCTACTTCTGAGTCTGTCGGGGAGTGTGCAGGGGGACCCCAGGTGCCCTCCCCGACCCAGGAGGCACCAGTCGCCGAGCCAGAAGGCCACAGAGGAGGGGGAAGGGGGCCAGCACGCTCTCCGGCAGACCTGGAAGTGCTTCTGGGTCTGCTGCTGAGCATGCTGGGGACCCTCCTGTCACAACCCAAGGGTGTGATTGTGTGTGTGCACGCTTCGGCATTGCTAAATTACTTCCCACCACGAGGAGCTCTCTTTGCAGGGTGCATTTCTCAGTTGCAAAGAGAAAACCCTGGTGCAAAGGAGTTCCCGCCACCCGCATGCAAATTTGTGTCCCACTATTGGCCAGTTCTAAATTATTCCTATGTGGCGGCTAGCGATTGGCTTGCTAGCCGTATAAGAGGCTTGAGCGGTTTCCGCCCAAGTTGGAGGACTCCACAA
>NW_005841865.1:4113364-4117111 GCF_000455745.1 Alligator sinensis
CGTCGCCGAGCGCGATCCCTCGACGAACCCCTTCCCTGCGCGCAAGTTCCACGGAGCCTAGCAAACTTCGTGCGAGTGTATCCAGAGCTCTTCTCCGAGTTGTTTTCTTCGGTTGACACGACGGGCTCGCGTTTTTAGAGCCTTCAGCCGGATTGGGCTAGAGTTCGCGAGTTTAGAACTCTTGTCCGCTCTTCTTTCCTATCTGTAACTGCAACTCAAGCAAGTTTTCCTGCCTGCACCGCGACCATCTACGATGTAAGTAAAATAATCTTTAATCAACCGCTACGCGTCCGTGCCTAATTCTAGTCCGCCGGCCTGCATTCCCCGACCCGCGTGCCAGGGCTGCTGGCCACAGCCCGCCGCGCGCCCCCGAGGGCCTCGGACCGCTCCCGGCTCGCACACCTCCCATGCTTCTTTGGGACACTCCATGCGCCCCAGTATCGCACCATTCATGAGCTGCCTGTTACCTAGGTAAGTATGTAGAAAAAACATTTAAAAGCTGTGTCTATGTCTGAAGCAATTCAGAGAGATTAAAGGGTCCTCTGATTCGATTCAGATTCAGAGATTTGGCCACCGAATTGGGCCAAATCCCCGCTGAATCGAATCGGGGACTGAAGCTTTGCACAGCCCTACTAAGTAAGAAAGGACATAATTGCCCCACCTACACCCCAAGTGTTTGGGGCTACATAGAACTATTTTGACCAACTTACCCAGGGTGGGGATGGAGAAGCAGCAGAGAGACATCCAGAAACGCAAACCTTAGTCTGGTAGCTGATCCAATGTCTCTTGTTCCAAGCCAGATGTGTCTACTGCCAAATGTATCTACCGCTCTTTGTAGGGTAAAAGAGAAGGGTAAAAGTGTCACCTGATAGGCAACTCATTGCCAAAACGGTAACAGTGTGTTTCAGGTAAAAGGTGGTCTACCCATGTCAGAAAAGTCATGTTGCTAATCTGGCAAGTTGTGTGTATCCATCATATTGGAATCCAAGATAGCTGCTGTGAATTCATGTGTTAGTCTATTTCAGCCCCCACAAGGATTAGAAAATGAATTCCAGTGACAAAACGAACATCATATGAACGAAGGAGATCAATCGTAGTATTTCCCTTGTGGTAGCCATTTTGGATTCCAGGATGGCTGAGAGGAATTTACAGTTTTGTTCATTATTAGATACCCAAAATGTCTGCAAAAACAGAGTTGATCTGGCAATTTGTTCAGATTACATTGACATGAAAACCTCTGATGGAGATTGTCAACAAGAGACTTGTGCTTATCACCCATAAACAAATGTTACAATGGAGCCATTAGCATCACTGAGTCCAGTGAAGTTCTGGAGGTACAACTTGGAATCTACAAAGATGCATCACGTTTTGAAGTAGGTCCACAGTCAACAATTAGCCAATGTCAACCTGCTGGAATTACATGAGTAAACAAGGCACTTGTTCAACATAGACCAGCTGCTGAATTCAACACTTGTAATGGCAGTATTCATGACAGATGATCACGTTGTGTTAATCCTGCCCTAAAACGTTCCAAAAGCCTCAATTGCCATCATTCTTTCTACAGTTCTTTTGCACACAAAGGACATACTAAGACTGCTGAGAAAGTCACACAAGGTAGAAGATAAAAGGGAAATCCTGCCAACAACATCAAGCGAAGAACACACAAGGACACCAAGCAGACCATTTACTCCAGAAGTTCACTGGAGGATGTACATAGTCTCTCCTTATTAGAATGTTTCTGGCAGAATGAGTCAAGGGTTGTTGTTTGAATCAGCCAATGCAACACAAGCTGGCAGAGAAGAATAAAGTGTTGCATTGCTGAATTGGTGTCAACGATCTAATAGCTGCTGAGACTATTACAATCCTGAATACGGGCGGAAAGAACAACGGAAGCAGCAAGTCTCTTATTCCCATTCAGTGTAGCAAAATGAAACAGACACAGAATACAAAGGAGATCCAGCAAAGGCTGCTTGCATTGGTTGCAGCAGATAGAAGGTTCGACGTGCACTCCTACAGCACAAACTGTCTGGATAGACTCCATCACTTTTAAAACCAACAAATTGCTCAACATGGTGGAGAAAGCAGCCTTGTAATGGATCTTGATTGAAGATAAAGTAGTAACTGTTCTGCCAGATGCTACTTCTGAGAAATCAGCAGTTATTATTGAAGGCAATTCTCTTGTACAAGGAATACAAAAGCTGAAAACTACACGAGCATTTGGAGATTTGGCCGATTCTTTTGTGCAACAAGTGTCTGCCAACTATTCCAACCTGCGCAATCAAGTCAATGTTGTTTTTGATTAGTATATAAAATCGCCATCCATAAAAGGCAGGCACAAGGTATTAAGGACTCAAACTACTAGACCAAGCCACAGAATCATTAGCAGTGGATCTCTTCCGTTACCAGCATCATGGTAGTTTCATATCCTTACCACCAAACAAAGAAAATCTAGTTAATTTTTTAAGTGAGGAGATTAAAAATGTACATGTACTATGTATACAGAGCCAATTAAAGTCTCATTTGTCAAAGTGCACTTGACACGCATTGCCATCACCTGACCAGTGTAGTTGGCAAGCTGAAAAGGACGGTTATATTCCTATCATAAACACGCTCGAACCATTACCAGCAGAGTACCTTTGGATAACAAGTTGCAAGTGCAAGGCACAATGCCGGGGACCAGCATTTTCATGAAAGCAGGTTAATGTACTATGCACTCCCAGCTGCGAGTGCTATGAGGCAGCATGTTGCAATCCGTATAACTACAGGGATTCAGAAACAGATGCAAGTGCTGAAGAGATCTGAGAAACACCAATTACCTGTTGTGTTAATGTTATATCTAGTGTCATATTACCATTCTAGTACCATTGGATTAGACCATTATATTTTCCTATTGCCTTGAGCTGAACATACATCTGTGTATTTCATTGCCATTGAGTTATGTATTATCTGACTTATCCGCATTCTGAAATTTTAAAAAAATTGTATTGTCTTATTCACTATAACTCAAACAAATAGGTTAGCCTGAGTTGTAATGTTTTCAGTATTGTACGCCTGCTACAAAATTGGTAGCGATAGAACGTGTGAGGTTTTAGTATGAGAATATTGTTTACTAGGTTTTACATTGAGCCGATACATATATTCTAGTGTGTCAGCCATCTTGGACTCCAACATGGCGACCCCAATGGAAATGATACGCTTGATCTCCTCAGTTCTTACAATGTTGGTTTCTTCACTGGAATTAATTTTCTAAACCTAGTGGGAGGGAGCGGGGGGAAGGGAGGAGTTCAGCCACAATCTAAAATTTAATTGCAAAGGTGCAAACAATGTTCCCAAACCAATAAATTGAAAACTCAGCAAAATACAAGCGGGATTCTAAGTTGGCTTGTAAACACCTAAGAATAAAGTAATACGTCTCACTTAAGATTTGTACAGCACTGAGCTCATTGAGGCATATGTCCTAGGGCAGCGGTTCTCAACTTCCAACTCTCAACTGGGGGTCCATGAGCAGGTTTCAGGGGTTCTGACGAGCCTGGTGCAGGGAGGAGCTGCCTTGGCCCCCCCAGGGTTGAGCCAAGTTCTGAGGAAGGGGCAGGGGTCCACCCACCCTACCCAGCCCCACAGCCTCTACCTTGTGGGCGGTGCTGCGGGTGGGCAGGGAAGGCTTTGTGCTGCTGCTGGTCAGGTGAGTGCAACCCCGGGGAAGTTGTGGCACAGGTGGGCCGTGGACTTTTTATAGCATGTTGGGGT
>NW_005841865.1:4117134-4140251 GCF_000455745.1 Alligator sinensis
GGGGGGGGGGAAGAAGGGGGCCTCAGGATGAAAAAGGTTGAGAACCCTTGTCCTAGGGTACCTCTATACGGTACAATACTATGTAGCACAGAGGTAGTTGGGGGCATCTCTACTCTGCCTTCTGCCTGACTGTAGTTTACGCATGTCCCAAGTTGTAACCTTGCAATTAAACTACTCACTGGGGATGCACCAGTACCTGGGCAAGGGGAAAGAGGGCTAGAGCCCTTAAGGCAGGAGCAGGCAAAGTCTGGCCTGTAGGCTGGAGTGAGCCTGTGGCGGGCTCCATTTCCCAGCAGCCCCTGCCTGTGCTGCTGCAGCCAGTTTCCATGCAGATAGTAGCAGCGGCACTGTGACAGTGCAGGGCCAGGGTTTCCATGGAGACTGGCCCCAGCAGCACTGCAGGGCAGGTGGCTGGGTTGAGAGCTGCTCCAGGACTGAGGCTGGGATCTTGCAGCAGTGCTAGTGTGGTCTGGAGCTGGGGAAGAGCTGTGATCCGCTGCCTGCACGCTCCAGATCTGGGAGGTGAAACGGGGTGCCTTGGGAGTGTGGCCAGATTAGCCAAGTACTGCAATCTCGCCATCCACCAGCGTCACCAGAATTCTGCCGTGCGTTCTGGCTCTTCCACCGAAATACCAAAGCTCATTACTGACCACTGCTTAAACTATACACAGCTGGGGAGCGGGAGAGGGTGGGGAACAAAACTGATTGTGTAAAGTCTGATTATGTCAAATCTATGCTAGGATCTTTCTATACTAGAGGACTCCTCATTTGCTGCTTTAAGCAAACAATGGACTTGGCAGAAAGTTGATGAGGAACATATGAGGATGTGGCCCAGAGATAACCATCTTAGAAATGTTTGAATAATAGAAACCCAAGAATCTGATGCCTGTCACTCTTCATTCCATCAAGCTCTGCTGCTGGCCATGAATCTGCCCTGACAAGTCTCAATAAAATGTCAGCGACAGGAAGAAGAGAAAGCCTTACTAGTCACAGCATGCAAAGCTTAAAGCTGTCAGTTAGTGCTCAGAAAGCAAACATTTCTTCATGGCATACTGGAAGAAGAGACTTCCATTTATTGGCTGGAAACTCACTGCCCTAAAATGTTCTGGTCCAAAAAATTCCTAGTTCACAAGTTAAACTGTGTCTGCACTTTCAGAAACCCAGCCTCCCAGAAAAATCAGGTAATTTGCTCATGTTAATACTTGGACAGTTAGAATATGCAATTCAGCTGATTTAAGCAATGTAAAAAGCATTGTGCCGGCTCTCTGCAGAGGAGCAAATTTCACCCAATAGGAATTTTAGGCAAGAAAACACAGTGACACAGAATGAAGGGATGCTTTTCTCATTTTTGCAAGTACAAGTCTGTTTAAAAAAAAAAAAAAATCACCTGAGGCTCTTCTGAAAAATGGAGATTAATATGTTCATATAAAACTTGGGGTCTCCGAGCTGCAGTTGCTTATACAGGGCACGTAAGTGAATATTTAAGCCCCATTTCAGCAAGATAAATAAAATATATGCCTTGCCTTAGGCTAAGGGAACACCCCCCTCACCCCCAACCAAAAATGAATAAATACTCCTAAAACAAATAACCCAACTACTCATATGGACCTTGCTGAATTTTGGCAATGAACTTTTTCCTTCACTGCTTAAAAACTTAAGGAGCAGACCCAGCAAATCATTCAACCATCTAATTAAATCTCATTTAAAATAATAATAATAATAATAATAATAATAAAAAAAATGGGATTTTAACATCTCCCTACCTGCTTTCCTGAACACTAACCTTAACTTTTATGCCTCAAAGTATTTGTTTCTGCTAGTCAGAAGTGGACATTTGCTGTAGGTCTGGCTTCCTACATGAAATTCCTCGCTGACTACTTCTTTCACTGCAGACTAAAGATAGGGGATCCAGGGTCTGCTTGGCCTGGAATAGCAGCACCGTACTACCACCAGTTGGTAGGAACAAGAGTTTTCCTTGACCCATGTGAATAATTCCCATAGACTCAGTGGGCATGTCCTACTCTGTGCCACAAACTTTTTCTCCATCCTCTGGATGCAGCCTATTCTTAAAAACACAGGACAGGAGACAACAAATTAAATATCCATATTCCTAACTCCCCAGCTAGAAAGACATTAGCACTAATCTGTAGCTTTTAAATCAATTTATATTTTAAAGAGTGAAGGTAGAATGCCAGGATGCTGGAAGTGGGCACTGTGTGTAGCAGTCGCATTTAAAACTTGTCTGTGGTGGTGCAGACGGCAAAGGACTGCAGAAGACAGAGCTTGTTAAACTAAACAGGGACTATCTGCACTTAAACTTATAGTGTTTTTCAGTGTTGGTCACTTCCTCTTTAGTTCTGCACCATATCCTAATACCAAAATTGTCCAGTGCTTTCTAAAGAGTGTAAGAATTTGTACAGAATGAGAACTGCAAACCAAACAATTCTTATTTATTCAACTACAGAGCAAAGTGATGTTATAGGGCTTTTACTATGATCCTGATAGGGTGAATACAAATAATTCCAAAAGACAGTGAATGTTCTGCAGAGATAGGGCTTAGAACAGCAAGGCATTACAATCCTGTACCAACTTAATTCTATAGCTTATTTTAACAATCATTTTTATGTTTTCAGGCAGAGCTGTAGAGTCCCTAGCTATAGAATAGGATGGAGCGTTACCAGAAAAAGATCAGAACTTCTGACTACATCATTAAAAGGGTGAAAACAGTATTTTGTGTGTGTCATTATGAACATAATTAAGCCCATAAAGACTATCAAGATTCATTGCAGTGTTATTAATGCTATGAGAAAGAATTAGGTAGTACTTATTTATAGCATGTTTTATCTTCACATCTTAAAGTGTTCTGCAAATACAGCGCTCTTTATTCCTGTTTTGAGGTTGCAAAGAGATATTAAGGAAAATCGTATCATATGTCAACACCACCACAAGAGACCCTGGATGAAAGCTTTGTTCCATTAATAATCATAATAAGCTTGAGCATTACCCTAGAATGAGGGAGTTAGGAATATGGATATTAATTTATCTCCTGTCCTGTGTTTTTAAGAATAGCCTGCATCCAGAGGATGGAAAAAAAAAAGTGTGGGGACCAGAGTTAAAGTAAAAACACAAGACTCTAACACTCAAGAGGTATAAGAGAGAGTCATTGGTACATCAGATTTAAACCTTTATTAATGCCTGGTCCCTTCAGGTCTTAACTCCCAATTCAGTGCTCTGCCCACTGGATTATACCACTTTCTTATCCTAATAAATACTCCCTAGAGCTCACCTTGCTCCCCACACAGAAGGGAAGCATATTTGAATAACATTACTGACCAAAGGGGGAAGCATAAAGAAACAGTTATGCAATGTGGTAATGGACTGTTTCAGCCATATTTAAATGCTATTCGAATGTGACACAAAAATATTACCACCTAACTACAATTAATTTAAAAAAAAAAAAAAAAAAAAAAAAAAAGAAAGAAAGAAAAAGCTTGATACACATTTAAACAGCCCAAAGGTCTGCTCCAGATTAACCCATACAAGTTGCAGATGGACAAAATGGCTGTTCCACAGTTGCATGTGGGGGAGTGGGGTCCATAGAGTAGCATTAGTTGTATTAAATAAATGTATTAAGCTTCCCCTGTACATTTGACAGAGTACTTTCAACATGACTGAATTGTAAACTGATCTTGAAATAAGGCATCATGCAGATCTTCAGTTTTGTAGAGATGTAAGAAAATTGCAACATTTTTAGTATTGCCATTACATACAGGTTTCCATTGCTTTATGCTGCACATGCATTCCTGGACAACAGTGCATAACTCAAAATTTGCATAAAGGCAACCCATTTTACAACGTAACAAATAGGGATACATTCCAAGATCATGACTGTACTGACCCTCAGACCCATTTCTAGTTTTCTACCACTTATACAAGACAGTTTTGGTACTCACTAACAGCAGACAGTACACACAAGCACAGGGCAGTGGTAAATGTTACCATAATGGGGACGGCAACTACAGAAACGTGTCACGAAGAGCACAGATCCACACAGGAGATTATATTTTGGTGCACGTCACTCCCACAGTGCACCGCATAAAGCAGCTGACTGTGGGCTTCCACCACACATAAGAGTGAATTTACCTTGCATATAAATTAATTTTTGGTATAAAAAGGGTCATTTCATAAGAGCAAATTTACACATACAGAACCTGCATAAAAGCGAGGGAAACCTGTAAACTCTGAAAATGAGATCAGCCACATTTGTTCTGGACAGTACTTTCAGCCATTTGAAGACAGTCAGGGATATCTTCCAGGGTGAATTTGATTTAAAATTGAATATTTAAATCACTGATCAGGTAGCCTCAATTTAAATAATTTTTTTTCTACAAAAAGTGCATTCTTGTGGTTTGGGATCCTTTACTCATTTAACTTCTTGAAACTTTGCACTTCTAGAGAAAGGTAAGAGCTTGACTGTGTGTACACAAACTTGGAGAGACAACAGGGCTGATGGGCGGGTGGGTAATCAGGTCTTATCTCTCATCTGAACAGGGAAATTCAGGAGAGCCTTGAGGGGAAAAAGAGAGGCGTACAGACTGTGGAAGCAGGGGGTAGCCACCAAGGAGGAGTATACTTGCTTGGCTCACACACTTGCAGGGAATCAGTTAGGAAGGCCAAAGCAGAAATAGAACTCAGGGTGGCAACAAAAATTAAAGACAACAAAAAGTCCTTCGTTAGGTACACGGGGAGCAAAAAGGTGGCGCATGGTAACATAGGACCCCTACAGGACAGGCTAGGGCAACTGGTAACAGATAGGAGGGACAAAGCTGAGCTCCAAAATGAGTTCTTTGTATCTGTATTCCTGAACATGGATAAAGACATATCTCCCAAATGAGCTATAGACAGGCACAAGAGGGACTCCAACGCACCAACAGTTGGCACTGACCTAGTGAAGGGGCTGGATATGTTTAAGACAAAAGGCCCTGATGATCTTCATCCAAGGGTGCTGAGGGAATTGGCCAGTGTCTTAGAAGAACCACTGGCACAGTTGTTTGAGCACTCATGGCACTCAGGATGGGTCTCAGAGGGCTTGAAAAAGGGCCAATGTGGTTCCTATTTTCAAGAAGGGGAGAAAGAACGATCCGGGTAACTATAGGCTGATTAGTCTTACCTCTACCCTTGGGAAAACCTTAGAAAACGTTATTAAGGATCACATTTGTGGGAGTCCAGTAGGGAAAATAATGCTGAAGGGCAACCAGCATGGGTCCACAGCAGGTACATCCTGCCTGACTAACCTTGTTTCTTTTTACGACCAGGTCACAAAATGCTTAGATGCAGGAATTGAGGTAGATGTCATCTACTTGGATTTTAAAAAGGCCTTTGGTACAGTGTCGCATTCCATTCTTATAAATAAAATAAGCGGTCGCGACGTAGATTACTACATGGCCAGGTGGGTGGAGAATTGGCTTATGGGATACACCCAGAAGGTGGTGGTGGACAGCTGGTTTTTGCCCTGGAAAGATGTGGGCAGTGGAATTCCAAGGTTCGGTCCTTAGACCAATGCTGTTCAATATCTTCATCAGTGACTTGGATGAGGGCGTGAAAAAGCACTCTGTTCAAATTCGCGGATGACACCAAATTATGAGGCAAAGTAAACACACTGGAGGGCAGGGAGCAGATTCAGGCAGATTTGGACAGACTGGGAAAGTGGGCAGAACAGAACAGGATGCAGTTTAACAAAGATAAGTGGAAAGTGCTGCATCTAGGGAGAAAGAATTACCAACACACCTACAGACTGGGAGGTGACTTTCTAAGCAGCAGCAGAAAGGGATCTCAGAGTCATAGTCTACTCCAAAATGAACATGAGTTGTCAATGTAATCAAGTGATAAGTAAAGCCAACAACACTATTTCATGCATTAGAAGGTGCATCACAAACAGGTCTAAGGAGGTGATACTTCCCCTCTATGCGGCATTAGTAAGACTGCAGCTAGATTACTGCATCCAGTTCTGGGTGCTGCACTTCAAGAGGGATGTGGATAACTTTGAGAGGGTCCAGAGGAGGGCTAAACATATGGTTGAGGGCCTGCAGGTAAAATCCTATGAGGAGAGACTGAGGGACCTGAATCTTTTCAGCCTCCGCAAAAGAAGGCTGAGAGGGGATCTTGTAGCTGTTTACAAATTCATCGGCGGCGGCGGCAAGGGGGGACAGGGACTAGGGAATACTCTGTTTACCAGGGCACTCCTTGGTGTTACTAGAAACAATGGCAATAAACTGATGGAGTGCAGATTTAGATTAGACATTAGGAAAAATTTCTTTAGAGTGAGGGTTGCCAAAATCTGGAACAGGCTTCCAAGGGAGGTGGTGCTCGGCCCTACCTTGGAGGTCTTTAAGAGGAGACTAGACAAGCACCTGGCTGGGGCCATTTAACCACACAGCTCTTTCCTGCCCAGGGCAGGGGGTCAGACTTGATGATCTACTGAGGTCCCTTCCAACCCTAAAAAAAAAAAAAAAAAAATCTATGAAATCTCCATATAATGCTGTTAACAAGGATGTTATCTTTGTAGACAACAAACTCTCCCTTGCCTGAAGATGAACGTTTGTGCCTGAAACCTTGCAAAGAACAATTTTTCCAACTATTTAGATGGTCTAATAAAAGATATCGCATCTACCCAAAGAACCTATGATCTCTGGAGAGAAATCCACAGCTTGAGAACAGAGATGCTTAATGGGACCAGACAGAGCACTGAGACCCATTGGGTCGAGTGGTTTTCTTTAATCTTTAAGAATCTATACAGGAGTCTCTGAGAACCCATAAGTTTGGGCCCCTAATATAGTCCATGGCCTGTTCTGACCTATTTAGAAAGCTTTTAAAAAGGTTACATGAATATATTGTCCCAAATAGTATATAATTAGAAATTATAATCCCTGTTCCATGATGATATCTTTGAGCTTTAATACATCTTCAATTAAAACCATCTTTATATAGATGCTTTTTAAAAACAAAAAACAAAACCACAAGCCTAATAAAATATACGATTAAATTAAAAACATCTGATTTAAATAAAAAAAAAAACAAAACCAGATTTTGATTTTTATTCACCCTGATATCCCCCAATTCATCCATGCATTATGTCACATTGTGATCACTGAAAACAAGGGGGGGTGCAAAACAGAACACTTGCTTTCACCAAGCCAGTATTTTATACCCCATGCCATTGCTATCCCCCCCAAACTGGCTGAAAAGCAACAACCGGCGGGGGGAGAGAGACTTCAGAAGGGAATGTCCATATAGTCCTTCATGAAGTCAACCACCAGCTTTAAAAAGATATGTACAGTGCTTCTCTCTGAAAGAGAAAAAAGTTCTCTTTTCATCTTCTTCAACAATTCTCCAAGTTCCCTAGGTCTCCATTCCACATACCACCGATTTCTCTTTTATAACAGTAACATTTTCCATCCGGCATCAGGTGTTACAAAATAAAAAAAAATAAATAAATAAAAATGGAGCAGTCCAAGCACAGAAGCATGAGTCAGGACCTCCCAAGTCTTAGTCCCAGCTGACGCTAACTCCCATTTGTGGCCTTGGGAAAAGAATTTACAGCTTCCAAGTTTATTAGTCCGATTTTTTCCCCAGAGTGAGCACCAACAGCTCCCACCGACACAAGCAAGCACTATAAAAATAGTTTTACTTCCCATCATTGCTGAAAGTTGGAAGCACTCAGCACTTCTGAACTCATTCTGAGGTAAATTGACTGCAATGAAATCCATGTGGGTCAAGTATCTTTTTACAAAGAGCCCACAATGAGAAGACTCGGCCAAGCTTTCCAGTTTCTGGCGTAGTCTCCCTGCCTTAGTCATCCTCTGTTTGGCAGATATCACAATGTTTATTTAGTGTACTGCTTTGTTGTGAAGACCGATCAGCACATTTTTTGTCACTTGGACTAGAACACACTAAAATATTAGCTAAAAGATGCTTTTTATTTCTTTTATGAAGATCTGCAGGGTTTTTAAAAGAAAAAACGCAGACACAAAGAACAAGCCACCTCTTCAACAGTCCTCACTCTTCTGAGCTGTCCGTTCCTGACCAGTTACTGAACAGGCAGGGCTGTCCCGGAGGGGGGCGGCAGCAATCGGGGCAACTGCCCGGGGCCCCACAGACAGTGCCATATAGGTTCCACCACAGCCCTGTCACTGCCACTGGCTTCTGCGAGCCATCGCCACCCCACTGCCGACGCTGCCGCTGGCTTCTGCAAGCAGTCACCACCCTGACCCCCCGGCCCCACACAGGCCGATATGCCCCAGGCCCTGCACACGCCTAGGGACGGCTCTGTGAACAGTATGTTGTCCTATGTTGATATACAACATCCTGTGTGCTGTTAAAAATGCCTATTGCTTTTATACTCCATTTTCAAGCTACCTTTTCTTAAGCTAAGTCAGATTGATGATCTATACTATTCCCATTACTCGGCATAAATACGATCAAAAAGGAGTTAACAACCCCCACCTCCGCCATCTGAAGTATATTGGAAATTACTTCCATCTACAAAAGGACCATAAAAGTTTCTGAAAATCCCCAGCAACCTTTAAACAGTATACCCATAAGAGATTTTTCCCCCAGCATACTTGTTAAATTACAATCGGCTTGAATTACTCTAGTGTGCTAAAATCATTCTGCAAAAAGAATAAATAAATAAATATCAGAATAACTGTCTTTTTGTATTTGTCAACCATCCAGCATCTGCTTTATATCTTTTGCTATTACTCTGCTCATCTAGAGCTTAAAACAGAAATTGGAGCCAACAAGGGGGGGGGTCCCCCATTATTAAGGAAACAGTGGTTTATAGTCAAAAGATCTACCATAATTTTAACCATAACAGTGTTATGAACAAAGACAAAAAATCCAGTTGCATGGGTTGAAGCATATTTTCCCTAGCCAACTAGAGATCATACTCCTTTTTGCCTTTCAAGTCTCCATCCAGCAGCCCTGAAAAATATTCCCAATAGCTTCGCATGAAGACAAGACTCCCACTGGAATTATAATTGGCTTTAAGAGACAGATCTTGAACGCAATGCAATGCACACTTACGTCCTCTCAATTACTTTTAGTTTGACATGGTACTTGAGATGGGTTAGGGACATTTGACTTGAGAGAAGGTATATCCATATATTATAACAGGAGTGAAGGCAACAAAAACTACAGTTCTCAGAAGCGTTAGGATTGAGATCAGAGGCAAATAAGCAAAATTCAGCACGCAGATGCCAAAGGAACACGTATAAAATTTACAACACAGTGACTGATCAGACAAAAGATTCATAGGCTGCATCCAGTTGAGTATGGATGTGCGGTACATGGCTCCCCAGCCCCGTCTGGGGTACCATGCACCACACGTGCAGGTGTACTCCGTGCTGCTACCTTGCAGCACAGAGGGTTTTCTTGACCCCAGAAGATTCCGGGGTCAAAAAACCTACACCAAAAATAAGCAGGATGGTGCACGTGGCGGCAGCACGCACTGCCCAGAACTGGAGCCTGACTGGCTGGAACCATGCTCCAGCTGCCAGCCAGGCTCCCAGCCATGGGAGTGCCATGACTGCAGCTTCCCAAGGCCCCCAAGTAAGGCTGCTGGCCCCAGTCTAACCTGCCAGGCCCCAGGGTATCCTGCCATGTGCCAGAGCATGCATATCATGGGTGTACCATGGGGAGAAGGGTCTTGTCCCCAGGGAAACAAATAGCTGCCCTAATCTGGACGTGGCCATAGTCATCATACCAAGAATTCCAATTTGAATGTCATTGGGCACAAGAAAAATGAATACATTTTTGTCACATAGTGAAATCTACTATTAGAGAACTTGAAAATTATGTTTAGGGTTTTTTTGTTGTTTTTTGTTTTTTTAAATAAGACACCAATTTCACTCATTCTTCACTGGGAAAGTTGCAAACATTTTACTTTATTTAGAAGTCACTACAGCATAAGGGGCTGTTTTTTTAGGTGAGAATCCGTTCTTCAAACTTTAATACACCTTAAACATAACCGCCCAAACCCAAACCAACACTTCCTAAAAATAACAAAAGATATTTTTACATAAAGGAATACACTTGATGTACTCCAAATGCATAATTTTTAGCCCAGTTAAAGAACCAGGATTCCCATTCTCTTTATGGGTTTTAGTCCTTTTTCTTGAAGCTAGATAGCTTTCCTTCCCCCCTCATCCTAATAGATATAGCCACACCCAGGGAAATTTGTAGGGAGAAAATTCTGAAGACTTCATGGAAGTTTATATTATCACTACATTTATTGAAATGTTAGGAGCAACAGAGCCTCAGCCAGTAAAACTATACCCTCACTGTCCCCAACAATATTCTCTCTCATTAAAAGCATTAGAAGTGTCACTCCTATTACATACTGAAGCTAGTAAGCTAGCTAGCTGTGTAGATCTGACAGCAAGGAATCAGTATGGGCTACAAAAATATGACTTAGAGTTGAGTAAAAATTCAAGATGGTTGGCCCTCACTAAGTTCAGTGCTACTTTGGCTGGAGTGTAACTATTACTCAAGCTAACTAGGCATGTCTGCCTGCAATTCATGTACTGCTCATCAGACATACCTTTGGTGGAAGAAACTCATGTGTTTGGATGTCACCAGAAAAGCTACATGTAATTTTCAACTACAAAGCTGCTTCCATACTTTCCAGTGGGAAAGTTCAAAACAAGTACATTTAAAAAGACCGAAAGGGAAAGTCATATAAAACATTGTGCATAGAAACTATAGTTGCATTTCTAAAATGTACCAAAGGTAACAGTCACATTTTGCCTTTAAGTGTATTTGTGCAACTGGATTGTGCAGATATAGCAAAGGGTATAAATTAACCCATGTTTTAAAGATATATAGGGTCTATATTATACCTATATTTGTAGAGTGTCTCTTGAACAAATTAGTTGTAAGCCAGTTAAGTATTTAATCACCTGCAGGTTAGTACAGTGGTGCTCAACCTTTCAGCCAAGTGGCCTGGATGAGTGACACGGGGCCAGTCTCTGGGGCAGATCCCTCACAGGGGCCTGGCTCTGATCTAGCATTCAGGGTCATGTCATCCAGGTTGCTGGGCTCCTTATGGGCCCAGAAATGTGGCAGCAGGGGAACAGCAATTAGTGCTGCCACCACTCCCCCACAGTTAAATGTTTGGACCTGTGGAAAGCCCATCAGGTCAGATGACGGCTCTTCAGGCCAAGGGTTGAGCATCTCTGGCATAAAAAGTTTAACAGGCATTCACAGAATGCAGGCATTCACCACATCCAATCTATGTTCATGCAGCTTACTTTATGTAAACTGGGAGCAGCACGTACAAGCCATTCCAGTCCTGGGAGTCACATGGGAAGACCAGAATAAAGTAATTGGGGGAGAAGCGGGGGATGGGGATGGGTGGCTAGCAGGTCTGCAGGGCTTGGGGAAAGAAGGGTGATGGCAGGCTAAAATAGTCTGGTCAGAGTTGGAGAAGCAGGAAGAGCACAACCTCAGGTGAACTTAGATTGGTCTCCGCCGTGTTTTGCCCAATTTACCTTCCTGAACACCTGCACAGATAGGCATTTAGGTGGATCTAAATGTAACACCTGTACATACACTAAGAAATCCTTAGTGTCAGAACAGGGCAGTAGAAAGACAGTCAAGTTAGCACCTAGGGTTATCACTACTCTTGGGCAGACATGTATAGACTGAAGTCTTAAAACAGGACTTCAGGCTATATGCTTCAGTGGCATAGTCTTTTAACATCATCCAAGAATCAGAACTAAATCTTGTCCTTTCTTAGGGTATGTGCAGGTGCTCACTGCATCCAGTCTACAATCAAGCAGATGACTAAGCTGTGCAATCATAGATTAGTAGCAGTGTGCGCACACGTTTGCCAGTCCCAGGAGCTGACCCCAGCTCATGGACACGTACTCCGGCTCAGTTTTCTGCAGGGCTCACACAGGACACCAACCCTGCTTGTTACACCTCTGTCCTGGTTACCAAGAGATAAAAGTTAGAAATCCCTTCCCAACTTCCTCCCCAAATGGAAGGGAAGCAAATGGAAATTTCCTAAGTCAGAGACTTCTGAAAGTGGCCTGGAAAAACAGTCCCTGGGCTCAGATTTTTTTTTGGTTTGAAAAACAAGTTCTGGAACAAACTGTGCACACTGTGCTGTGTTCAAGATTGCTCTTGCTTACATGCAATTGTGTGCCTAATTAGTAATGTACTTGCCCTCCTGCCTAATGAGAGCATACAACCATGGTAAATCTGTACACAACTTCAGCCTTGACTGCACTTAGTTTACTAGAAGATGAATGAGAAGCAAGAATCTGTACTTATCAAGATCAGAGGTGCTAGGCATTCTAGTCCAAATGATCTTTCAGAAAGTGTCAAATCAATTAGGCTTTTCCCTTCTCATTCACGTTTAGTTCAATAGGGATGCTGTCAAAATATAGTCCATTTTCCAAGAAAGGAAGATAAATATACTCCATAGCTAATCTGCATAATTAAATGTTTTGGAATATTTATGTTTATTATACACTAATATTTAACATATGCTTTTTGGAATTAACTGCTCACAAAATGTGTGGAACAAAATTTTCTTTCTGTACAGTTTCTGAAGTCAAACTACCCATCATCTTTAAGATACCGTCAAGATTCAGCTCAAGTTCTGTTGATACTCCCACAGTTTAAAAGACAGACAATGAACAACAACCTTTTATCAGAAACCTTAATTCACTTTTTATTTTGTAAGAGCATAAGATGAACCTCTATTAGGAGATAAACATTGTATTCCTGGGTAATGTATTGCACCAGACGACCCTTACAGTCAGAGGGGAAGCCATGGACAGTGGCATAGGTAGCAATTACCGAGTGTAAGATACACTGCATCATTGAGATTGTCATCTTCTGATCCAACATAGAAATACCTATGCATTTGTAGCTTGACTATAGGGCTAGAGACAGACATTACACATAAACTGGTTTAAGTGATCAGAAACTGGTTTAAACCTGTAACAGAACAGACATTCAGTGCACATAAAACCAGTTGGAAAAATGGCTGAAACCGGTTTGAGACAAACCTGGTTGAATGTAGTATCAGACTTAACTAATTTGGGTCAAACCAGTTTATGCAATGTCTGTCCCAGACCCCTTCCTGGTTTAAGCTAAATCAGAGTCCCCCCATCATCCTGACACACACTCTTGGCTGGGCAGGCCCTTCCCATCTGCTCCCTGGCTGAAGCTCTGGCAGAGACTTGCAGGCACAGCAGGGTCTGCCTGGCTTCCCTGTGTCCCACCCCACTTAAGCATGGATCCCTCCCTCCTTTCTCCCACAGCACAAACCGTAGCTAGCATGTGGTATTGCTAGCTAACACTGAGAGGTGTCTGTGTAAGGCAGACAGAACACTGTCCACTTAGAACTTTTTTGGAGCTATTCAACAGGTCAGCTGGTAATGTCCCTGCATGCCTTCCTTTGGAAAAAGCTGTTTAAGAAGAGCTTGAACTAATGAGCGAGTCTGTTTTCTGATGGGGTGCTAAATGCTGATAACAGATAATGTATTAGATCTGTTATTGTGGGGAGGAACCCCTCCCTAAATCAGAGCATCCTGCCAGGGTCTGGCAACCCCCCCCCCCAGTTCAGCACTGTACAAGGGAAGGGAGGGCTGCTCCAGCACCCCCTTCCCCCCCAGCTTCTGACCAAGCCACTGCAGGCACCTGTTGCCATTTTTTCAGTGCAGAGTGGGATGTCTGTATGATTACAAACTGATTCAACCTAGGCAGGTTAGACTAACTTGCAAAGATTGAATCAATTCAGGCTCAGGCTTTTTGAATGTCTGTTCCTAGTCTCACAATGGTTCTCTCTCATAGATTCATAGATGCTAGGGTCAGAAGCGACCTCAACAGATAATTGAGTCTGACCCCCTGCCTAAGCAGGAAAGAGTACTGGGATCAAATAGGCATCTGGCTGGGGTTATCTGGCCTTCTCTAAAAGACCCCCCAAGATAGGGGAGAGCACCACCTCCCTTAGAAGCCCATTCCAAATTTTGGCCACCTTTACCATGAAGAAGTTTTTCCTGATATCTAGCCTAAATCTACTCTCTGTCAGTTTGTGACAACTGTTCCTTGTTACCCCAAGAGGCGCCCTGGTGAACAGAATATCTCCGATTCCTTGCTGTGTTCCCCTAATGAGTTTGCAGGCAGCCACAAGATCACCTCTCAGCCTTCTCTTGCGGAGACTGAAGAGGTCCAGGTCCCTCAGCCTCTCCTCATAGGGCTTGTCCTGCAAGCCCCTAACCATATGAGTGGCCATCCTCTGGACCCTCTCGAGTCTATCAACATCCTTCTTAAAGTACAGTGCCCAAAACTGGACGCAGTACTCCAACTGCGGTATGACCAATGCCACAGAGGGGAAGTATCACTTCCCTGGATCTATTTTTCATGCATTTGCTGATACATGATGAAGTGTGCTTAGACTTGCTGATGATTTTGTCACACTGACAACTCGTGTTCATTTAGGAGTCCACTTTCCGCTGAGATCCCTTTCTGCTTCTGTACTGCTGAGAGGGTCACTTCCCAGGCAGTAGGTATGCTGGATATTTTTGCGCCCTAGGTGCAACACTCTGTACTTGTCCTTGTTGTACTGCATCCTATTGTGTACTGCCCACTTTTCTAAACTGTCCAGGTCTGCCTGCAATGGTTCCCTACCCTCTGGAGTGTGCGCTTCACCCCACAATTTAGTATCGTCTGCAAATTTGGACAGAGTACACTTCACCCCCACATCCAAATCACTGAGGAAGATATTGAAGAGTACAGGTCCAAGGACCAAACCCTGCAGGACCCCACTACCCACATCCTTCCAGGTTGATACCAACCCATCTACGACCACTCTCTGGGTGCGACCCCTAAGCCAATTTGCCACCTACCAGACCGTGTAAACATCTGTGTCACAGCCTCTTAATTTATTTATGAGAATAGAATGAGATACCATATCCAAGGCCTTGTTAAAATCCAAGAAAACAACATCCACATCTACTCCTGCATCTAAGCATTTTGTGACCCCGTCATAAAACAAAACCAGATTGGTCAGGCATGATCTACCTGCTATGAATCCATGCTAGGTGCCCTGCTGCATTATTTTTCCCCACTGGACTCCCACAAATATGATCCTTCATAATCTCTTCAAAGACCTTTCCAAGGATGGAAGAGAGATTGACTGGCCTATAATCACTTGGATCCTCCTTCCTCCTCTTCTTGAAAATAGGGACCACATTGGCCCTTCTCCAGTCCTCCGGGACCTGACCCAAGTGACATGAGCACTCAAACGGCCATGCTAGTGGTTCTGCTATGACACCGGCCAATTTTTTCAATACTCTAGGATGCAATGGAGTAATGGAGATGGATTTAAGACAAGAGACCAATTGTATAGTAGTAGATGGGTATCCTTTTATTGTGGACTGAGGACAAGTTCAAAGTTATACCTTTCTATCAAACAAGTAACAGCAATATAAGATTATAGGGAAGTAGGACTGGAAGGGACCTCACAAGGTCATTTAGTTCAACCCCCTTGCTCAACTAGGATCACTCCTGACTAAACCATCCCAGCCAAGTGTCTATCTAACTTGCTTTAGAAAACTTCCAAGACTGGAGTTTCCACAAGTTCTTTAGGTAGCCTGTTCTAATGCTTGACTACAGTCATAGTCAAAGTTCCTCCTAATTTCTGATCCAAATTTCCCCTGCTGAAGCTTGAGTCCATTCTTCCTTATCCTGTCCCCTGCAGCCACAGAGAATAGCCCAGTTACAGCCTCTCTGTAGTAACCCTTCGCATATTTGAAGACTTATCAATTCCCTCCCCCTCCAGATTTCTCTTCTCCACAGTAAAGTAACCTTAATGTTTTCACCTTTCCTCGTAAATTTTGCCTTTCAGGCCCCTAATAATTTTTGTCACTCTCTGATGGCCTTTCCGATGTGTCCACATGCTTCTTGAATCATGGGACCCAAAACTGAATACAGTAGCCTAGGTGAGCCCTCACCAGTTCTGAACAGAGCAGAAGCACTTTCTTTAATTTGCAACTGACACTCATGTTGATACAACCTAGTATGCTGTTGTTTATTTTGGGGATTTGGGGTTTTGGTTTTTTTTGTGTGCGCGCAGTGAGAGCACGCTGTAACCCCCAGGACCTTCTCTTTAGTACTATAGCCTCGCAAGTTATTCCCCAGTCTGGCTCCATGAATGTAATTATTTTGTCTTAAGTGCAAAACTTTGCACTGGTTCTTGTTAAATCTCATCTGTTTCCAGACCATTTTTCCAGTCTTTCCAGGTCATTCTGGATCCTGGCCCTACCCTCCAGTGTATCTGCAACTCCACTCAATTTGATATTGCCTGAAGATGGGATTAAGTACAAGCTTAACAAATTATCCAAAGCATTAATGAAGATGTTGAATAATAAAAGGAGCTTACAATTGGAATTCATAATTTGATCTCTTCTGCAATTCTTTAACGGGACAAAAATGACTGATCCATAGCAACTAATAGATTTGATGAGATGGATTCTGGGTAGCTCAAAAGATTGTACAAGGAGTTAATTGAAGTTACCATATTTCCTTCTGGGGCACACTGGAGTACTTGCTTAACAAAACCAGGACAAATCCCAACACAACAGCACTGTTCAAAAGAAAGTAAGAGAAATCAAGATACGTGTAAGCATGTAAAACACGTCTGAGGCATTCTTTACTGATGTGAAAAGAATATAATGAATGCTTCATTGCTACAAGGGGAACATTTCTCTTGCCAGGGGATAGATTCCCCAAGAATGATATTTACACTTTCCCCACAACCTGTAATTTTCTCATTTATCATTTGTCAAGGCCCAAAGACCTTATACTGCACATAGAATGTTTGCATATGTTTAATGATCCTTTTACCAAACAAATGTCAGTCTCAATAAGGAAATTAGTTAATATAGCTGATGCTGCTAATTTAAGACCGTTAATGGTCACACTGAACATCTATACAACCTCCAGCATCTTGTATTATACCTGAGCTCCAACGGTTGAAAATCTGTTTCACAGCAGAGATTTCTGAAGGCAAGATAACCCCAAAAAATATCACATGCAAGGAAATTTAATAAAGGATTAAAAAGATGTTTTTATTCTATATCTAGACTACTGGATTAGTGTGACTAGAGACAGACCATTGCCAAGTTTTTTAGGGCATGTGTAGATGAAATGGGGGCCCCAAATTGAAGCGGTGGGTTTTTAAACACACTGCTTCAATTTAGAGCAAAGTAACCCCCTGTGTTGTTTACCTCTATGTCTTCCCTGCCTCTCCGGCAGTGGGGAGGGGAGGGTGAGCTGCTGGCAGGTGGAGCAGTCCCTGGGCTGCAGGGGGAAAGGGGGCTAGTGCTTCCCTCCATGGCAGTGGCGCCCCCCCCCAGATGGCACCTGCAAGCACCTGGATTGCGTGGTCCGGTGGGGGAGGCACCACAACCATGGAGAGAAGGCCTGGGTCCCTGCGCAACTCATGTAGGCAGGCAGGCAGGGTCGGGGGGGAGGGGGCAGGGGAGAAAATCAGGCTCACCACATTTTTCTTTCCCCCCCTTTGGTGGAGCCTGCCTTCCTGGGCTGCTGCCAGGCTGCCTGAACGGGCTGCCTGCACAGCCCCTGAGCTGCATGGAGCCCAGTGCTTCACTCCACAGATGTAGGGCAAACTAAAACTCTTTGGATGTGTTTTAGTTTGCTGTGCCCCAAAGTCATTTAAGGCACATTACGCCACTGAATGTGCTACAGTGGCTGGAATTAAATGCGCAATATGCCACTGATGTGTGCAAACACCAACACCACTAAAGCAGTGCAAAAGCATTTAATCTGCTTTAAAGTGTCGGGCACACATGCCCCTTGTTCAGTTTACACACGTCCATACCGATATTAATTAGAATTCCATCTATGCCATTATCAAAACAACTACAAGACCTCTTGTAGTTGCCTCCAGTTTTATCAGCGTAGTAACATTTGAAGTGATTTAAAGGGACATTTGAGTAAGTTGCATAAAAAGAGCTACAGCATATCTTTTACATTGACAAAATTTTAGCTGTTGTACTTTTCCAGTACATTTCTGGATTCCAGCACCTCTAAATGAAACAGAGAGACTAGATACTTTGCAGTCACCTCAGAACCAGCTATGTCTTTTCATCATCCTCAGTCACAAATTTGAGTTGTTTCAAATTACAATTTGCCTTGTTATACACAGTTTAAATTTGAAACACACGTGCCAACAGCATGAACTACTCTAGGTACTAATACATTTTTTCCACAAATCCCTTGAGTCCCATTCTATTTTTCCCCCTAAAACAAAGTTATGTAGTAGGACCCTTTCTATGAAAAATCCTTCATTCTAATGCTGTTAGTGCTATGACTGATCGGATTCATTATTTACTGAATAAACAATTAAGGAGAATTTAAGTTCTGGCTGAAAACAATCTTTTCAGAACGCTAAGAGCACGCAAACCCAACTCAGAGGTTCGATTTTTATTTTAATGCTACCAGAATGCTACAAAGGAAGAGAACCCATACTTCTTCCGGCAACAGAACCAGCCACCTGTTCAGAAGTGGATACGAGCAGCTGATCACTAGGTATCTGTAATCCAGTTGTTAGAGTCAGTCACATCAGCATTAGTAAAACCAGAGTTCTGTTGCTCTTGCCCAACGCAAATAGTCTCCATTTGTACTTCATCTCTGATAGAATTCAGCTCTGTCAAGAGACCTGCGCAAGTTCCATGAGGTTGTAGAAGGTGAAAGTTAATTTTGAACTTGTCCTCTCCCCACCACCAAACACTTTAGGTCCACACAGAAATTTTAGAGCCCGATTTGTCTGCACTTGACAGAAGTCTTCACGAGCCCATCTTGCTAAGCAGAAATACTTGTCTTGAGCTTGATCCAGCACTCAGGTACTCACTGACCTTGATTAAAAGAATCCCATTTGCAATTAACTGCCATAACTAAAACCCAAAAGCAAAACCAGTGGAGTTTTATGCAATAACAGATTATATTTTGCTGTCTCAAAAAAAAAAAAAAAAAAAACCCCTGATCACTGGGATTTTGTAACTCAGACCACAATAGAGTCATTTATCTCATAAAGAGTAATTCTAAAAAAGTGCTCCTGGGACAAACTTGTTCCAGACATCCACCACTGAGGTCTAGGCTAAAGGATGTGCACATCCCATCAGGAAAACCTGGTTCTGTATTAGTCCTCTTACTCATGCTTTTCTCAAATTAACAATTCACATTCCCAACACCTAACCCTCAATGCATGTAGCACGTCCATGGTAGAGTCAGATTGGGAGGTCTGCAATTATCAAATGGATTTCAAATCTTAGTAACAAAAAAAGCAGTTCCTCTGGCACTATGCAAGACAGAAGACATCTGCATCTTCAGAGGCTTGATTCAAAATGTGACTGCTCCTCACCCACTTGATAAGTCTTCGTATTCCTATGGCATTTCAGACAAAAAGTAAAACAAAAACAACTCTTGTTCCAAAAGTGTTTTTCCTATATTTAAAGATTTAATTTGGTTATATCAATTGTAATTTAAAGCAGTCAAACTAGTCACCTTGATTCATAAAAGTGAAGTCAGATATTTTGTTATGAAATACCAAGGAACCCATTGTGCAACAACTCCAGAAATTAACGGGGAGGGAAGCTCTCTGACCTATACAACTGAGCAGGTCAAGGAGGTGGAGGAAGGAAAGAATGAAACACAATATACAAAGATACCCCTTTAAGTACCACTGAAAGAAACAGGAAGTTTGCTTTTAATAAAATGACATTTGTACCCTAAATACAGATGCAGATGTAATTTATATGGGTTGTGTGTACTGATGCAAGATTTGCATGAACCAACACAGATTTGCCATGGGATAGCTACAAGTCACTCCCCACAGAAGACAGTGCTTGCTGCACCCTGAATCTAGGTGGCAGAGAGGCAAACAGCTGGTCCAGGATGAAGAGGGACAAATCAATCTCAAATAAACCAGCAAAACTACACTAGTGAAATTTTAACCCTTATTCCTTCAGAGGGAGTTCTCCACTGGGCGGAAGTTTAGTTATTTGTGTGGTCTGCTCCAGTTCACCTTTAATTATTCCCTCCCCATTCCTGCCTCTGTCCCACCCTATCACCCTGTCCCTGACTCTCCACATGCCTCCCCACCCCCAACAGCGTAGTTTTTGTCTAGGACCTGTTACAGCTGCTTACAGTCATTGGAGTTACGTGTTTATGATGGAGGTCAAAATCTAAACTTGTGAAGTAGAAGAAGTACATAACTATGGAGTCCTGGAGAAGGTGTCTCTGATAATCAGGGATCTGGGTTTTCTGTTTGCTGCGAGAAAACGTGGATTCTCCCCTTTAAAGGAGGAAGACGCAGGAAATGTCAGGTTTCTCTTTGCAGGCTGGCCATATTTCAGCCTGCTAGGGGCTGCAGGGAGTGGGAGGATGGCAATCAGGCGGGGGGTGCCATGTGCATTTGTGTGTGCACACACACATGGCAGCCAGGCAGCAGTAGAGAGCAGCTCCCCGCAGGCAAGTCTGTGGGGGCTGGGAAAGGGGCACAGGCCACATGAGGTGGGCAGGCACATCCCCCCCGATTTTTGTGCCCACAATGAGGCGTGTGACTGCAGCAGGGCTGGACCAGCTCCAGAGGAGCCACCCCTGTGGTCATTGCCACCAAAGTGAGGCACCCCCTGCCCGCCTGGTAGCAGCAGGGACCACTACTGCGCTGCCACCACTGCCACACCTCGCCTTGGCAGTGTGGCACCTCCTCTAATGCTGGATCCCGCCCTGTGGGCCTCAAAGACAGCTCCTGCCTGGAGCTGGTATGGCCCAGCTGTCATCCCATGCCCCATAGTGGTGGGCATGCCCCCCCCCACCAAGTTGCCTGTGCTCCCCTGTCTTCCCCACACACCCATTCCTTTCCTCACATACTGAGGGTCTGGCTGCAGCAGGTCATGAGTGAGGGGCACCAGCAGGGCCACAGGGCTGTGGGTCCTGAGTGAGGGGCACTGGCATGGGCAGGAACAGGGCACCAGCATATTAAGGCTGCTCAGCACCAGAAAGCAGTGGGGGGAGCGGGGCAGGATAGCCATAGCTGGACCCCATCCTAGCGAGTGAAGCGGGCAGGGGGAGCTCTAATTTTTCATGATAAAAAAAACCTTACATCAAATGCCAAAATGTATAGATATTTAGAATTTATTTTATTCTAGTGATTGAGGCACTTGTAGGCTTCCAAATTGCTTTAAAATTGTAAATCTATCAATAAAACATTGTGTTAAGCTGATCCATACATAAATACATTAGTGGTGTTTCATTTTAAATCACAGAAAAAACATGGATTTTCAGGATTTAATGAGCGAATTTGTGATTTTTAAAACAGAGAAAACCAGGAACCTTGCTAATAATACCTGTGCTTCCTGGCCTACAGAACTTAAATATAGCTCTACAGTCATTTTGCTTCATCTCCTAAAGGAAACTAGAGATCAGTTACAGCAGTGATTCTCAACCAGAGCCCCACAAGATCTTTAAAGGTGCCACAGGGTGCCACTTAATATTTGCACTGTTAGATGGGCAAGCACAGACACAAGATAAACTCAGAGGTTTCAAACAGAAATGCGCTGAGACCTGTTGTGGTCTAAATTCTTTGCCACAGAAGAACTGCTCTAATTTTTTTCCATAATCAAGAGTAAAAGGTAAGAGCTGACTGTTTCCGAAGGTTGTGTCGAGTCTAATAAGATTCAGATTCCCCGAGTCGGAATATATCTACCCAATACTCGAGCTGTGTGGCAGGTGAGAAAATGTTCGTCAGAATGTTCTAAGAGGCAGGGGTAGAACTTTTGAAAGGATTCAAAATTTAGTCATTGTTTTTGGGAAATTCATCCCCCAGCAGATCTCTAGGTTCCTAGTATTCAAACAATCATCTAGGAAATGAGAGACGGTATTTAATCACAATGTCCAGGCTATAGCAGCACAGACATTTGAGAAGGTGCGAGCCAAATACTGTCCTATTCTGCAAGCTGAAAGGAAATATAAATCAGGGCAAACTTTGGCTGGAAACCCAGTTCACTAACCTTGAATGCAGATTACTGACTCTTGTAAATAAATCTATAAGAAGCAAGAGATCCAAACATCTTCATTCATATTTTATTACTCCTCTTTCTTTAAAGATATTCCAGCACCCTGATTAAAAATTCACACCCTATTGTAAGGCTGAAATAAGCTGAGAGGAACCTACATTAACACCTCAAGTGCACTGAGAAAGAGAGATATCTTACACATCAGTGCACTTGCAAGATCAGACCCTGATCCTATGACCCTTCAAGAAGTCCTACAAGTCTGCCAGTCAGATTTGTTCCAGTGCCAACATGGATACATCAGTTCTTCTCAAAGCAAACAGTGGTTTGTAAATCGTACCTTTGCAGATCAAAAACAAGTCAACAAAAGTATGTTCCTGAGAGGGGCAGGAGAAGTTACCAGGGCATTTATTACCATTGCCAAAGGGAGTTCACGGTCAGTTTCAGCTAAAGATGGCAAACCGAGGCAAAACGTTTTGCACCCATGGGTCAATACTACATCCTCCTTCTCCATCTGAGTGCATTCAGTTTCTTTTAGCATCCATGACAATAAGCCACCGGGCTCCAATTCTGATCATGCGTTTTGCAAGAGGGGGTGTGCAAATATTCTCCTTGCAGGCATCTGTGGTCAGACTGCATAGATGTAGATCGGGGCAGGCAATTATTTCAGGGGGAGGGCCGCATATTGAGTTCTGGCAAGCCATCGGAGGCGGCATGACTGGCAGCTAGGGGCAGATAAATATTAATTTTCTAAACTTTTTAGGGACCCCATGGGCCGGATAGAATGGCCTGGTGGGCCGCATCTGGGATAGGGATCCCAGATGTGGCCCACCATAGGGATGCGCATAGGGATAACAGAGACCTGGTGGGACTCCACCCATGACTGGACCACGGGGATAGATGGCTATACCCTGTACAGGGGGGGGATCGTGTAGAGAAAAGGGGCGGGGGTGTAGCTCTCTATGTTAAGGAAAGCTACACGTCCCTGCAAGCCGATATTGGCGC
>NW_005841865.1:4141831-4146558 GCF_000455745.1 Alligator sinensis
CCTGCCTATGCAGGGGGTCAGACTCGATGATCTCAAGCAAATCCCGGGACGTCTCAAGCAAATCCCGGGACGTCTCTCAAGCAAATCCCGGGACGTCATTCTCCCCCTGTACTCGGCCTTAGTGAGGCCGCAGCTGGAGTACTGTGTCCAGTTTTGGGCTCCACAATTCAAAAAGGATGTGGAGAAGCTTGAGAGAGTCCAGAGAAGAGCCACGCGCATGATCAGAGGTCAGGGAAGCAGACCCTACGATGACAGGCTGAGAGCCCTGGGGCTCTTTAGCCTGAAAAAGCGCAGGCTCAGGGGTGATCTGATGGCCACCTACAAGTTTATCAGGGGTGACCACCAGCATTTGGGGGAACGTTTGTTCACCAGAGTGCCCCAAGGGATGACGAGGTCGAATGGTCACAAACTACTTCAAGATCGTTTCAGGCTGGACATAAGGAAGAATTTCTTTACTGTCCGAGCCCCCAAGGTCTGGAACAGCCTGCCACCGGAGGTGGTTCAAGCGCCTTCATTGAACACCTTCAAGATGAAACTGGATGCTTATCTTGCTGGGATCCTATGATCCCAGCTGACTTCCTGCCCTTTGGGCAGGGGGCTGGACTCGATGATCTTCCGAGGTCCCTTCCAGCCCTAATGTCTATGAAATCTATGAAATCTGGCCCACGGGCTGCATTTTGCCCACCCCTGATGTAGATGTACTCCAGCTAACAGGCATTGGCATAAGTACCAGCACGGACACACGAGCACAGTACACAGCAAAACTTCAACACAAGCACAGAAGAAACCAAGTAACCATTTGGAAGAGATGGATGATGCCAACTGCTCTAAGTTGCTTTAATTCTTTTGGGTCTATACAGAGAAGCAGAGTTCTGTCTTTTAGTTATGGTGACCAACATGCACCTTCTCAGCTGAATTTTCTGCTCATCTTGGTTCCCAGCTCAAGGAGTCTATCCAACTCCTCCTTTAGCCTGTCAGAGGCTGAGGGGAACTCACATAGGGACAAGAATTGTGGGATAGCTGCACTCTTTCAACTGTATTGAGTGCCCTCTAGTAAATACAAAAGCTCTCTCAATTACTTTGGTCCCATCCTTCCAAAACCATAATTTAAAACCACAGTAAGCTCATAATTTTGTATCCAATAATGGGTACTTTTCTAATTTTGCTTTTAAATTGTGGTATTGTATTCACCATGATTATATTTCTCAAGTTAGTTATTTCTGTGTAGAAGTATTAACACACTCTTAGTAATGGGGGATTACACTGTTAGAGTTTAAATCCTAAGTGTCACTTGTACCTACCAACCGTGACTCCTCTTCCCATGTTACTATCCTTCTTTTTGGCACTAGAGTAACTTGCACACCTGCCTCCAATATTGTAAGTATCCCCATTTGCTTTAAGACTGATAGTCCCTTCCTTTTACAAAGAGCTCCTAGGACCTAGTTATGGTGTTGTCCTCCTCTTTGTGCCATTAAACCAAACCCATACCTCTTTAGAAGAGCTTTATGTCTACTGTAGTCCTGCAGTTTTTCCTCCCACATGTAAGGAACATTGAGGTACACACAAACATCTCTCCTTCCATTGGTCCTCTCCCGTTGTAAAGTTTTGGATTTTATTATGACCATGATTTCCAAGTACTACACACTTTTCCATAAGTTTGTTCTAATTGTTTTGTCAAGGGTTAACTCTAGGATTGGTAGTCAGGTGGTATCTTACCATCTTGTGAAATCCAATTGCAAGTCAGGTATCTTAGCAGGGGGTCCATAAAATTGCAAGATTGGCTTTTCAGCCGTACCTCAGCCAAAAACCATGGTTTCACTGGTGTTCTTAAACAGGCTACAAAACACTTATACAGTTTAGTCTGAGAGAGGGTTCATTCAGTGTCAGACTTCTAAGTGACCAGCAACATTAAACATGAGTTTCTACAAAACTAACCCATTTCAAATGGCTTGTACCACAACCTCTTCAAGTTACAGACAGGCTTGCACTTTGAAGTAAGGAGGATTTGGGAGTGGAATAATTGACAAAAAGGAGGTAGGGAAAGAGCTTGAGCTGTGGGTTGGAAGGAGTTGTAGGAGTACAAACTGTCATTTCCACTTTGAAATCCTCTGCAGACACCCTCCCTATCTTCCAAAGCGTTAATTAAGAAGTTCTTGAAGAGGAACATTATAGTTGATTGTGGGGAGAAGGGTTTGGATGGGGGAGGAAGAGTAGTGTGACAGACAGTAGCATCTCCCTTTGCACTGCTCAAGGCCTTTCTGCACATGTTCCTGCTTTCTGGGAACTGGCAAGAGTACCTGGCCTTTTCACTTCTGACCCCTCCCACCCCCAAAAATATATGCTTGTCATGACTGTATTACAATGACATTTTTTCATCTTTTGCAGAATATCTTCACAATTAACCTTTTCATTCCATCCAGGAAGAGCACACACCAAATGCTGCAGCTTCCTGAGCCTGATGAAGGGTTTTTGAACTCGAAAGCTTGCTTAATAACTATTCTCCAACCATTTGGGTTGGTCTAATAAAAGATATCAAATTCACCCAAGGAACCTTGTCTTCACAATTAACCTGAATTTCAGTTTAGAACTGTCAATATGCCAATAGCTCCTATCCCCTTAAGTCCCCCCACTCTTTGTTGTTAGCGTCTAAAAACTTAGGCTGTAAACTCATTTGAGATAAGGACTGTATATGTATTACAGAGGCATCAAGCACACTTTAGGGGGCTATAAAAACTAATAATTGCTTTATGACTTTCATTCTGCTTTAAATAGGCTTCCTTCTACCTAGGCTCCCTAGAAACAAGTTCTGTAGTACTGTTATTTATTTTTCCTCAGTCTCCTGCTGAGCTCCAAAACAAAATTCATATCATAACCAGCCCGTAGAGAAGTGAGTCAGTGTTCCAGACTTAGTAAGTGCAAGCTTATAAATATTTCAACAATACAGAAAATCCTGTTCACAGGGACTTAGCAAAGGAAAAGTAGTTTGTCAGTATCAGATTTTTCTTTTCTTTTAGTATATACATTAAAGCTTGCTCTGGGTTATGAGTCCTTAAACCATTGAGAAGTAGCCAGAAAAAACTTTAGTGCCACCTGGATGCCTGCACAATCATTTAACTAATGCATGCATACACACACATCTCCAACCAACCATGGCAGGATACACACATGTGGACACTGGCATAAACCCAGAGAGATGAGGCAATCACACCCAGGCAAGGCACATACTTGCCTGTCAGGGTGAGCAAAGCTGGACACAATTCCTCAAAAGACTCATCAATGGCTGCATCTGCACGAGACATTTACTGTGCAGTTGACTAATTAGCTGCACAGTAAGCATCGCACATCTACAAGTGCACCCCTGTTAGGCTGGAGTAAACTAATTCACTCCACAGCAGCTCACATGTAGATGCTGCCCTGGCTGACAGGGGCACGAGGGTGCTTTAGGGCATGTACGCCTGCTGACTACCCCCACACTGAAGCATCCTTGTGCTGAAGCTACCTTGTGCACTCAGCGGCAGACCCAGAAGTGGACCAGATGTACTTCTGGTCCACTTCCAGGCCCACCACCAAGCACGTGGGGCCCCCACTGCACTCCTGTGGGATACTCCATCCGTCCCACCATTGTAGCATTCACGAGCCGTTCCTGCTACCTCAAGGTATGTAGAAAAAAAAATATTTAAAGCTGTGTCTATGGCTGAATCACTGATTCTCTGAATTAGCATCGAATCTTTGGATTTGGATTCGACTGAATAGAATCGGCACAGTGATCTAAATCAACTAATCAAACCACTGTCCCCAATTTGGGCCGAATCCAAATCCAATATGGCCCATTTTGCACACCCCTAAAAGAAACTAGTTGTTGGTTGAAAGTTATGGTTGATACTGCAAGTCTTCTCTTTTGACCAGAAAGCATCATATACTGTAGGCTGAATTTATAGCAGCTATATAGAGTTACCTAGAGGCAACTGCATGACAGCTTGAGGTTTCAGAGCTTGGTTTTGCCCTGCATTGAAACAAGAAAAAGTCAAAGAAAGCCCTTTGAAGCTTTTCAAAACACAGAACCGTGCTGAAATGTCCATTATCAGATTAAGACAAGAAAGATTTGTTTGGCAATGCCTTTTATTGGACTAGTAATTAGTTGGAAGATGTTAAAGCAACACTGAGCACAAAATGCCCTTCCTTAAGTCTAAAAAAGCAGCAGATAATGGTCACTGTTTTTCCAGGTATTTAGCTTAGATGAGGGGTGCTCAACCCCTAGCCCACAGACCAAGTACAGTTTGTGACACCATGTTATCTGGCCCACCAGGCTCCCCAACGGTCCAGAAATTTGGGGTGGAGCAGTGGCATTGCTCCGCTGCTTCCAAATTTCCCCACCCATGGAGAACCCCAGGCCCCGCATGCTGCATCAGGCGCCCAATCCTGGTATGCTGGGGGCACTGCCAGGCACCCAGGGCCCAGTTCAGCCCATGGACAAGCCCTTCGCCACTCATCTGGCCCATGGGGCCAAATGGTTGTCTATCACTGGCTTAGATCATTTCACTTACATAAATGAAGTTAAACAAATAGTCACTTGTAGGGGAAAAGGGCAGTATACCTCTGAAGCAAAGTGACCAGGAGTTGCAACAAATCAAGTAGAAGACAGGTGAAATAGATGCACATAATTACATTAAAGAATAAAACCTTTTAAAGGAAAAGAGAATTATTACCTATGGAGTACAAGGGTTCAG
>NW_005841865.1:4146589-4150093 GCF_000455745.1 Alligator sinensis
AAGTATATCATAACAAGAAATAAAACCACTGTTTATTCCAAGGTTTTTAGTGTCCAGTAAAAATTATGAGTTTTTTTCCTTAGGCCCCTCTTCTGAAGATCTTGTGTAGGATTCCATTGAGTGAATGACTGCGAGGTCAGAGACGAAGTCACTGTCTAGTGAAGGAGTTCTCCCACTGACGATTTAGTGTTTTCTGCTAGAGTTCTTTCTTAAATGTAGCACTTGTTTCACCTACATGGTTTCCATGAGGGCATTTAGTGCCTCAGATGAGATCTATCACATTCTGCAATAGACACCAGCTCTCAGCTATAATTAGTTGGTCCAATAAGAGATCTTGCCTAACAAACCTTGCTTTTCATATAGTCCTTGGCTTGGACTGTCATGCCTAAAACAATGCTCCAACCCAACTACATCAGGTTGTACATTCTCTACCCAACTTCCCAGAAACTCCACCTTAAACCTAAGAAACTGTAGCAAAAAATACAATAAGACGAGGTACAGGGTAGAGCTGGGAAAAACACAATAACCTCATCAACACTTAGTGCTTCTTTCTAAGAAGCAGTTTGTAGGAAAAAAGGAATTAAGAGAGAGAGACTAGTTCAACGTTTTTTGACAGATGAACAGTTAAGAATACTAAAAGTTTACAAGCTAGATCCCTGTTTGTTCTTAATTTTATATTTTTTTCCTTCTTTCTCCCCCCCTTCCATTTCTATTCAGTAAGTGACTTCCTGCTCTGTTAAAAATGAGTGTACCCATCTGTACTATTCATTGTTGTCTGCACCAGAAATCTGATGAAATGATGATGGTAACTATTCGATTCTTACACATGCTAGCTCAGGAATTTCTTTTTGCACGCAAACAACCGCTTCCTGAGGAGCTGGGGTAGAGGAAATTGGGAAACCTAGACCTTTCTTGCACCACTGAGGTCACGCAGGCCAAATAAAGCACAAAGCAAATAGCTAGGCAGTGGTCACAAATGTTTACAACCATTTAGAGCCACATTTTACCAACTGGACATAATCTTTGAACTGATCAGCTCAAGAAGCTATGACTGGCTAGGAATCAAGCAAATTATTAATAAATACTTTTAACAGAAAGAGAACACAACTATATAGACAATTCAAACTTTTTTTCCTAGAATTGTAAGAATCCTATCTACTTGTAATGAATTAGAAAAAATTATTTCTGGATGAAAAAAAAAAAATTAGTAATAAGTATAATTAGCCCAAGTATCTTTACAACTATCATCCTTAGTTTCAACCTCTCCGAATACAATACACCATGCAATACACCACCATTTCTCATTTGCAAGAATGAAAAATTTGCAAGAGGAAAAATATCATTTTCACGTTAATCAAATATGTAGATCAATCACAATTACAAATGAGGTATTTCGGCCGGGGGGGGGGGGGGGGGGGGGGGGGGGGGGGGGGCTTGGGTGGTGGTGTTTGCCTTCTCCCCTCCCTCCTCCAGTTTCTCCTTCCTCTCTTTAGTAAGAAAAATTGTGAATTAAACACACCATGGTTTCCTGTGCAAGATGCTGGAGGCCAAGGACATGTCTATACTCCTCCAACCACATTAAGGAACACCACATTAAGGGATTTCATCCTGGTTCCACACACACCATGACTCCCCAAAAAGTAACGTAGTTGCTGTGTGTATACCCATTGCTGCTCTTCAGCTCTGTTGCTCAGAAGCTTATCACTTAGCCAGCACTGCTCTAATAGTTAGATTTTTTAGGTTGTAACATATGTTGAAAAGACAGGTCATACTTTATTGCCTCTCGAACACAGCAATATACACATCCCAGGTCACAGAGATAAGGTGCAAAGGCAGACAGAATAGGCCAGAATGTCTCTCTGGTCCAGCTTAGCATTCTGATTGAAGTAACAGTACTGGTTACTTCTAGAGATAGAAACATTGGCTCCTAACCCATCCAGATGTTCCCAAAAAGGATGGAGAACCTGCTATTAACAGGTAAGACTTGAACTTGATGTTATGTTGCACATGGATGGATGCTCACCAACCTGCTCTTGGTTTTTTAAGAACACAAAGGCAAACAGTTAGAGGCATGGTGTTTTGTATACAGAGATAAATCTAGGATTATTCAGCCTAGATAAGAGCTGAACAAGGGACACTGAATTTGGTAAATGCATAATAGATATTTAATGAGCTTTTATCTCATTCTTGACAGAAAAAAGGATGTTGCAGAAGTATATCTACAGTCAGGGAAACAGTGATTAACACCTCCCCCCAAACCAGATAACTAACATTTTACAAGTTCTTAGTACAGGTAATATGTTCTTGCCAACCCCCATTCACACACTCAGCACACCTTTTAGGGCAGAGGTGGGCAAAATGTGGCCCGGGGGCCAGATGCAGCCTGCCAGGTCATTCTATGCGGCCTGTGGGGCCCCTAAAAAAAAATGTAGAAAATTAATACTAATCTGCCCTGGGCTGCCCGTCATGCAGCCCTTGATGGCTTGCCAAAACTCAATAAGCAGCCCTCTGCCCAAAATAATTGCCCGCCCCTGTTTTAGGGCAAGGGTGATCTGAGATCAAACAATCACATTTGAAACTGAGAAGATAATTACATTCTTTAAAACAGCAGACTTTCAACCAGTGAAATGTCACTGTGACAGAACAGACTGTGGAACGTACACAGAATGGCCAGGTAAGATTTGCATTTATGCAAATTAAGTAACACTGTTAGAGTAAATCAAATCCCATGCTTTAGGGTCACAAATCTGAAAGGGAGACCTCTTCTTTGTTCAAAACCTGTGCAGACCTCCGAGGCACTATTATATGGCTGTTCCTCTTTTTCTTTGAAAAGCATCCATAACGATCAACTGGTGTTACAGAATCTCAGGGCACCTTGTGGGCACGATTAACCAAGCGGTGGCCTGACAGATGAGTATGTTGTTAAAATAGAAAAAGAAAAGAAAAGAAAGGATGGCCCACTCTTCCACACAACTAGCACGGATCAGCTGTTTCCCTGAGAAAGCCAAAGGGATCATCTCACCCCAGCACTCTTCCCTGCCTATGCAGGGGGTCGGACTCGATGCTCTGTTGAGGTCCCTTCTGACCCTGGCATCTATGAATCAAACTGGAGCCGAGCTAATGACAACTACATTTGGCCACATCGGACACTTGGTCGGCTTAGAAGCGGACTGAAGGGATCGGGTTAAAAAGCACCACAGGTAACTACTGGACTTTGTTAAAGGAATCCTTTGACCAGCCGGGTGTCCTGAACTGTTGGGCACAGGGCGTGCATGCACCGAAATCCCTGCCCGGAGCAGCCTCTGGCTTTCACCAGCGACCTGCACCTGAGCTCCACAGCTCGCAGCCCCCGGGGGCGAGCTGGCCAAGCAGCACGCACAGACGCGGCCCCTCACACAGGTGCCACCGACTCCCCAGCCCGGCGTCCGAGCATCTCCGCCTCAGGTGCGGGCTCGCCCCGCCACCTTGGCCAAGTGCTCTGGCTGCCTCGGAGCAGGAGGGCGG
>NW_005841865.1:4150298-4150593 GCF_000455745.1 Alligator sinensis
ATGGACGTGCCCCGGCAGCCCGGGAGCGGGGGGGCAGAGCCCTGCTGCTTGGCCCGTGCACTGCCCTGGCCCCGTGCTGGTGCTGGTGCTGGGGCACTAGGAGCTGGGGAAGAGGAACTGAAGAGGCAGCAAGAATTGGGTTTCCTTGCTTGATCCCATCGCGGGGCAACAGGGACTGAAGCACCGCCGGTCCTGGCGACATCAGCTGCAGCAAACGCCAGGCTGCGCGTGGAGCGGAGACCCCGCTATGTTTGAATCACCCTACCCCCCCCCCAAAAAAAAAAGGGGGGGGGGG
>NW_005841865.1:4150603-4180498 GCF_000455745.1 Alligator sinensis
AGACCTCTTTGATGTTGGAAGTTTCATAGGGAAAAGCTACTCCGAAGTCACAGGGTTGTCTACCCCGGGTAGCCTTTCAGGGTTTCTAAATGGTTCAACCTTGTGAGCAAAAGCCAACCCATCTCTGGGTGACATGCATCCTTCTGGGGTTGTTTTTTGTTTTACTTGAATCTGCTGCATTGGCAGGTTCGCACATTCATAGTCTATAGCAGGGCAGGCAATTATTTTGGGCAGAGGGCCGCTTACTGAGTTTTGACAAGCCATCAAGGGCCGCATGACAGGCAGCCAGGGGCAGCTAAATATTAATTTTCTAAATTTTTTAGGGTCCCCACGAGCTGGATAGAATGGCTTTGGGGTCTAAATGGTTCAACCTTGTGAGCAAAAGCCAACCCATCTCTGGGTGACATGCATCCTTCTGGGGTTGTTTTTTGTTTTACTTGAATCTGCTGCATTGGCAGGTTCGCACATTCATAGTCTATAGCAGGGCAGGCAATTATTTTGGGCAGAGGGCCGCTTACTGAGTTTTGACAAGCCATCAAGGGCCGCATGACAGGCAGCCAGGGGCAGCTAAATATTAATTTTCTAAATTTTTTAGGGTCCCCACGAGCTGGATAGAATGGCTTGGCGGGCAGCATCCAGCCCACTGGCCGCATTTTGCCCATCTCTGGTCTATAGCTAGGACCACAGGTTGGAAGTAGACCGGCAGCAAATTTCACCCTCTTGACAGTACCAGATTAAGATGCTTTTAAAGAAATGGGAAGGGAATTATGCAAATTGTTTTCAAATTTACAAATTTACATTTACTTAAAGATAACAAAATGGTCTTGCATTTTCTTGTGGTATGTATTTGGGAAAAGACAATAAAAAAGAAGAAAAAGCCAAATATTTATTATAACTGTTTACATTACTACTAAATGAAATTCAGTCTTGTTTTCAATATCTAGAAAATTGGGTCAGATTTTGATCTCACGTCAGTGCAGATCCTGTGCAACTCCATTGATGTTGGCTGTAGGTTTAACAACAAAGTGAATGAGAGTCAAATTTGGCAAAGCACGTCCCTTATTTTGCAGCTCTTGTACAAGTGTGAGCCGGGCAGACATCACACCTGATCTTGAATCTGAGACCTGCATTGTGCCACACCTGGATTATACTGGGGCTAAACAGTGGCAAGTACAGTTCTGTTTAACTGAAAAAGTACCATTTCTGGAAACTCAGCCAAACACTCTCCTCTATCCTGACTCTGCTACAGAAATGTATGTTGTTACAGACGTAATGCATTATTGCTGCTAGGCACTTTCTCAAAATGGCATATACCTCTTACCTACTGAGAAGGCTGTAACATGCTACAAAAGGAAAGATTTAGAGGATAATTACTAAAATACATTTGGAAATACTTCAAATGGATTGGGTTAATCTGGTGAGACTCCAGAAGGGTAAAATTCTGCTCTCTCCTATGCATGTGGAACTCCTATTGATTTTAGGTATCTAAGGGGAGAATTTGTCATTACAGGACAATTAAGAAATGGCTTGCCTAGAGTTATAACTGGCAGAATCACAAAATATTAGTGGACTTTTCCATGTATTTTTCAAGTCTCCTCCCAGTTGTGTATTATTCCCTAACATCTCATCATATGTATTCTTTTGAGACATTGCTTCCACTACTTCTGTCAGGGATTTTGTCTCACCGTTCTGAGGGTTATATTCTTACAGTTGTGATTGTGATTAATATTTAGAGACTCCAGCCATCGTACTAGGTACTGTACACCCATAATAAGAGATGCTCCTTACCCTGAAAAGTTTGCATTCTACATAGATAAAACAAACCAAGGTTGGGAAAATCCGGTACAACATACAAACAGAAGATTGAAAGCTAAGGCACTGAAAAATGAAATGAGCTGACTACAGTAGTGCAGAAAATCTATGGCAGAGCTGAAAATTCAACCCAGATACTGGTAAGCTGAGTCCCAGTTTAGTGCCTCACCTACAAGATCCCAATACCACAACAACTTTTCCTTTCTGTCCTAAGGATTCCCTAAAGGCTGAGCAAGTAAGAGGCTTGTTATACGGTTTGTTACTTTTCTTGGTTTTTGTGTGCATTCTTTTCCTGGGACCATTCATTCAGGTTTCTAAGGCTCTGTAGTTTTATAGATTGAAAACATGTGCCATGAAGAAATATGAACTTTCTTTCTGCATAATTCATCAGTATCACATCTTATATGAATGCAACCAGGCGTGGTATATCTACAGCATCAAAATGCCAGTTGTTGAGTAGCCACAGCACTGACGATATCTGCTATTTTTATCTTTGCTCCTAGATCGTATGTAACCTAGGGCAAATCACTTTAACCTGCCTATATATCAATTTCCATAGCTGTGAAATAGGGGATAGTCAAACTTAAAAGGGCCGTATGAGTCCAAATACTTATTACTAATCTGTTATTCATTTATTTGGACAGATAACATCGCCATCATGATTAATAATGGTCATAATGGCATTTAGATTTCTCCTGATTCACTCAGGATGGTATATACTTAACAATCAACATTACTTAAAAAACGAACCCATTGTACAGGGTGGGATGTTATACACGAGCCTTATTCTTAACAAACATATCAAAATCTTCAAAGGCACATCAAAGACCTATCTGAAAGTCTCTTAGAGTGAAGAATGAGCTGAATTTGCTAATTGGTCAGGCAGTGCATTCACAGTGAGTGCAGACGTAAAGCTGCTAGCAATTACAGTTCACGAGACCAAAGACTGTGCAGTTAGAATGAAGAGTTCTCCATGGTGTTCAGGGTAAAGAGCACTGCATTTGTGAAAAGCTTTGTTTTCTTCATGCAAAAGAGTTCTGTGCCTAATTATTGGCATCTTATAGAGAGCAGAGTGTCTGGTATCTGTACAGAAAACTATTCAAGCAAGTGTGAGTTTGGTGGAGTTTCCATGTGTGCCCTACAAAATCATCATGGAAAAAAACCTTCCCCTCTTGCCATTCAGATACATCCACATAAAAAAAATCTTACCATTAAGGAATTTTGATTTTAGTGGACATTTACATGTGCAATAAAGAATTTGTATGTGTGTGCTTATATACAGTTATATTGTTTCTTCCCACATTGGATATATGTACACTGTTCAGAGAAAGGCAAAGAAAGAGACTGCCTCTGATACTTAGGTAGAAGTTAAAATAATTATCTATAACCATCAACTGTGATAAGCATTCTTATTCTGCAAAATTTGGGAAACTTTGATTCAGCTCCAAATTTTGTACCATGCTGTTCTCTAGGATTGGGCAACCTAAAATATCAGTTCTGGAGGTTCCCTGACCTGGGATAGTAAGAGGATGTCTGAAGTTCAGGTTTTTCTCTCTAAGAAAAAGACAAACAGCTTTCAGTCAGAGCAAATACAAGGCCCAATAAACTCATCACTAGATGTACACCTTAAGCCTCTATCCTAAAAGAGTTCCTTTTATTGTGAAGACAGGGCAGTTTTATAGAAACCTAACACTTTTTCTAAACTGTAAAGTTTTTTTTTCACATTAGGAATGACCAAGAAGGCGTTAAAAAATGAATGAGTTGTCTGATGTGTTGCAAGACCTTAGCCTAGATTTAGTTAGTATAACAAGATTACCTAAGTAAGCATATTCAACCATCAGCGATGGTAGAACAGAAACAACTTGGAATGCCATTTAGGTGCTGACACCACTGAGAAGACAAAAATGCGTGATGGGCAGAGCTAACTACAGAAGTGCCAGTGGATGATAAAATAAAATGTTGTCATCCCATCCCACAGGGCCACTTCTTTTTCTGGCAATCAGCAACCAACCATATCTGTTAGATGGAAAAAAAAAACATGCTACAAATACATGAGCAAGTAGGGAGAAAAAAACCTGCTACAAATACATGAGAAAGCAGCTGACTGAAGACCTTAGGGAGCATAAGACAGTTGCCTACTTAACTTCAAGATGAGTCTTTCTTGTAATGACAGCAATAGAAAGTTTCTGCCTTCACATATCCTTTGATAATTGTGATGACCAGTAAATATAGCCTCATATTTCTAGTCCCGTTCTTGTGAACACATTAGGGGAAATGGACAATAACTTCAGTGCTAACAGGGAAGAGTTCAGTCATAATCTACAGCTCTTACAGCACTTTTCCATTTCAAAGGTCCTTGCAAACATTGGCTAAGTAATTTGTTCCATGTTCAAATCTGTGGAAGCAATACAAGCTTTTCGCTAAACAAATGGGCTTTAATGTGGCTTTTAAAGCCCCAGCTGTTACTGTGGTAAGCAAAGGTGCAGCACTCAGACAGCAACTCCCGGAGGCACTTTGCCTAGAGGACTTCAAGAAACAGCCTTAGTGCCAATTAATAAGCAGGGGTAAACAGAGCCCCCAGTATCCATCTCAGGCAGCCAGGCCCTATTTGTGGCACATTCCATATTAGACCACATTCTTACTTCCCTCTTAGTTTCACACAAGGATCATGAGAACCAGGATTCTTCTGGCGCTTCCCTGCATGTGTACATGTATGTACACACATGCACACATGGTTTGTCCTGTCCCAACTTTTGCCCCGTGCAGAAGCAGAGAGAATCTGTCGTAGCGTGCTTATTTTAAACTTGAGGCTTCTTGTTTCAATTTTCAAACCTAAATGACAACAGCTTGACTTGGTCACACAGAGCTATGGCCTTCAAGGTCTGAAAGTCCCTTTTTTCAACCCAGGGCATACAATATATATTATGCACATGTATCTACTTGTATTGTTACCCTTGATATCAATTTAAAAAAAACTCGTTAAAAAAATTAACTCATGACTTCACTTTCAGGAGCTCTGATAGGAGTTCTGGAGCGCCAGCTGAAGTTCATATATCCTCTACCAAAGTACTGTATCTTTTCTTGGCAGAAGACTGGCTTGCATGATCTAATAGGTCTTGCTCATTTCAGACAGCTTCCTATTTATCTACTCATGTCACCACTATTACTGACAACTAAAACGACTTTAGTAATACGTTATGCTATTTCTAATATGAACTACGAATATAACAAAATTTTGCCAGTGCCACTGTCTAAGATAGACCATGCAGCATCTCTCATACAAGAAGCTAGGAGCGCTAATTTTTTCTGGGCTGGGATGGAAGATAGATTTTGTCCTTGTCTGGTTGCTGCTTTTGGGATTGGGGAGCGGGAGGGAGGCTGTTCTTTGGGCTTTAGTAGATGCTCTTTCAGCTTTGATCATGCTGTGGAAAATGACAAAAAATAATAAGGAAGAGGCACGCACAGTGTCATTTCAGGAGAAAAGAAAAGAACTGTAGACAGTTTCTCTGCCAGGTTGCTGGGAAAAGCAGCTTCTCTAGACAGTCTTTGTAAGCAAAGATTCCTAGAGCTCTAGCAGGGGCCTGAGCATTTTCTGAAGTGATGTACAGTTTTACTCTTCAGAACAGAGTTCATGTTATTTACTGAAAAATTGCTGGCTGCCTGCCAAGCAGAAAAACACTCCCTCACTAGCATTTCAGCTAAGGAAAGAGGAAGTAAGACAAATACTTTAATATTACTGTATTACAGCGTTTAGATTTACCTTTTGGATGGGAAGATGGAGTTTATTACGATGTAAATGACCCCCTACAGACCTAAAAAACAGCCAATGCTCTCTTTTTCCTTTCTAATGAAGTTTTATAATTTAATCAAAGTTAGAAAGTTATGACAGATACCAACAGATCATACCCATGTGTATACATACAATGAGTATAGAGGGGTGGCATGCTTTAATTGTAGTTATTCTGGGAAAAATTAAAAAAAGCCATGTAATTTGACGCAGGTCTCACACCATTGACTTCATTTTGCAAAAGGTGAATAAAGGATCTTATCAAAATATCATGAGATTTATTTCACACTGGGTGTGTCTACACAAGATGCTTTGCTGCTCAGTAGACTAATTTACTGCGCAGTAAAGCACCACCATCTACACGTGTGCAGCATTTACTGCACAGTAGATTAGTCTAGTGCATGGTTGCCTACTACCTGTAAATACAGGTAGCAGATTAACCATGCAGTAACTTCTGTGCAGTATGGCATGTGTAGACTGCTGACCAGGAGCAAATTGCTCCTGGTCAGCCCAGACAGAAGGAGAAACTGGAGAAACTGTCCCTTCCCCTGGGCAGCTGCTTCCCATTCCTGTGCTCTAACTTGAAACTGCTCTAATTTGAAACTGTCCCCTTCCTCAGCTACTACTTCCCAGCCCCGTGCCCTGATTTCTGTATCAGGGTATGGGGCTGGGAGGCAGCTGCCCTGGAGGTGGGACAGCTGGCAGGGGGCATCAAGGTCAGGCTCCCCACCTCTCCCCTCCAGAGACCAGGGCCTGACCTTGATGCCTCCTGCCAGCCCCCTGCTGGTACCTGGAGCTCCTCCTGGCTGCTGTAAGTGGGCACAGCAGGGCTGGGGTAGCCCTGCACTGCCCTCCCCTCGGGAGCAAATTTGTTCCCAATGGGTGCACATGTAGATGCGCTGCCTTACAGTGCAATAATAGCATGTGTAGATGTGCCCAGTCTCATGCAATAAATTCTGAAATTACTGAGCCACTGCTTGCACATATGTATATGTGCAACCTATATATTATATGAGTGGTGTATATAAATATTTATATACAGGTTTATTGGATCTGTGTGGAATATATTTTCATGTCACAAGTGCACATATCTTGTCCACTATAGATACTAAAGTGGCACCAGAAACTGAAGGCCAACTTCTGTTAGTGTTTCTGAAGCAGACTTCAGTGAGAGTTCAGTAAGAGACTGAAAAAGTTTGCATAATTGAGCCCTAACAGATTTGGGAACATATTTGTACTTTACTCAAATGCCATAATTCACAATTATGATGCCACTACACTTGCACTCAATATGTTAACCAATACTATTGCAGTTTGCAAAGGAACTGAAGTAAACCACACATTCTCCATAGCTTTCCAAACTCCCCACCATTAGTAAGAGCATGTATTTAGCTGTCCTAAATCAAACTACAAATCTAAAAATGTTAAAAGCATAAGCATATAAAAGAACATGGAGGTTCATTTGTGCCTCATGTTTCCTATCAGAAGATATGATAATACAAACAAAAAAGTTGTAGCCAAAACCAAAGATTCATATACTATAAGATCTGAAGAGACTACGGTGATTTACCACAACCTCCTGGTGTCTGGAGCTTCTGATAACACTGCACACTTCTTGCTGGTCACCTTCTCTATCATCATTTTTTTGATATATGTACAATTTTAGGCCTCATATATTACCAGGCAATACCTTTCTCAGATCCCCTATATGTTTTTTGGAGTATTGAACCTAAACTGAATGCTCCCTGAACTTTGAAGAGTTGAACTACAAACTGCTAGCCCAGCTTAAAACCCTAACAGAAACACCACCCACAACAACTCAGAATCTGCCCTCTGCCCAGGCTTGCGTGTCTGCTCTACATTTGGATTGAAATTTTGCTTTTGCTGAAGCTTGAGGCATGTTGGATTTGGGGCTTTTGTTTGATAGGAGTTAATGGATAAACACAGATGCAGAAGATAGGGATGTATTTGGTAGCTGTGTTGGTCTGAGACAAAAAGAAATGCAAAAATCTAGAACTCTTGGTTCAGAGCTGATACCTTTTATTAGACCAACTGAGAAACTGCAAAATAGATATGTATTTTTCTGCAAGCTTTTGGGCTTGCACATCCTTCATCAGGCTCAGGGAAAGTTAAAGTGGGTAAAAAGTCCCCATATGTAGGACATAAATTTCATTTTTGCACAGAGGAAGCTGAAGCTGGAAATCTGTCCCTCTGGTCCATGAAGATATACATGTATTTTCCTGTGCAGATAAAGGTCCTTATGTGACTGAGTATGTTGCTATATAAACACACCTTTTTAAAGTTATGGACAAGTCTTAAGTTTAAGTCAAACAGCTCTGGATATAAATCAGATTGCCAGGTGTAAAACAAGTATCTGACACAAATGAGACACCATGATAACATGCCCTCTTTTGTGCATGCTCATCTTTAGACCGAATGCAAGTGTACAATCCCATGCTGGGCTCTTCTTTCTGCTTGGCATGTCGATGTGCAGCATCAGAAATGATCAAAGATTTTATTAGCTTTCTTCTCGTATAAAGAGATGGTAATAAAAGACAGTTCTGCTATCACTGCAGTGACATCACATGCTGTTGACCTTAACTGCATGAATTTTAAAGAGTTGGTTTTAATGCCATCATGGCAGAGTAAGGAAGTCTTAAGAGCGTATGTGGAGGGGGAAGGGGCTTAGCAGTACTGCTTCTAGAAAGTAAAAGCAGCAAATGAAAAACCCACCCCGAGGTTTCTATTATATGGTTGTTAAGAGAGAAACTGCATTGTGGGATAAATGCCTGGGCTATTGTTCAGTTTTAACTCATTCGTCACTCAGACAAAATCCCACTGCAGTTAGTGGGAGTTTCCCAGAATAAATGAGTGACAAACTTTGGGTTTGGCTTTTGGCTTGTGAAAGATTAAAGTCACTTATCCGGCACATCTTGGGAACTCAAAACTGTCTACAATATTCTCTGATGGCCATTGTCTTAATCACTGTTTATCAAATGGGATCACTTATTAGTATTGCAATCATAATATATTGCAGAGTCTGCCATAATCTGTTCTGTTATCCTCCAGAAGTGAAATGGTAAAATCTAATTCCATATGCTCCCTTACTTAAGGGATGATGCCTGGTTCCAGGTCAGGACAGGAAGCAGTAAGTTGTAAGGAGTAACTGAAAGGAGAACTTGAGTTAATGCCTAACGTACTGTAGGTGGATTCATTTCTAGTTTTGAGCTATCTCAAACATGACATATTTGTGACACCTTTGGGAATGTTTTTGAGTACAAACACTAAATCATAATGGGACATAAATGAAACATTTTCATTTGTGACAGGCAATTTTGTAGAAAAACTGCACCACCAAGCACACAGTCATCATTAAAAATAAATTTCCAAATACATTTTACATTTATTTTTGTTGAGAAACACTTATTGGTTGAACTTGCAGTCTGCTGTTGGAGTGAGGTGATTGCAGTTTCTTTTAACTGTTTCAGAGCACCACGCATAAAAGAGCAGAACGCAGTGGAGAATGGCTTATAACCAGGGATTCTGGTTTTCTCTGATTTAAAAAAATCCCCAATTTTGGGTTAAAAAAAGCCCAAATCCACATTTTTCCATTATTAAAATGAAACATCACCATATATCTCTCTATATATTAGTGGTGGTTCATTTAAATCATGGAAAAACATGGATTTGGGGTTACTTTTTTAACCAAAATTGGGGATTTTTTAAAATCAGACAACCAGGATCCCTGCTATAACCATATTCTACTACAGTTCAGTAAGGCATACTGTACTGCTTACCTCTGTGTATTTTGTGATTGTGACAGGCAAAAATAGAAGACGGGAAGGAGGGACCTATTAGCAAGATCTCACCCCCTTCATTTACTTCTCTTTGCCATTAGAAACACAAAGCCAAGCCTCCTTTCCCCCCTCACATTTCTTGACAATTTACAGTTGAAGCAAAGGTACAATAGCCATGTCTGCAAAAATCTATAAACAGCTGGCACAGCTGCAAAACCCACAAACCCAGGCTGAAAATTGGTGGCTGCATGTACACATTTTGCCTCTAAAAACCAAACTTTCTCTCACTTCCTGTGTGATACCCACTGTGGTATCCAAGTGCTGGATAATGTAAGGTAAAATACCTGAAACACAATCCAGGGAGCTTTTAGCTGACATTTTATAATTTTAGGCAAAAAGCAACACAGATAAGAAGAATACAAATTCAGTACAGCCACATATACACTCTAGAGTTCAGACATCATATCTTTTAACTTCTCCATTTTCTGCTGGCCTGTGATTTATATATCTACTCATTATGTATGTATTTAACATTGTTCTTAAAATACAGCATTTAAATAATGTTCCTCTTTGTAACTAATCACCAAAAATCTCCTTTGCAAACTTCTTTGGTTCTGACATGACGTAGTTTCCTCAGGTCAGCCCCAGCCCAGCTCCAGTAGCCATATTTCCCATTTGTTTACTCCTTAGAAAAAAGCCATATTCTTTACATGAGCAAATAAGGTTAAAGGAGATATCCCATTGCTATCAGGGACTTGTGATCCTTCTTCTTCAAAACTTATGTAAGTTTTTCCTCTCCTACTCTTTCAGTATGCTAAAGTAGCATGTTTATAAAGCAAGATGACTTTTCCCTCAATATTTTATTTCTTTCTTCTTAATATGCAGTAGGATTCTGTTATTGCCCATAAATCTATGTTGGTGAATAAAGTATACTCAGTGTTATAAACAGAGATTCATATATTTATTGTCCTAGTTTGTATATTTATTCTGTGTACAAGCCATTAGATTCCTCCAGGATTTCACTGATATTTTTTCTAATTCTACCGTAGGGGGGCTGGGCATTGCAAAATCTACTCCATTGATAGTCTACCATGGCTTTGCACTTGGTTTAGAAATGACAGAAAAAGCAGCATGCAATACAAAAGTTAAAATGAAGACAAAGCAATAATGAAGAGTAAAATAAAAACAGAAGGTAGATAAAAATAGGAGCAGACGAGGTGATACAAACTTTCTGCTAAAAAAACACATTGGTGTTTGAGTCAGCTTGTCTACTGGCTTCTATGTGATGTCATCATTTACACTTACATAAAGCTGGTATAAACCGTACGTAAAATGGCAGTCACACAGACAACATTCATGCCCATGCTGCAGATATAAAATACTACAGAAGATTTAAGACAGCTCATAATGAATCTCTCTCCACAAATTCCAATTTATACCAGCTAATCTTCTAACAATTTCTTCGTTTCTTAATGCATGTCACAGGATTGTCTTTAGCTAGAGGGGTAATATCATTGAGCAATACCCTGGATCATGTGCTGGCTCATTTGCACTAAAAGGAATTGTAAACCTTTCTAAGATTTCCCCAGGATGAGGGAATCCCTGGCTAATGCAGAGCTGGCTTAAAGCCACCTCTGGTCTCCAGCTGGACTTGAGACAGTTGAAGACCTGGGCTGTTGTCTTTTAAAATGGGTTCTCTCTCAGAGATATACAGCGTTGGGCCACACTGAGAAAAGATTGCAGGCTTGAATTCATATTGTTCTGCTATCATATCTGTATTACACTTCTCCACTTAAGCGGACTTCTCCAGAACTGTATGGACTTGGCATTTTATTACTATTTCTTGTGAATCATTCCATATTCTCTCCTCTTTTAGGGGGATGTTTCCCCCTCTGGATGAGCCCTATTACTTTGTTGGAGAACAGTCCTCAGCCTCATTTAAATGACAGCTGAAACTTATTTACAGTTCCTCTGTTGGCTTAGTTAGGTTACAGTTGTCAGTCTTGATACCTCCTTTACCTGAATCACGCTACAGCTGTAGCCTTTTTGACATTGTGGATTCAGACACAATAGAGATCTGAAAGGTGCAAAGTCAAAGTTCTACAAAATATTAGAAGGCTTTTATATTCTACACTCAAACATTGCTCTTTAAAGTGTTCTAGCAAGAGCAGTTACCCCAAATAAGTTGATTCTTTATAAAGCAGACCCTGAAGGAACAACACCTGGTTGCACACAAAGTAAGGTCCCCAAAGAAAACTAATGTACTAGCCTGCAATAAAGCCCTATGAAGGCCATCCTTTTAGTTCCTAGGATCCATCACATATTGGTTTTAACCAATTTGCTTTCACCTTCTCCATGAACTTTCAGTAGCTGTTACTCACTTGTAATATTGCTTTCCTAACACCAGATGGTGCTGTATAAAGGTATAAAGAGTAGTACCTCCAGGCCCCATTAGTAAGTATAAATGGAGTCTGACTAGTAACATCCAAGTGTCATGGCCTTTCCTGATTGCAGATAAGCTCATCATAAACACATCTCAAGGGTGAGTACCTCTATATTTTATCATCAAAATAAGAAGTGAGAGAGGAAGAGATAATTTGGTAAGTTGGTTCTCCCTTTTGGAAGAGACTCTCTGGAATGCAATCAGGGAATTTTAGTACAACATAATACTGTATGTTATTGAATGACCCCTTTTGTAGAGCTTTGTTATTAGCAGGCTTCCTGTAAAAGATGTACTCTGCTTAAAACAAACAAACAAAAAAGGTGGAGGGCAGAACCAGGGGGAAAAACCCCCTTTTATGAGCATTCCTATGTTGTTTTGTGTAACTGGCAATGCTTTTCACATCTGTGGGGTAATACAATCTCATCAAAAACCTTCCTGAAGACCCATTTCTATTCTGATGTATGGTCAACATCAATATTTCTTTGTTTTGATTTGTTTTCCCAGCATCTTGGAAAGCCTATGGAAATGGCAAGATGTTTCCTGCTCTGTTGGTATGCTGTATTCCAATATTTATGTTGAGCTTTTCGGAGCAGGGTACCCCATCTCTGTTATTACAGATACATTGAACAAATAAACCTGTCTTTGACACACCTTAGGCACGATTATAATTCAAATAAAAAGAACTGTAAAGGTGCATTTCTTGTTCTATGCTGCAACCCAACCTAATAGGTTTTATTTCTGAGAGTATTTTTACTTGCTGTGCACTTACCTCTCTAGGACGTTCCATGAAACCCAAAGCAGTTAGATGTGGAAAAACAGAGACAAAATTGTTCTGCTGTGGTTCATTGTCACTATATAAAAAAGATTCCAAGCTAACGTCATGCTTATTTAATTTGGGTGGCAGTGCAGTTATGCCAGAATTGAATTTGGCCAGTGCAGATATATTTGAGATTAATTTGGTCAAATAAATTTAAGTGGGATTAATCAAAGCTTTTTTTTCTCAGGGTTGAGCCTGTGGCTCTATTGTACTTTAACCTCCCCTGTAGGTTTGTGTTAGTGGTTTACCACTAATCTTTCAATACTCTCAAATGAGCCATTTTGTTATTCTGTGTTTTGCTCCCCAGTGACTGATCTGGCCAGGCTGTTGAGAAATTAACTAAAATATAATGTGCTACTCTCTCTAAATATCTCGTGACATTATTATATTGCTCACTCGCAGCCTGGGTAAATGAATTTGTATTGTAGATACCTTTACAGTGAGGGGAAAAAAACCTGGGGAAAGAGACAGAATTAACACTCAGTCCACATAGACATGTGAGGACAGATCCTTGGATGCTGTAAATCAGTATAACAACAGATTATATCACCTGGGCATCTGTCCAATGTCAGCCTTTTTCTTCCTGGATATTTTAGTTCCACTATTCCATTTCATGGCAAGTGGACGTAACACCCATTACAGAACAATAGTAATTTCCTCCACTAAAAACTGAAAAGATTTCTTGTGCAATAATAATAAAGTTTTCTTAGGAATAGGCAGATGCCCTCCATGAAAATAATGTGAAACTGCTGGGGGGAGGGGGGGCAGTGGGGAGCAGAATAGCATTGGTTAGTTATGGAAGCGTGTTATGTTGATTGTGATGGGTGCTGATTTGACAGGCCTGAGCGAGAAGTTTAATACATATCTGCAGAACAGGTGTGATTAGGGCTGGTCAGAATCTTCCAATGAAATATTTTTCATGGAAAAATACTGATTAATCATTGTTGACTGACTTATTAATGTCTAGCTGAGAGGGAAGGTATCAAGTGATGTCTTCCAGCAGTCTGTCTTGAGTCTGGTATTGTTCAGCATCTTTATGCACTTGGGATGGAACGATCCCATGCATGGTACAGGCTGGGGACCAATTAGCTAAGAGTAGCTCTGCAGAAAAAGACTTGGGGGTTACGGTAAGCTGAATATGAGGCAAGTGTGCCCTTGTTGCGAAGAAGACTAATGAGATACTGGGCTGCATTTGTAGGAGCATTGCCAGCAGATCAAGGGAAGCAATTCTATCGCTTTATTCAGCACTGGTGAGGCCACATCTGGAGTGTAGTGTCTAGTTTTGGGTCCCCCCCTACAGAAAGGATGTGGAGAAATTGGAGAGAGGCCAACTGAGGGCAATGAAAATGGCTAGGGGCTGGAGCATATGACTTATGAGGAGAGGCTGGGGGGAACTGGGCTTGGAGAAGAGAAGACTGAGAGGGGCTTTAGTAGCAGCCTTCAACTACCTGAAGGGCGGTTGCAAAGAGGATGGAGTTGGATTCTTCTCAGTGGTGGCAGGTGACAGAACAAGGAACAATGGTCTCAAGTTGCTGCAAGGGAAGTTTAGATTGGATATTAGGAAAAATAAAACCTCTCTCACTAAGGGGGTAGTAAAACATTGAAACAGGTTATCCAGAGAGACCCCTGACTTTCCATCCTTGGATGTTATTATGATCTGGCTAGACAAAGCCTTGGTTGGGATGATTTAGTTGGGGGCGGTCCTACTTTGAGCAGGGAGTTGGACTAGACCTCTTGAAGTCCCTTCAAACTCAAACTTTCCATAGAATGATAGAAAATTAATGTTGTTTCTGGCATTTTTCCTGTAGCTGGCAAGCTGTGAAGATCACGTCAGCTGTGCCTCTTGACGCCCTAAACCCACATTAGGATTCCAGGAGAAGTTCTTCAGCAGGTGGAAGAAGATGATTCGGGATGGTTCCTGCAATGATTTCTCCTGTAGTAGAGAACAAGGCGATCCCTCTGTAACTTCTACAGTCAGACTTGTCTCCTTTCTTGAAGACTGTCATAATCTTGGCGTTCCTGAGGTCATCTGGGATTTCTTTACTGTGCCAAAGCCCGAAGATGAGGGCACCTTCCCCTTTTTCCTTTATCAGGTCTTGTCCACCTTTTAGGTCTCAAGGGGATTGGTCCCCAAGTGCATGGAACGTAGATGACGTTGGTAGCATTGAAGAAGACATGCATGTCGTGGATGTCAATGAAATGTTGAATCGCCTTTGCCTTGTCTCCCTAACATTTGTTCTTCATATAATGGGTCCTTCTTTGGATTTCTGCCATGGCTTGTTGATGATTCTGTTTCTTCTGCTTGGAGCTCATGTAATTCTGCCAAGTATAGGAGGCCTTCTGCTTGTGGATGAGCAACTCTTGGATCTCCCAGTCATTGTCATCAAACCAGTCTTGATGTTTCTTCGTAGAGAATCCAAGTGTCTCTTTGCAGGTGCTGTTGATGATGGAGTTGAAGGCACTTAAGTGCTTCTGACATTTTTCTATTGTTATTGATTGGAATACACCAGTTTTTGTTTTGGTTTTTTTTTTATTGAGGCACTAGTGGAAGAGGTCTCACTTGATTGGGTCCTGAAGTCCTTTGACACTGGTCTTCTGTTGGCATTGCTTCTGCTGTAGCTATCATTTGGGAGCCAGTTTGAGCAACATAACCAAGAAGAGGAGTTGGTGATTAGTTCAGCCGTTGTCAGAGTCTGGTATTGCTCAGCTGATGAGCACATCATTGTAATCCCAGGCATGAACAATGATGTAATCAATCGGGTGCCAGTGCTTAGATTGCTGATGTCTTGTGCCTGGTTTTCTAGCAGAACAGGCTGTTGGTGTGTCCATGTTCTGCACATTTGGTCAAGAGGAGGAGGCTGTTGGAGTTGCCCTTTCCAACTCCTTTCTTGCTGATGCTTTCATTCCAGTGGTTCAAGTCCCTTCCAACTTTGGCATTGAAATTGCCAAGAATAAGTCTGTCTCCTTCCAGAGTGTCAGAAAGGACTTGGTCAAGGATGGCATAGAATTTCTCCTGGGTTTCATCAATGGTATCAAGAGTCAGGGCATACATGCTCATGAGAGTAGCTTATTGGCTCCCTACCAGTTTACGACAGAGTCATGAGGCGCTTATTAATTCTGATAGGGAACTTGTTGAGTTAGTTTATTAATTCATTCTTGATGTCAAAATGAACTCCATGAAGCCACTGTTTTCCTTCCTATTGACTCTTCTAGAAGAAGATATAGTCAACTCATCTTCCACTCACCAGATCTCACTCAGCGCAGCAACATCAGTGTTGCATCTCCTGAGTTCTTGAACCACAATTGTGGTACAGCGCTCTTAGCATTCACTGTTAGGATTGTCCATGGAGGTCCTGATGGTCTAGGTCCTGATAACGATGGTGCAGCTTCGTTGATATTTTTGACCACAGTAAAAGTGATCTGACTAGATGTAGTTATCCAGTCAGGGAAAAAGGCACCTTTTCTAGCCCCCTCCCCATGTGGAGTGAGCACAATGGGTCCTGAAGAGGGCTGCTCAGTCAGTTACAGTTGTCGAATTGCAGTCCTGCCTCATTCAAGTGCTAGATGACTTTTTTATAACTGCCACTTTCATACCAGTTCATGACTAGGTGCTTCCAGACCTCGTAATCCTGCTCCCATCATTACTATCTGGTCACCAAAGGGCTTGAAAAATGTACTCATTTTCATGGAAGACACCCATGTGTGCCGCCTTTTATCATGGAGAAGCTGCTGCACATCAGCTTCCACATGGTTCTTAACAGAATGGGACCTTAATCCAATGAGACCAAGACAAATTGGGGATCTTGTTCTGCTGCAGCCTTCTGCCTTTGCAGCCATTGAGACTCTAACATCTTCCACCTGCTCTGCTATTGAGGACATGTAGATCCATGGCAGGGGCTAGGGGCTGGACAGGCTTATTATAGTGGCAGCCTCTACTTGCTATGTCACAGCAGCAACATTGGATATATGTGGCTCTTCAGGAGGGAAAGTGTTGCCATCTGCTGTCCTCGCCACATCCAGGTGATGCTGCTGCTGCTTGGCCTGAGACTGATCAGCGTTACTCCGCCTTATTTTGCAGCTAACCCTTCTTGAAGTTCATTCCTCTATCTGCCACATGTGGATGCACTGGGTAGCAGTACAGCTCTGCCTCCAGATCACAATATAAGTCAAAACGGTCTTGTTGCGGACCCCCCGCAGCATACTGGGTTGTATTAACAGGAGTATCACTTGTAAATCAAGGGAAGTGATTCTTCTACTTTATTCAACACTGTTGAGACCTTACCTGAAGTACTGTGTCCACTTTTGGGCTCCACACTTCAAGAAGAATGTGAACAAGTAAGATTTATATGTGGAAGAGTCTAGTGGAGTGTGACAAAAATGATTAGAGGCCTGAAAAGCATGACTAAGAGGACAGGATGAAAGAACTAGGGTTATGTAGTCTGGAGAAGAGAAGACTGGGGGCGGGGGGTGTTGAGAGAAGACTACAAGGGTGGTCAAGCATTGGAGCAGGCTGCCTAAAGAACTTCTGGCCTCTCCAGCTTTGGAAGCTTTCAAGAACAGACTAGACAGACTCTTGGCTTGGTTGGGATGGTTTTTATCAGGGATGATTCTGTCTTGAGCAGGGGGCTGGACTGACCTGGTGAGGTCCCTTCTAGCCCTACTTTCCCAGTATCCTAATACTCATGGAATTTGGTGGGAAGGGTCACTTTCAGCAAATCTGGGGCGGGGGAAATGCTTAAGAAGTGTTTAGAAAGCATCCAAATGTCTTGTCTTGTTCTGAAGTTTAAAAGGTGTGTGTTCTGGTTCAAAATGACTTTGTTCTAAAATTTTAGTTTTGTATGCTTAAGTAAGGCTAACAATAAAATAAATACAATGTTTCCATAAAAATTAGATTTATTCAAACAAAACCCGCAATTAACCCAATCCATATGTTGTTGTTTTTTACTATTTTTGTTTTCAAGGTTTTAATTGGCCATCCTGATTTGTGTTGGAGAAAACTTTCAGAGCCTTAGAAAATTACTCAGGATAAAAAAGAAGCTTTGTGCAGTTCTATAGAGAGTGCATGTAAAGGGTAAAACTACAGTCTGTCTTTCCTCTTAGCTAGAGGAACCCTCTTTACAACATGATCTGTAATACATTGAATCCTTGCCCCCTTTTTGAGACTTTTGGCAAGAAAATTAATGAGCTCTAAGCATGTTGGTATTTTGATGATCGTTCCAATCTGCTCTGATTTCATGAGATGTTCATAAGTTATCAGATATCAGAAACTTTGTCATTTCTCCCTCCAGACTGGGCATGATTTAGTAATGGAGGTGAAAATCTCCTTAGCTTATTATCATTTCTGAGACGTCTACCCCTCTGAACCCTCTGTTCACTAAGTGAGGGCAAGAGCATTGTGGACAACAGCTGAATGTGATGGAAAGTAAAACTCAGAAAACTCCATGTAGTCATACCTGTTTGTATGACTAAATAAAGCTACAAAGGCTGCTTACAATAGTTTGCAGCAGAATAGTAGGACAGCAGGAGAAAGCACTCCTCTGAAAATAAACATTTATCAAAGCACAGTTTGACATAAAATATATATATTTTCAACTCTAAATGGGAGTCTATTCCTCCACTTTGTTTTGTTTTGTTCCATTTTGTAGGCAGCTCCTCCCAGGCAAAGACTTCAGCCATTTGATGAAAGAAAAGCTGCTAAGTGTTGTTTCTTGGTTGTTTTGTTTTGTTTTTTTTAAACCCCCAAAACATGTACTTTATTATCTGGAATGGGCTTTGTTTTTTTTTGTACTGAGCCACAGATTGTTTTTTGATTGTTTGTTTTGAATCTTTTAGAACATTATGCTCAGGTGCCTAGACAATCATTTTGTAATAAATCAATCAAGAAATGTAGGAGACATAATAAAATGAGTCAGCAATGAATTTCTTCTCTCTGCTACCCTCCATCTTTCGTATAACAGGTCTTCACGGTTTACTTTTCAATGTTCCCTGTCTGGATTTTGCATTACAGCAGTACTTCTCAACTAGGGTGCTGCAGCACCCTGGAGTGGCTTGAGATCCTTTGAAGAGTGCCCTGGAGTGCCATGAAAGATTAGCATTGTTAGGTGTACAAATATTATTTACAAGATAAACCTAGAGACTTCAGAATTGGAATCCATAGTGTTAACTTTCTTCCCTGTTATGGTCTTTCTGAGTTCTTTGCAACAGAAAAATTGCTGTATTATTTTTCTGTAGTCAAAAAAATGAGCAGAAACTAAGGGCTGGCATTTTCTGAGGGGTGCCTTGAGTCTAAAAAGGTTGAGAACCAGTGCATCAGAGAGACAGCTGTAGTTGGTACTTGCTAGTGTTCTAATCCATTACAATGTTTTTCATTTATATTTAAGCCAAATAACCATTTTTATGATTAAAATACTTAAAAACAAACAAAAAAAAACACAACCCTCTGTGTAATGGGCCAGGGGGAGGAGGGGAGACTTTACCATGCATTTTGTCTTGGTCAGGTTATCATATAGTGTCTATTATTCTTCCAAATAGCACAGCTGGAAACATGTTATGTTGCTTTTGCAGAGATGTTTCCTCCATCTTTATTTCTTCTCAGTAATACAGTTTCTGGATTAATACCAGTCATATTTATTTATTTATTTATTTATTTATTTATTTTAATTGAAAATACACATTTTAATCCAATAGGTCAAGGGATTAGTAATACGATAGGGAATAGCTGTGGAGTTAACTCTATTTGGCCCAAGATAATATCTGATAATTGTTACTTTTTGGTCTTTGGAAAATGTGTTAATGAGAGAATAAGTGGCTGGTACGGAGCTGATTATACCAGCCTTAAACCTCTGTCTCTCAGTTCCACCATAGGACAGGCATGTCAGAAGCATGTGAGGGGGCATAGCCAGAGCTTGCTGTACTTTGGTATTCCCAATTAGTCACATGCTGTTGAGCAAAGTCTTCAATGCTGCAAATCTGATTCTGAATGTGGAATATAAACTGATTTCAAGAGCTGTGCAAATACCCCCACCAAAGATGTAATTGTAATGAGAAAAGTTAACATGCAAAACAGATGGACATGCATACAACACAAGAATGTTTAGAGTACAATGCAAGGGCATTTGCATTCAAATATCCATTTTCCTTGTGCAAATATATACTGATATACTTTTGGGAAGAAAAAAAAAAGGCATGCTATGTTTATGCAACATTTTTGCCTAGATGAGCTGTGTGATGTCTTGTATCGATGACTCTATTATTCTGTTTCATTACTGCATGGCTTTCAGTGGCTTTTAGCTTGTTCACCCTTTTCTTAGGACATTTGTTAATAAATTATCTACCAGTTTCTACCGGTCTAGGGCTCTGAGTAGTATAATGAATGTGCCAAGCTTCATTTATAAAACACATGTTCCATATCCCTTTTGACAAGATCAACATAAAGTGGACATATGTATGGTTAATTTAAAGTGGTTAAATATGAGCAAACAAGGGCCATACCAGGAGAGTCTAGAGTCACTGGGCTGGGGCAGAATGTTCTGATTAGACAAGCCCAACTTCTGTAAATTTGTATGAAAGTGCCAGGAGAAAGGTGAGACACTGAAAGGGGGATAAAGCCTTTGAGCAGGGCTAAGATTTATTTGTGTGTAATGAATTTTTCAAATCCTTTTTGGAAACATGCCACATTCTGCTGTTTTGTTAACAGTCCAAGACCAAATATCTATGGTCTAGCTGCACGTTTTGTTGTTGCCATTCTAGTGACTCACTGCAGAGGAATTCATCAATCTTGGGTTTGAAATTAACTGCAAAATAGGCAGTTCGTCCCAGGGAGAAGGTAAGCAGTAAGCATATTTTGTAACATAAAAGACATGTTAGGATGTAAATCATATTGGGAAGATGGTTAACTGTCTAGAGAGAAATTGCCAGATATGATGTTATAGATCTTGAAACTCGCTTGGAATTTTATATCAAAGGATCCATTTTATGTTGCATATTTTGGGGGGCCCTTTTGATATCAGCTTGCATATTTCAATTTATAATATGAAACGATGTTTTATCACTTGATGGGCACTGGAGAAAATCTTATGACTAAAATTACAGCTTATAAAAGAAAAATGGAAACAGTATTGTGAAAGAGCCCGCAGTATTATCATATTTTCATCTGCTAATGCCTTCTTTTGCCACAATTGCCCATTCCACATAAAAACCACTCTTCCACTTTCCCTTTCCCAGTAGTTGTGACAGCATTTTACAGTATGAGGCTTAAACTTTGCAGTATTGAACTTTTTGGCTAGGGGCAGAAATTGCACAAACTGGTATAAGTGACTGGAAACCAGTCTAAACCTGTAACATAACAGAAGTTCACTGCACACAGACCAGTATAAGAAGGCAGAACCTGGTTTAAGATGGACTTGGATCAACGTAGTATCAGACTTAACTGATTTAGGTTAAGCTGGTCAGCTGACTTTCAATACCCGATCCCTTCCCTAATCCGGCATCTTTGGGATGCTTTGTGGGTCCCTGCTAACCTTCCCTTGCAGGGCAGGCAGGTTAGCTTCTGTTGGTGCTTGTCTTCTCTGAGCTGGGCTGCCTCGACCCCAGGCTATCACCAGGGATCCTGGTTTTCTCTGATTTTAAAAAAAAAATCACAAATTCCCCATTTTTTACCCCCCCCCCCCTCCCCAAATCCATGATAAAAATTAAAGGCCCCCCATGGTCCTGTTAGTGTCCCTCACAGCCTCCCCAGCCCCACACACGCAGGCACATGCACACGCACACCCCAGCAGGTAGGTGTGTGTGGGAGGATGAGGGGAAAGAAAGGGGTTGGGGGGCAGATTGAGAATGGGGGAGGAGGAGTGCATCTCTGAGCCTGCTCCTGGGGCAGGGTGGTGAGGGCAGTGGTGCCCCTCTGTGGGCTATACAAATGTCACCCGGCCAGGGAGGGGGGAAGCTTGCACGCAGCGGCTGCCACCATGCCAGTGCCTGCCAGCTGGCAGGCACTCATAGTGGGGCTTTCCCCAACACCTTCCCCTCCCTCAGCCCAGGTGGGTGAACAGGCAGGGGAGGGGGAACATGGCATGACCCAGGGCACAGCAGAGGAGGGGCAAGGGGCACTGCCAGCCCCATGCAGCACACCAGGGTGCCCTGCCACCCCCCACATTGGCTCACTCTGTGCCTGCACCCGGGAGCAGGGCTGGGGGGGGCGAGGGCAGTGGTGGCCATCTGTGGGCCTCATGTACTGCCCAGCTGGGTGGGAGGGGGGGATGCACACAACAGCCACCACTACTACGCTGCCACCACCGTACCTTGCGCCACTTGCCTGCAACCAGTGGTGGGAAAGCTGCACGGGATGCGGTGGTGTGGTGGTGACCACCACGTGTGAGTCTGTGGGTTTTTTTTTTTTGTTGTTTTTTTTTTTGTTGTTTTTTTTTCCCCCCCCCCCACCCCCAGCTGGGCAGGCTTGTACAGCTCCCAGAGGGGCACTGCTGCCCTTTGGCCCAGAGCAGGGCCGGGGGACGTGGCACGGGGTGGGGCAGTGACGGTGCAGTGGTGCTGGCATGCAGTGACTGCCACTGGCATTACACTGCCCCCAGCAGCTGCCCCCACACTGCACCTCTGCTCACACCCAGCAGCAGCTGCCAGCACAACTGCACCACTGCTGCCGTGCCCCATTCTGCTTGCCCAGAGCAGGGGTGGGGGCAGCAGTGCACCTCTGTGGGCCTCCTATACCTGCTTGGCCAGGGGGGAGGGCTTGCATGTGGCGGCCACCACCACGCCTTGCATCCCATGTGGCTTTCCCACCACAGGTGCGGCAGTGGCAGTGCAGTGATGATGGTGGCTGCCACATGCGAGCTCCTCCTCCTCACCCCTGGCTGGGCAGTGCTTGTGGCCTGCAGAGGGGCACTGCTGCCCTCACCACCCCCTCCCAGCCCTGCTTCTGGGAGTGGGCACAGAATAAGCTGAGGTGGGGGGCTGGCAGTGCCCCTTGCCTCTCCACAGCTATGCCCCGGGGCGTGTTCTGTTTCCCACCTGCCCACCTGACTGCCCAGGCTGAGGGAGGGGAAAGTGTTGGGGAAAGCCCTACTAGGAGTGCCCACCAGCTGGCAGGCACTCCATGTTGTCGTGGGGCACCTCGCTGCCCCGCTCCTAGAGGGGGGAAAACTGCCAGAGGAAAAGCTCTGGCAGTGCATAAGGAGCCCTAGCGGTGATTTAGGGATTACAGCTGTGGGTTGCTGGGGCAACTAAGGAGAGTCAGCTGCCTGTAGGAGGCAGGGCCTGGCCCTTATAAAGCCCAGGGCTGAAGCCAGGCTGGCAGTTCCCTGCTAGCAGCTGGAGAGGCAGGAGCTCCCTTGGCCAGGATATAGGGAGAACCCTGATCGCAAATATAGCTCGTGAGAGCAACAGAGGCTGGAGCAATGATGTTGTTACAGCCAGGCGGCCTTAAGTTAAGTTATAGCCAGGAGGCTTGTGTTTGCTTTAGTGTTTGTATTAAACCGGTGGCTAGGGTGAGGCTATAAGGGGTTGGAGGAGGCCTCATAGGGACCCCAGAGGGGTGGGGCCCCAGCGCCTGAGGAGGGCGCCGCATACTTATAAGGGCCCACTGGGTGTGGGACCCTAGCGCCCCAGAAGGCATAGTATTCTCAGGGGCAACCCCAGCTGTGAGGGGACCCCGGCGCAAGTAAGGGCGCAACGTGCGGGGTGCATAGACCCCAGCCCCAAAGAGGGGGTGGCATTGTTAGGGAGCCCAGCATGGGCACAGCAAGCCCCAGAGAAGGGGTGATAGTAGCAGGAAGCCCGGCGCAGGCCTGTAAGGTCCCAGAGAACGGGGACTATTGAGAAGCCCGAGACAGGCGTAGCGAGCCCGGTTGTAGGCTAGTATGGCAATAGCCCTCAGATAGGGGCAGGGTGCTGCGGTGGACCCCGATGGAAGGGGTTAGTAGTACAACACCCCAGGAGAAAGGCTAGGTGCTGCGGTGGTCCCCAGCAAAAGGGGATAGCAGTGCGGTGAGCCTGGATAAGAGAGGGTAGCCGTGTGGTGGGCCTAAAGGACCAGAGACTCGGTAGGAAGTCCCGTAGTGGGCTAGGTTATTTTAGAGAAGGCCCAGAGTGGGCTCGACGAGAGTCCCAGTGAGGGGCCGTATATTAGAGAAGGCCCGGGAGTGGGCTAGACTACAGAGGAGGCCCGGGGGAGCGGGTGTGTATTTTGACAAACCAACATCTAGTACATCTGTGAGGCTTGGGGCATGGTATTAGGGGTCAGTAGGAGCCATGCGTAGCCCATAGGGCTAGGGTGCCTGGAACGCACCCAGTGTACAGGGAGACCCCTGGTGGGTCCGGGAGAACACAGGGACGGAGGTCCCAGCTAACCATGCCTAGGAGACGTAAGGTAGCCTCCCAACTTAACTCAAGATCAAAGACGTGGTGGGCGAGAATAGAGGGTGCCCTTGGGCCGAATAGGCACGGAGAGGGGGCCTTAAGGAGAACACGGCCCTCCTGCAGGACTCTGCCGTGACACATGTCTTCCCCCAACACATCCTCGCTCCCGCAACCCCTAAGCCCCACTTACCTCCAGGAATGAAGAAGAATGATCCTCCTGAGGCAGTCTCCAGTAAGTGAGAGCATCGGATCCTGCCCTTCCCCCTCCGGGCAGGACTGGGGCTTTCCTACCCCTTTTACAAACAGCTCTTGCAGGCTGTAGCTCTTTGTGAAAGGGAGAAATCCATGTGTTTCCATGCTAAAAGGAAAAATCTGCATTTTTCTCTAATTTTTCAACTGGGAAATCCGTGGCTTTTTCAGTTTCTCCATGGGAAACGGAAAACCCGTATATGGCTATCACAGAGCTGAAATGGCAGAGACTCAGCTCCCCAGCTGGCCTGGTGGTAGCACAGGAAGGGGGGTGATGGGGAGAATTGATCCCCTTGCCCTTGCCCTGCCCCCCCCCCCCACTAGGGTCAGCACAGTGGGCACAGCAGGGGCATCTTCCTGCTACCCAGTACCCCTGACAGGCTCTTGCCTGTGCCTCTTATCAGCAGGGGTTGGGCAACAGTGGCAGCAGCCACTCCCACCTGTTCTGGCTGCTCCTTCCCCCTCGTGAGCCAACCAGGGTCAGGGCTGGGCCTGGGTCCATGCGGCAGGGGCATCGCTGCCCCCCACCAGTGCATCATGCCAAGTGAGAATCCCATGAGCCTGGGGGACTGCAGTAGCTGCGGTCCCCAGGGCCAGGGGAGTTTCAGGCACCCCTGAGCCTTAGGGACTTCAGCAACCGCAGTCCCTAGGGTCCAGGGATTTCATGCACCCTCTGTACTTAACTTTTTAGCCCTAGTGTTTTTGAATTGTTACTTTTTGGTCTTTGGGAAATGTGTTAATGAGAGAATAAGTGGCTAGTACAGAGCTGACTGAAACATTGCTGCTGTAGAATAAAGGAATACTGTGCAATAAGAATAAAACAACAGTTTAACAAACCAGGAGCTACGGGACTGACAAAATCTATTTCCAATAATAGAATCAGCCCTTATGGCTAGAGACAGACATTACACATACACTGGTTTAGGTGATCAGAAACTAGTTTAAACCTGTAACAGAACCGAAGTTCAGAGCACGTAAACCAGTTTCAAAATGTCTGAAACCGGGTTGAGATAAACCTGGTTGAATGTAGTATCAGACTTAACTGATTTGGGTCAAACCAGTTTATGCAATGTCTGTCCCAGAACCCTTCCTGGTTTAAGATAAACTAGAGCCCCCAGCATCCCAGATGCTGTGCTGCCCCTCTGCTCCCTAGTAAGAGTTCTGGTGGAGACTGCAGGCGTAGTAGGGTCTGCCTGGCTCCCCCCATCCCTTGCTCCTTGCTGCTCAAGCAGAGATTCCCTCCCCCCCCATCCCCCACAGCACAGGCCCCAGCCCCATGGACCTTAGCTGGCATGCAGTATGCTAGCTAATGCTGAGAGGTGTCTGTGTGTCTCCAATTGCACTGGGACAGGCAGACAGAACAGTGGCTGCTTAAGGCTTTTTGGAGCTAATCAACAGGCCAGGTGATAATGTCCCTCCATTCCTTCCTTGGAAAAAGCTGTTTAAGAAGAGCTTGAACTAATGAGAGAGGGTTTTTTGTTGATGGGCTGATAAATGCCATGTTATCAGCTTCCTCACCTGTTAGGTTTGCAGACAGTATGAAGAAACAGGGAGAGGGATATTGATACTGAGCTTTTCATCAATAGATGCATGTGCTTTACACCCCAACTTTGCCTCAGAGTGCTAGCCTGGGGCTGGCAACACTCCTGCCCCTTGAACAGTGAGTGGGGGGGAAAAGCCTGGGATGATGCAGGCAGGGTGGGGGTTTACACCCCTTCATGCCACCTCCCCTTCAGCTTAGCACTGTAAAAGGGAAGGGAGAGCTCCTCTAGTGCCCCACTCCACCGCCCCCCCCCCAGCTTCTAGTCTGAGCCACTGCAGGGATATGCCTGCATTTCTTCAGTCCAGAGGGACTGTCTGTACAGTTGCAAACTAGTTAAATCTAGGCAGGTTAGACTAACCTGCAAAGATTGAATCAGTTCAGGCTCAGGATTTTTTTGAATGTCTGTCCCTAGGCAAAGGGTCTAAAACGTTTTGTTAATTTCCTTACTTGATTGTTATCACCTTGGGGCAGAAATCCTTTCTTGCTATATGTTTGTATAACATTGTTAGCCTTCAATTACTTTAAAACCAGTGTAGCAAACAGTCACCTATCAGTCTACTCTGGGGATTTTTTTAAAGTTAATTTCTAATAGGCTGGAAACATACAGGCCAAAACTGCAACATTCCAGCTTTGATAAATATGACCTAAATAGGGTCTTGGCCTAAGATTATTAAATAGATCTATACGTTTACTTTATTTATTAAATCTATGATTCTACAATTCTTTTTCATTACTGTGGTTTTCAGTGTCCCACATTCCTTATTAGCTTTAATTGTTTCTTTACTTAAAACGAGTGATCTATAGTTGGGTATTGTACTAGTCATAATGCAACTATTTCTCCTGCTAGTAATATTTTGATACGTTTGCGGGTCCTATCTGACTACTAGGAAGGAGGAATTGTAGTATGCATTAATAACAATTTTGCTGATGCCTATCCGCTGATTTTTTTTTTTTTTTCCAAAAAATGTTGTATGACAGAAAGGCTGCCTGTGCTTTTTAAGCTGCTTTCCTGTTTGTATAGTCCTTATTGGCAAATGCTGAGATTGCAAAGGAAGAGCAACTTTATGATTTTTTTTGGGTCACTTTTAGTTTATTACCATATTGAGGTGCAGATCCTGTCACTTTTGTGTACATTAAGTAATACTTAAGGAGGAAGCTGATAATTCCATTCATTTCAGGCAGTTTACCAGAGGACTAAGTTTTTATAGCTTAGCCTTAGCAAAGGTAGCAAGCTTTATCCTTAAATATTTTACTGATGATCTTGAAGTCAGTTACCATAGATTTACAATAAACAAAAATACTATAAGGACAATCTTTACCCCTTAGGACATTGATTATGACTTTAGGCTCTGCTTTAAGCAAGGAATGATGCAGAAAATGACATCTAAGAGGAGCCCCCAAAAACATTGTGACCCTAGAGACATCCCCAGTAATGCTGGTCTGAAGTATTCAAAAAACATGAGGTTGGCTGAAAAATTATAAGGTTTAAAAAATTAGTAAGCTTTTACTAATCATGAGATATTGGCCATTTGGTGTTTGAACTATTTAGATTCACATCCTCAACCTATTCTGTTCATCCATGAAAAGTATACTGTTGGGTTTTTTTTATTTAAAAAAAACAACAACCACCACCACCAAACAAAGAGCCAAACAGATTCTCTTGCAGTCACTTGACTCCAGAAGCAGGGTGTTTTAAGAAAAAAACCCTAAGTATTGAAATGTGCCTTGCACTAAAAATCAGGGATCTATCTGGCACCTTTGCAGCCTCTGAGCCAACAATGATTTCCTCTGCCTCCTTCATCTGTGATTGAGTGCTGGGGGTAATAGTTTGATCCTAGCCTGTACTGACATTTTCTCTCTTCACATTGGGTCTGTGTGGCTTCCAGTGTCATCCTTCCCTTTTAATTGTTTCTTAACTCAATGTTTTAGCAATGTAGTGGGCAACCATCAGCCCTCCGGGTCATGGTGTATGCGTCAGTGGTCTAGTCAGGTGCCCAATGAATCTGCTTGCACGGGGTCCTGCAACCATCTCGCCAAGACCTTTGATGTATATGCCTAGGCACAAAGATGGAGTAGAGGCTGCCCAAGACCTACCATCCACCTCTTTTCCCCTCCCCCTTTAAACTATCGAGACAGAATCCGAAGGCCAGACTTTGTCAGTGCCTCTGTTGCTCTCTGGCAGAAGCTACAACCAGAACTGCTGCTGACTGCCTAATGCCGCAGCAAGGGCAAGTTTCTGTTAAGGTGATGTCCCCTAGCCTTTCTTCAACCAAAGAGTACCCACGAGGCAGTGGGGACTAGGGTTTTGAGCATGGGCAATTGGTGCCACCTTATGGGGGGCACGTGCTGGTCAGGAGGTGCCAGAGCTCTCAGGGGGTACATATGCACCCATTATGCATTTCTACTGGTTTTGATGCACCCTATACTTGCCTTACTCTGGAGGTTGCAACTTTGTGGTACTTTACAGGAGTTACCCTGCCACAAGTTGCCCCACCACGTTGCCACCAGGTCCTCCAGTTGGATGCAGTTTATGGCCATACCCAGCACCATTAAGTAATGTACCGCCAGCAGTTACGACGTGTAGCAAATGCTGCACCTATCAGCTGACACTACATCTTACCCAAAGAAAGTTTTCCTATGGGCACATACACAGTGTTGAGAGAACTTGTTATTGGAGTCCTTGACAATATTATGCATAGTACTAGTCACAACCTAATTCATGATTTATGTTGTTCTTTTCACTGGAACTATTTTCATGAGTAAAGTAGCTTGGGTTTGGCTCATGCTGTTGAATATTAAGCATGGGAGTCTTGTGGTAAAAGTGTACTAGATGCAACGAAAATGTGTCCCTGTCCCAGCTATGTCTGAGATTTCAATGTCTTTCTACCATTATATTTACCACCATGTTTATAGCCATAGCTACCTACTGGGGACTTGGTCTGAGAAAACAGTCTTACCCAAATACATTGATAATGTTGAAAAACTCAGAAAACCATCATTAAACTGCACTTCATGCTACGGCTTAATCTGTCATGAAGTATTTTGATCAAAGGAATGGTCTTTTAAGGACTTCATAATCCCTGACAGTTCCGTTATGAATCTTAACCAATGCTGTCAAATACTTTTTCTTAGTCAATAAACCAGATTTTGGTATTTCTATTATAATATGCTCTTGCAGATTTATCTTTTTACTTTTTTTTTCTTTCACAGTTATTAATTACTCAGTCATCAAACTTTACACAATCTAGTCCACAGTTGCTATGTTTTTGTATCGCGTCTCCTAATGGCAATAATTTTGCAATTCCAGTTGATAGTTGATGATTATTTAGGGTCTGCAATAAGAATTGACTTCAGGTTTTGATCAGTATTTTAAGCACTTTTGTCCTCTTTATCAGCATTTAGAATAGTTCCATCTTATGATTAGCCAGAAGCTTTGAAGTCATTGATAATTTTCCCCCAAGATAGATTTTGGTCCTCTCTTAGTGTGCCATCTTCATTCCCCTTGTTAACATTTTGACAATAGTTCCTTTCTAATAACTTTTAGCTACCTTGCTTATTTCAAAGATATTTACCATATTGTGTTCCATTGCCAAGTAACCTCATCCTACTTATCTTTCTTTGACGTTCATATTTATAATTTATGTTGTAATATTGTCTCAAAGCTACAACTGGATTGGGTGCCTTTTAACATCTTCTATGTAAACAGGTACTAAATGACAGCTTTGCAGGACTTTTATTTCATTGTTTCCTTTTTGTGGATAGTGTCAGCTGCTAGAGACACCAAGGGTGCTGAAAGGGGTGTGTTGTTTTTCTTTCTTTTGCTCCAATACTTTCATTTTCAGAATCCTGCAAAATTTCAAAGCTTGTTCAGGAGTTGTCTTTTTGTGATCCTCCCTTCCTTGAGCTGTGGTTCTTTCTTTGATGCACTTTATAGGTTTGTTCAGTTCTCTAGTTTGAAATTTACACTATTAACTTACCTTTGAGGCTGCATGCATACATTGGTCCCTTTTTCTATCATTATGATAAAATAATGTGGTCATGGTGATGGGAGCCTTTCTTCTTGTTGTCTAGATTTTCCTG
>NW_005841865.1:4180529-4186880 GCF_000455745.1 Alligator sinensis
ATCTCTGTGAAGGACAGTTTATCCAGGCTGGTATTTTTTTTCCTGCCTTTGTAAGTGCTGAGACCCAAAAGAAAGAGTAAATGCTGCTGTTGTTACCACTACTGATAAACTGATTCTCTGCCTGTTCAAGTGGTTGGATTGCTTCTGTTTGGTGTTGAGGGTTCCTGGGTTAAGGCATCTCCAGGGGCTGATTTTTCATACGGACACACACGAAGCAGGATTTCTGCAGTCTTCCATCACTTTAACCACAAGAGCTTTCTCTGGGATGTAATTACCCTGTTGTAATAGACCAAATTTTGCATTTGGGTCTCCAGAGAGAATGCTGATGTTGTGCTGTGTTCTGATTTAATGCCACTACCAGTTTACTGTTCTTCATATTTAAATCCAAGTTCTGTACCTACATTTTTCATTAAGTAAATATTATAGCTATTTGCTCTCCTTATTATGCAGTATTCTCAAGTATCAAGGTAATTTTGCTTTGATTACCAAAAACACTCACAAGTTCAGTACATTATTAAAAATTTAGATCAGCTACTGTACATACTGTACCCTTTTCACTTACAGATGGAGCATAAGGAGATTTACTAATGAGCCTGAAGTTGCTAACAGATTCTGATGGCAGACACGACAATTAGTATACTATCGTCATAAACAGAGTGATTCCGTTATCAACTGACTTCAACAGAAAAAGCATAAATAAATCAGTTTGGTATGTTTTGCATTGTACAATAATATAGGGCATCCTAGGTCCTAGAGGTAAAAACCTGTTTAAGACCTTTAATAATTTGGGCTGCCCAACTGCAAAGGTAATTTAAAAAAATCATGTGCAAATGTCAAAAAATGAGTTGGGAAATCTGAAGATAACGTAAAATTTTCAGGCTGATTAGAACTATCTAAATTACAAAAGCAGTAGACTAAGCTTTCATTTTGGTTTTTGTAGAGATAAGCCACCATTTTGGGGACAAGCTGTTGAAATCTCTAAATTGCCTGTGGTAGGTAGGGTCCAATTACTTTGAGGCAGGCAGAGCAGCTCAGACATGTAAGATATTGGGAAAATGTCAGTACCTGAATAACTTTGGGATAAATTCTCTCTAAAAATGAGCCTCGGAACTAGTGGGCAGTTCTTTTTACATGTGCAAAAACTGAATGTTATCATACGCCAGCTGGATACATATTCTTACAGGTGCTGAGCTGTGTAGGCAAATTGTCATTGGCATGTACAATTACCAATTTTCTTGTGCAAACAGATGCAATTGCCAGCCCATTTTCAAAGGCCACCTGACAACTGGGCCATAAGCAGAACATAAAGCAATTACGTTATAAAAGATGCAAAGGATTTCCAAATGGAGAGATTCCCATAGATCTCAACTATCAGGTAAGTTATCAAACCTGCATTGGCTGAATGGGACAGATTCAGATAAAGAGACAGAAACCCTTACAGGAATGCATAATTTCCAGGGTGAAATAGAGATCTTTATAGAAGTTGACATGACATGAGAAATTAACACAGGAAACAAAATGGTATGTTGATGTTACACGAAAGAAAAGTGAAATGCAGGTATGGAATGACCTGAGTGGTTAAGTGACTATCAGGAATTGTTAAAGACAATACTTGAGAAATAAAGATTGCAGAGATGCATGGATAATGAGTTTCCAGTATGGTGCCTAAACTGAAAATTTAAAAAATAGTAATTTCAGGTTATTCAACTCTCTCTCTTTTTTCTAACTCCTGATTTGAAATTTAGGTCAGTTTTCCAAAACAGAAAAACAAAATGTATGGACTTTTCTAATTTATTTTCCCTTTTTTAAATAGTTTTTGCCTTAAATTGTTTACAAATTTGGGTCCAATTCTGTGGTCACCCCAACACTATATGTAATAGTGTTGGGGTGACCACAAAATATTGGCAAATGTACTGTTTGCCTCCCCCCCCCCCCCCCCCCCGTCTAGGTAGGGAAATTAGGACTAAAATGATTATGTATTTTTTCTCTAGGATACTAAAAAAATCACTAGTGAGATACAGTATAGGTCCGACTTCGGGAGCAGGAATTCTATTCATGTTCACAAAAATTACTTAATCGGTATATAATTTTTATGAGGTCTTTAGGACAAGAACAATTTTTTTTTACATTAATTCTAGCATCCAGTACAATAGGCATCCCATTCCAGCTCGGAGTTTAGCTGCTAGTGCCATACAGTCACACATGCAGCTATAAAACGGGCTAGCTTAATTGCATAAACAGTACAGGTTTAGAGTTTAGCTGCTAGTGCCATACAGTCACATATGCAGCTATAAAACAGGCTAGCTTAATTGCATAAACAGTACAGGTTTAACTTTTAATAACGGAGTTAATTCCTGCCTTAAGGAATGTATGTAAAAAGGCAGGGGAAGCTACTGAGATATACTTACAATAGGTAGTAGTATGTCAGTGAGAAACCAAATCATACTTCTCAAAATTGATTTTTTTTTTTCTTTTATTTTTTTTCATCAGCAGGCTGAAACTACAGCCAAAGACAGCATTGTCTATGGGACCATGTTTGTTTTTTGTTTGAAAGAGCTGTTTAAAAATATACTTTAACTGCTGGCTCTCTTTCAAGGTCCATTGAGTTGCTTCATTGGAAGAAAACTGTAGGCATGAGCCTCACAGCCATTATTACAAATGAAGTAGATATGTTGTCATTTTTTCAAAATAAACTGATTTTGATGATGATGATTTTGCTTGCCCATGGGTTTCAGAGAAGGAAAAATTGCTTGTAGGGATGAATGAAACACAGAATACCTCAAGGACCTCCCAAACCTCACAGAAAGATTCAGAGATATTCGGCATTGATTATTACTTGATTCATTTTAAAACCTTTTACTAATATAAGTTGCATTTTACTAACTTTTTTTGAATAGGTCTCAAGTTACCCCTTGGCCATTTGCCTTTCTGCAAGGTCTCTTTCTCTGCTTCAAAGGTCTGATATCATTTCCTTTTTCTCCCATCATCCTTTCTCTCTCTCTCTTTTCTCCCCCCCCCCCCCCCCAATCCAAGGGGTGCATGCTAGGGCTGTGCGAAACAGCACTGTTTTGTTCCAACTTCCATTTTGAGTTTGGTTTGGTTTCGAAACCACTGTTCTGCTTTGTTTTGATATTCTGCCCATAGGCTATAATGGGGAAGCACAAAAGTGCCTAAAACTTTGTCACTTTTTGCCTGATATGAATGAAACTTGCAGGGATGGTAGCCCCATCTGAGGGCATGACGCCTGCCAAGTTTCAAGGAGATAGGCGAGGGGTTTCTGGGAACCTCAGGATGCTGACAAGCAAAACTCATGATGTGTGATTGTGTGTGTTGTCCATCCCTCCCACAGAGCACTGGGATTGGAAGGGACCTCAGGGAAGGATCGCTGTCACTGGCCAGCTATGCAATCAATATAAGAGCAGTCCTTTCCCCCTCTTCTCCCTCCCTCTCCTTTAGTTTCTGTTTCCATGCAGGCAAGCCCAGCTTGAGCTTCAAAACTTGAAATATTTCGAAACTTTTGAAACATCTTGACTGACCCCCCCCCCCTCCCCCATTTCATTTTTGAGGCTGTTTCGAAGCCCTTCATTTTGCTGTTTTGAGGTCAAAACAAAACAGCGGGCAAAATTTCACACAGCCCTAGTGCATGCCGCTCTGGCTAGATTCTTTGTTGCATCTCCTTACTGATACCATGGAGAGGATACAGCCTTGGAAGTAATAGGCCAACTTTTACCTTGTTCAAGATTCATTATACACCTTCAGGGTCTGTGGTCTGACGGCCCCTAGCACTGAGCATTCTGGGCAAATTCCCTGTTAGGATTTATGGTGAGATCAGGGAAGCCAATATCCTATTGCTGTACAATGGGAACTCAGCATTTCTCTCCCTGCCCCTTCCAGCTCGTGTACAGTGAGACAACAAAATTGCATATGGGGGTTGGAGTTGTAAAGGAGATAGAGGTGCCAATTCTGCTATAAGTTCATTCCACTTCTGCTTCATCAGTCTTTCTTCTTTCTTTCTCTCCACCAGAATTGCCCTTCTGCTCCTGGTTTCATAATTCATGGGTGCTTTTACACGCAATGGGGGCCTAGTTCCCCCTAAATTGAAACGGTGGGTTTTTAATTGGTGGGTTTTGAATTGTGTCATTTAAAAACCTATGATTTCAATTAAGGGACTTCCACGTTATAGCCCCCATTAGCTCACTTGCCTCTTTCCTGCCTCCCCCACGCCCCCAGCTCCACCAGGAAAAACAAAATGCCAAGGGGTCGAATCCTTTTCTTTTCATTTCCCAGAGTGTACCTGCCCTTCCTGAGGGGGGAGGGCCAAGCTGCCAACAGGCCAAGTGGCCCCTGAGCTTCCCTCCATGGCAGTGGCTCCTCCCAGGTGGCACCCATCCACTAGCACCCCACCTGGGTGGTCCAGGGGGGTGCTACCACCGTGGAGAGAAGTGATGGACCCCGTGAAGCTAAGAGGCTGTGTGTGTGACCTGGCAGCAGCTGATGCTGGCAGGCTCAACTGAGGGAGGGAGGACAAAAAAGGAAAAACATGGCGAGGAGCCTGATCTCTTTTCCTCCAGGAGCCTGCCTGCCTGCCCGAGCTGTGCAGGGCCTGGTGCTTTCCTCTGTGGCAGTAGCACCCCCCAGGCTGCTAGTGGGTGGGTGCTGCCCGCCTAGTGGTCCCAAGGGTGCTGCAGGAATGATGGGAAGCACTGGGCCCTGTGCAGCTCAGGCAGCCTGGTCGAGGGCGGCCGGGCTCCAGGAGCAAAAAAAAAAAAAAATCAGGCTCCTTGCTCCTTTTTCCTTTTTTTCCTGCCCCCCTCAGCTGAGCCTGCCTGCACAAGCTGCCACCTAGTCACACAGCCCTCAAGCTGCACAGGGCTTGGTGCTTCCCTGCATGGTGGCCATTACCCTGAAAACAGCCAGGTCAGGTGCTAGCAGGCAGGTGCTGTCTGGAGGGCATCACTGCTGTGGAGGGAAGATCCAGGGTCCCCTGCAGTTCAGAGGCCACTTGCCCATTGGCAGCTTGCCCCCTGGCAGCAGGAGAGGCAAATATTCCTGTGCCCCATGTACCATCCCCACTGCCTTCCTGCTGCCTGGGACTGCCCAGGAATAGGCTGGCTTGCCCCTGGGGCAGAGTGGCAAGGCGGCAAGACAGCTGCTGGGTGTTTCATAGTTTCAGGGTCGGAAAGGACCTACACCAAGCCCAAGCTTCCCTGAGCATGTCTGGGCTTCCAGCGCCCTCTGCACCATTGGACTTTGTTATGTAGAAAACTAAAATAGCTTGGATGGGTTTTACCTTGTTACATTACAAAGTCCTTTAAACCAAAATATGCTTCTGAATGTGTACATCTTCACAAAATTCAATTGGAATACATCACTGAATGTGTAAACAGCAATGCCATTAAAGTGTGCAAAAGGGCAATTAAGCTGCTTTAAAGGTCAATTTTGTCGCGTGTATAAGCACCCCTGGAGTCCACCTTCTCTGCTCTTCTTTCCAACACAGGCACTTGCTCCTCCTCAGCCCAGAAAAGATTGGCTGACAATATCACAACATCATCAAAGCAGTACAATAACTCCATTATGGTGCTGCAGCCACCAAATACAGGACAATGAAGTTGTCAGACTGTCAGGTTTTGGAATGCTTTACTTTGTTGACCAAGAGTGAATTTCAAAGCACCCAAAGTCCCAATGGGAGGCATGTATTCACCTGTGTCCAACCACAGCTCCACTCTGGATATGAAGAGAAGGGTGACTTGATGCATAGTTTTCTTTTCTCTGTAGGCTCCAGAGATCTTTTTTCATGCAAGTCTCCCTGAGGAAGTAGCTGCTGTTTAAACTGGATCCTGAGCATCCACACCCTTGACTAGCACTGAAGTTTGCCAAAAGTGTGCGCCAGATGAGAGACGAGGAGGAATTTTAAAGGTTTTGGTCCCCAAGGAGGTAGCTGTCATTAACATAAATTAGTACACCCTTTTTGTCTTTAGATGTTGCTATATTTGTCTCATGTCTACAGCTAATCCACTCTTCATTTAATTTCCCATTGACATATTAGTGTTTTGAGAGGAATAGAGACAACTGTAGCGGATGTCTAAAAGCCACTTGTACAAATGCATTCTGAATTTTAAAATGTATTGCATCATCCAGCAAACTGTCTATTAAATGGCCTAGTCTTTTTTTTTTTTTTTCTAAACTGGGGTCAGTTGCATTGCTTTGTTGGCTATAACGATCTTCCCACTGAAGAACTAGTCCATTCTGGTTAGAAAGAGACCCTTTTGTTTGCTGTACGTTGATCTGCGCTTTAGGAAATAGGAAGTCATGGCTGGTATTTCACTTCAGCCGGATTAACCTTTGTAACCC
>NW_005841865.1:4186911-4201727 GCF_000455745.1 Alligator sinensis
CTATGTAGATGGAAGTGATCAAATCCACCATCCAGTTCCAACTGAGGCTGTAAGATCTATTTAATCAAAACAAGAAAGTAGAAGGAAATTAGCAGGGTATCCTGAGGGTATCAAAAGAACTGGGCAGGGATGACAGTCACAACTTATGAAAGCCCTGTAGTAGGCTTGGTGAGTTACCTGGCAGCTTTAAATTCACCTGTGCAGTGGCACCCATGCTCTTCCACAGAGGAAACTCGCATAACAATAAATCAAAGTATGGTACAATGAGGCCCCCAGTAATTCTCCATTGGACCGGGTATGGTACAGATCTATCAGAAGAGAAATCTGCGTTCAAAATAGTTTATAATCTCAAAAGAAAAGTTAGATGTGATGGGAGGGAGAAGGAGTATTATTACAGAAAGTGACACAGAAAAATGAAGTGATTTGGCCAAGGGCACAGAGGAAGCCTGTGTGACCAAGAACTGAATTCGGATATGCAGAGTCGATAATTGAAGCTTGTGTAAAATATCAGTTGCATCAGGGTTAGTTTTTTAGTCTTATTTAAATTCCCCTGTCAGACAAATGGAAGAGATGCACACAAATGTAGTGATGCATGCATACGCACAATAGGGGGATGAAAAAAGGGGAGAGAATATATGCTATCAGGAGCTGTTTCATAAATTAACATGATCTTACAGAAGCTTTCTTTTCATCTGCACCTATCATTCCAATTATGTGAAATATTTGGATTGCACGCCGCTCATTAAGCAGGTCCCATGTTGATCTGACATTTAGTGTGTTTCCCTTGGCATTGATTGACAATGACAACTTTAAAGCAGACTTCATTTTTTTTCCCCCCCAAAGGATAAATTACTATAGAAATTTTGAATAGGACACCGAGCCCGGGTATTTAATGGGCAAAAAGCATATAACTGACAGTTTGTAGGAGCAGAACAATGTGCTCTACCTTTCTCCCATTTCTAGAGAGACCATAATTCCTAGCGCATTAAGAGAGCAGAAGTATAACTAGCAGATGGAGACAAAAATATTGAGATCTTTATTCAGTTATGGCCTCTTCATCCTTCAACAATCAGCAAAATGTTGGGCTATATCCTGAGCAGGTGTAAACTGGAACCAGTATGATAGGTTAGATCTATGTAAATCTTTTCCAACAAGGCAGCCTTTTGGATTAGGTTAGCTGACCAAACTAGCTGAGGTTTTTTTGTTTGCAGCTTTAACTGAACCTTACTCCTGTCCCTGGACTGAGAATCTTCTTGCTGTCTCTGCAATGTGAAATATGCTAGATACACACACATTTTGTTATAGAATTATTTGGTTTTATATTGAAATTGGGAAAATTCACCTGCTGGCAACAACCTGAGTAAAACTCAGTTTTGTTTGCGTTTCATTTTGAGTTTGGGATTCCCAAAATCTGAAGCTCAAATGGAAACTTGAGAGAGGCTGTTCAGTAAAACTGCATGAACTAAACCTGTTAGCAAGTTTTCCAGAAATAGTGCAACTTGAAACAATTAGGCTTTGCTGAGCCCTGCAACATTTAAGTAGTTTTAACTTTGTAATTGAAGTTGGATTTAGCTTTGAAGTAGTATTCCATAAAAATCTTAACTATGAAAATGTACAGACAGATTAGGGAGCTATTCTTTACAAAACCTTTGTTTGAAAATGCACATGAGCTGAAATACCTCCTTCAAAACTTGCTCGACTGAGAAGAGGTTTTTTTTCCGTTGATCTGGAGGAGCGAGAGTAAGTGGAAACACATGTTAAACTCAGATTGGTGACAAGTATGAGACTTTGTGCTGTTTGATAGTATCTATAGGAAACCCTAGAGTTCCATTATCTCAGAAGAAAAGAAAAGTGTATACCCTACAAGATGACAAGCTATATTACATTCCAGCAAAAGCACTTGGTAATTCTTACAATAACTTCCTAGGAGGAAAAATGGAAAGAAGGTTTTTAAGGTAACCACATTTGTAAGTTAACACAAGAATGTATTTTATATCAAATGTGGTATTGAAGCATATATAGCAAATGCTATTCATAAATTAAACATGCTTCTTTCATTTATTTACATACCACTAGGTTTTAAATATCAACTAGACTCTTACCCGCAGCTCAAGATATCTAAATGTCTTTACATTTCCAGGTGCAAATATCAGGATTTTATAATTACTACCTCATTTTCCTTCATTTGGGAAATAGCTGTGTTTCTGAGTAAATTCAGGCTGGCACTGGGATACAATTCCTCCAGGCACTGGGATGAACTGACATGTCTAATTGCTCCACCAACGTCTTGGCATGTATTATTATGATGCATGTTAGGAAAAGACAGTTTATAATGGTCATTTTTTTCCCCTGTGTTTATACAAAGACAGTTGTATAATGCAGAGCTTGTGTAGGTAGAAACAGCACAGCAAGCTTGAACTTGAGGTGTGATCATGACTGAACATTAGAATAAACTCTAAGATAAATTAAAACCTGCGCACATTGTAGATGTCCCTTGTTGCTGGCAGTGCTGTTTATATTTGGAAGCTGAGACAGGCTCTCTGACTGTCTCTATTTTAGGACTTTATATCGTGCATCTCAGCTTCCTAGCCTGGCACTGAGACAAAAGGCACAAAACTGAGGGAGAAAACAATCAAAATTAACTTTGATTTACTTTTTTCTAACCACAATAGAGATTTTGGCTTGCGTAGCAATGTGAGTTACCTGGGAGTTAGCTAGTTAGTGCTGCAGCATGCTAGTCCTTTTGTGAAGCTATTCAAGTCAGATTTGTTTGGACTCAAACCATTGCTGTTCAAGAGGTCATGGAATAGTAAAACTGCTAAATTTAATTTTGGGGCAAAGGCCTGTGATAGTTTGGGTTTGGTTTTTTTTTTGTTTTGTTTTTGTGTTTTTGTGTTTGGGGCAAAGGCCTGCGATAGTTCGGGTTTGGTTTTTTTTGTTTTTTTTTTGTTTTGTTTTTGTGTTTTTGTTTTAAATCTCCTTTGGTTAATTCTTCCTTTTTAATCGTGAACATATTTGCCAAAGGCAGGAGAGCAAATCCAATAGTATCTGCTTTAGCAGGGACTTATTACAAAAACCAAAAAAAAATCAATTGGATCCTAGAAATATACTAATACTGTACATTTAGAAATAAAGTTTACTTTATCTGCAATGGTCAGTACAGCTAAATTGGTTGCAGATGTTTTTGGTCTTCATATCCTCTGGTACCAGTATTACTGCATGTAGTGGGGATGATTGCCATATTGCCAGCAAGCTATGCAGCTGTAGTGTCTGTGCTTACCCCAAAACAATCATGGTCTAGAAGGCTAGAGGCAAGGAACTCTTCATGTCTAATCCTGCTTGTGCCAGTGACTTACTGTGTGCATTTGGAAAAGTCTTTTCACTGTCCTGTGCTTTTGTCTCTTAATCCTAAAAATGAGAATAATATTTGTTTTAGAGCAATGTTGTGAGAGTGGGTTATTTGCGCACACCACTGGAGCAAAAAGCTATGTAAATGCCAAATATTACCCGTGTTTTTCCTTGTGCTGTGCAAAACAAAGTGGGTGTTTAATTTATGTATGCTGCAGAAGACGCCAATGTAAGAGGATATTTTGGACTTTATCTCTCTTTCAGAAGAAATTTCAGGGCATGAATATAACCTCCAGCTATCATGTCCCTTGGGGAGCCAAATTAGATTAGCAAAGATTTTATGCAAAACTTCACTGTTCAGGAAATTACTCTTGAGATGAGCTATGGCTCATAAATTAGTGTCCCAGAAGATAAAGAAGACTATTCAAAACACACCAGCTGTACACATGGTAAAGCATTTAGCTGTCCTCAATATAGCATTAAGAAGTACTGTCATGTCAGATAAGCTCTTCGCTAACCATTCATTTAACACACTGAAAATAATTCATCTTTTATGAAAATTGCTGCCATAAAGAGGGCTGCTGCCAGGCCTTGCCCACTGCCAAAACCCTGCAGCCTAGCTATGCATGAGGTAGAAGACTTCAGAGAAGAATGGGTATGCAGAACTGAGGGACAGGCCTCTTTTCCACCCCCCTTGTTGTGGGAATACCTTTTGTCAGCAAACTGTCTTTCGTGTTTGTGATCTTTGGAAGGGTTTTATTTGCTGATATCTTCCACATCTGGTGCAGCCTTTACTGGTATATTCTTCACATGACCTCTCTGGTGCATAATTCTTGAATCATTTCTTCTGGCTGAATTTTTAGAGAGTGCAGGTGGGCCGCCTTATGTGACAGGTGTACCACTCGGGAAAGGAGTTTTAAAGGGCTTTTGAGTTGGTGCCAAAACTCCATACAGTGCCTTTGTGACTTGCCTTTGATTTGGCTGTGGCTTAACTGTTGTCAGCACCACCAGTTCTGTCGCAATGGTTTGTAGCAATTGTCCGGATCTCATGCAAGCACTTGAGAGGCAGGGCATTATCCGATTCACAATTTCCCCCTTTAGGTAGAATGTTCAGACCTCATGGAGTGAGTTGATATTACTGTAGGAGCTGGCAAGTGTCCATATCACTTCTTACTTGCAGCACAGCTCTTAATGGTTTTATATTCTACCCTGTGCTGAGCAAAGATACAAGGCTGGGACAGCCTGAGCCTTGGAGTGCCTTCAGCAGATAAAACTGGACTGAAAAAATTGCCACTAAGCAAATTTCACTTGCATGAAGCATTTTAAGATGTACTTAGTGTGCTGTAAATGAGATCATTTCATGTTTCCAGATCCCCATTTCATCACCTTATGCATGTCTCTAGGTAGGAACCTAATGTCTTTAACTTTCTGGGGTTGAGAACACTTGGCTACACCTTGCTTCCTGATTTTAAATTTAGAGGATTTATCTGTGAACAAGGCCTGTGGGTTTGGATTTTGTTGCTGGAAAAACTGGAAACAACTGAGGTGGTATTACTAAATCAGTGACGTGTAAAATTAAAAAAAAATCTCAAACAGTGATTGAGTGAAGGTCTTCTACTCTGATTTGGGACCGGTTACACTCACATATCTAAGATGTTCATTTTGTTTCACTTGTAAATGCTGTTCAGATTGTTAATGATTAATTTTGAAATGTTTTGTGAATTTTTTTTAATATTCTTCTGATCTCTTTATTTTAAATAGTAGAAGTTGGGTTTCTGGAACAGGACCCATCTTATTTGCAAGGAACCTAGAAGAGCAAGGCCCAAATTTGGTTGAAGATGCTTGGTGCTACTACAGGATAAATGTATGTTGTTAATCTGACCCAACCTCAAAGTATCTCATTCAAACTGTTGGATTTTCATATTTACAGTGGCAGCAAACCTCCTCAAGGCTGGGCTCTGAGCTGCCACATGACATTTGTCCCTTGACACTTTTATTTTTAAACTTATTTTAATAGCTTTTTTTATGCAGATGTCTTTGAGTTGCACATTTCCCTACTTCTTTATCTATTTACATCTTTGACCGAGTTCTGTCACAAGGTGATAATGTGGGGATTCAGTGGAGCTGGCAAATTCATAGATCACTTTAGGTCACACAGTTGCGCTTTGGTTTCTTGGTTAAATATTTTGTAGCTGAGAATTGTAACCCAGTGTGTACATTTAATTAAAAAAGAGGTTATTACAAAACATTGCAATAATAATTAATCTGTCATCATTTGTGCTAAACTACGTGCCAAGGTACTTTGTGCATCTGGACCTGTGCCTTAGGATAGGAGCCTCAGGCTTGCACCACTGAACTTTATGAAGATAAGAACTTTAGAAACTCGAATCTTGACTTGATAGTTCTTATTTTTCCCATGCACTGATCATTTCTATTAATGCTTCTCAGTCTCGATTTTTATAAATTTCAGCCTTAGCAACCCTCATAAAACAATAGACTTAATTTCTGGCCTACCCTACCTCCCTACCATGACGAGGATGTTTTTGTAAAGCCATGTTAGATGGTTGCCTTTCACCTAAGAAGTTAAGATTGTGGAAACTACACTATGACATGGCAATCATGATTAGAATATCTTTGTAACTGGAGAACTATTTTGAGCAAACTGTACTGGCATTGAATTCTGATTAGTGTGGCTAATCCCAACCAAAGAGGTCCTTCCAATTTTATTTATCGAGAACATAATCTTCACTTAGGGTTACCTTGATCTGTGTTCACTGTCAAACAAAAGTACAGAGAAATACCAGTAGTTGAACAGATACCTGTGATGTCATATGGAAATTAGACATATTTCCATATGACCTAGAGGATTACCTCCCAAGCAACACTGGACATGGATTTGAAGGTTTGGTTTTACTCAGCTATTCAGACTTTTTGAATTATTTGCCTTCTATTATGAGGGAAATGGTGATTTGAGAAACATTTATGAGCTGGAGGAGCTAACAGGAGTGCACCAGACTATTTCTGTTATAGGATGAAAATTCAGAGCACTTAGTAATCAATAATAAAAGCATCTCTTTCTCATGCAAATGAATTGCTTGATTGGCTCAGAGGGCAATTTTTTTTGTGCTCAACTTGATTTAAGGTTGTGTGTAAGATGCTGCCTGAGCCTGTTACAGATAATTTCAATTGCTGGTCTTGCCCTTTGGCTTAACTAATGTTTCACCAACTTTAATGACCCTAATGAATCACGTCTTCCACCCTTTATCAGCTTTCTGTGTTAGGGCATATTTGCTAGGAACAGGAATCTCATCCAGAACTGTTAAGTAACATACACCAATCTTATTTTTGGCAAATGTTACTGGTTTTCTGCCAACTTGAAAATGAGATTGAGGAAGAGGTATAGGGAACCGCCAATAAACAACATTTAAAAAACAAAAATAAGAACTGATTGCAGGCCCAAATATTGAAGTTTGATGGGTCTTTAGGGAGAATACATTTAAATGTACTTCAGAAAACTTTGTTTATGACTTTGCCATTTTAGCACTTTAAAAATAAACCATTTCCTCTGCATTGTTAAAAGTGCATTGGACAATATTATTTCAATTGTAGCCCTAGAAAGGCAGTAGATGCAGAGTCCAGATCAACGCATACAAAAGGTGTTAATACATCTTGGTAATTCATTGGAACCAGTAAGGGGAGCTTTAGATTTTGGATAACTAAAGAAAAATGTGTGACTAGATTTTTCTATACAAAGTTGTGTTATGGTTGTAATCTCTTGTAAACACCTCTTCACCCTCAAATGAATTTAACAAAGAAATGACGATAAAGACAGCATTTCCACGAATAAGTTGACTTCACTGGGCCTCTGAGAGCTATCCACTCAAACCTTTCCAAGTGACCATCGTTCCTAACGAGGTGTTCAAAAGGCTGCTTTAGCAATGCCATATTGGAAGTTACATTTTTGAGCATTGCTCTTAAAAATACCTCAAATATGTTCTTTTTTTTTAAAAAACAAATATGGTTCATTCTCAATCCTCCCCCCTCCCCCCCCATGCACTTCAAAGCCCCTTAAGTAGTGGAGAAATATCAACTTGTGTGTCAAGGAAGCCATCAGAAGCATATGCAGGGCAGTCCAGTGAACACTATTGGCATTTGGGCTATGTCACCCTTATTCAACCAAAAAGAAATTTTGTCATTTAAGAAATTCAGGGTGAGCGTTTCAAAAGCACTCGGAGGTTGGTTTGATTCTGAAGTTATTCTTCAATGAAAGCAGGAATAAACTAATACTGAGCACTTTTTTTTTTAAAAAAAATTCCCGTTTCAAATATTTCATAAGAATTGTATTTGTAACATTGCATTCATTTAATAGTTAATTTAGAAATTGAATGTGTAAGTGTCAGATTTGTTATCTGTGTGGTATCCACCCTTCATAATAGCAGAACTTGCAACATGAGTTGTGTAACAAAAAGGACAGTTTTACACATTGTAGAGAATTGGCAGGACTGGCTGGAGTTTGGAATGATTAAATATGTAAGTCACGTGGATGGATGAGGTGAATTAGCCCCATATGACTGGCCAGCTTTGATTTGAATTAAGCCCAAAAACAATTTTGTTAAACTTACGTACATGGTGAAATCTTCAACTATAATCTTATTGAGATCCTTTATGGCTATTGCTGAGGGTTGTAGTGGCCTTTTTTAGGAGGCTTATTAATTGCTGCCTTGATGTGCTGTTAATTCAGTTATTGTCTGTGTCTTAACATCTATATTCACCTAGAGAGCAGTGAAAAGTAGAATACATAAATCAAACTTAACAAATAAAACATTCAGAAGCGGGGCAAATGCTCTGAGTGACAGCAGAGAATCTGTAGGCAATTGAGTTTACAAAGAATTATTCCAGGATTGAGATAAAAATAACTGCTCTCTTTATCTGAAGCTCAGTGCTTGGGGTTAGGTAAAAGGTCTGTTCTTTAGAAACACTGCAGAGTAATTATGTTGGTTCATTTGATGCAGCAGACTTAGCAGAACTACATTGGATTAGGTTATCCCTTTAAAGCTGCCAGTTGGGCCGAAGATTCAGCCAGTATGTCATATATTATCACCAGTGTGATGTGGAGAGACTCCTTTACAGTTACAATCCTAGAATATTCTATCCATTCCTCTGTGACAGCTGTCAGATGGAAAACAAGACTAAGTAGATGTTATCAAAGGCTTGGTATTCTAGATGGGAAAGTCTTAATGAGGCTAGCAAGATAGCCAGATTGGGATGCTCTGAAAGAACCATTTCATTATTCATTAAATGCCAGAGATGTTATTGAAGACTTCATTTTTTTTTTTTCAAAAACATGAAATAATTATTGAAATGCTTCTACAATGTTAATGCTCGCTTACAAAATCTTAATGCTTTTTCTATTCCTAAATGAAAGGGGGAAATGTTGGGAGGGGATAGGTGTTCTACCTTGCAAGCAAAAAATCCCCTAAATGCTGATTTACTTATGTTTTAAGCATATAAAATTCCTTTACTCTCCGTGACAAGTGTCAGATATGGCTATGATGATAACAGGATAGATCCGCACCACAGCAAAGTGTTCTTTCATCTCTTGGTTGCGTTTTATCAAAGGAGAACACAGTGCACAACTTCTAGTTAGGAGGCATCCCTTTTTTCTTTGTTCCTGCTTGTTCAGAAAACCAATATGATCAGACTGAGGTGGCAGACATAGACGTTCTTCATCACTTTTTTTGCATCTTTTGGGGACTGTGGATCTTTACTCTCTTATCCTCATCACCAGCTTTGGCAGTGGTCTGCTTGATGTCAGCTTGAAAACTGCATCTCTAATGAATGTGGTCTCCATGGCCAGACCCAAGGAGATGCTTTAGCCTAGAAGGTTTTGTACAAATATTATGTACTATGGAAGAATTTCCCACCTCTGTTCAGACATCATCTGCTGAGCTGTACTTCTGTTTTGCCTCTGTCTTGATTTAAAAGGCTTGGACTTAAGAACTGTAACACAGTAACTTATTTATTGTGTTTTTTAATGGGGGTACTGCCCTTCATTACAGCCAGCACATTGTCCTCGGGTCTTTAAACTTGTTTAAATTTCCCATTCCCCCTGAAACATCGACTTATTCCACCTTTTCCTTGAAATGTAAGTCCCAGGGACTGCCCTTTTTCTTCCTTTCAGGGTGGAATGTATTTACTTGTTGATGAATGTCAGGCAGCTCTTGAGCAATTTTATAAGCCTTGAGGGTCACCTTCATTCTAGCTGTTGGCAAAGTTAAAGATTTTGTGCAGCTCTAGAGTTTTGGGTAATCCCTACATTTCTGCTCATTGCGACACACCAATTTTCATGCATTTCCTTCCCTCCTACATATTCCTGTTTTGATATTAGCAGCTAGCATTGTCTCATAATTGAAAGTCTTATCCAGTTAATTACCATGCCTGCATTTCTTACTATTGGTATTTATTTTGCTTACAGCAGTTTTAGCAAGGGGATAAAAATGCCTTCTAATTATGGTTAAACAATTGAATTAGCAAATTTTTGCTGAATGAAAGGATCATTTTTCTCTCTGTGCACACGTATACGTTCATGCACTTCCAACTAACTCTATCGGGTTTTAAACATGTTAGAAACAGTCCTTGTTCTAAAGAGTTTTCCAGTCTGAAAGATGAAAGTGGATTAAGCATGAGGGGAATAGGATTTCCAACCTTGAGCATTCAGAAATTGGGAGTCCTTCTGCTACCCTCCAGCTCCTCCAGTAGTGATATTTTTCATCTTTATTTGTTTTCCTTTTGGGATCTGAGCCTTTAGGGTTCGTGATCTTCTGTTCTTCTCCACAGCCATGAAAAGGCAGCTATCTAAAACTGAAAACTGAGGTGGGCACATAATCACATGACTCCAAGAACTAGGGCTTTAAGAAATGAAACAAATATTACAAAATGCTGATACAAGGAGAAGGGAGTAAAATACCTAAGCAAATTATTCTGGGTATTTCATAATTTTGTGGGTGGGGGAGGGGGGGAATTTTATTTAAACTTTTTCTTAGTACCGACCAATCTAGTGGGTTGTTTTTTTTTCGGACAGAAATGGACCTTGAAAAGGATTAAATATGCAAGCAGTGGTTACTTAGATTTGTATCAACTTGTTATCAGTTGCAATGCCTTTCACTAGGCCTGTGTGAAACGGCAGGTATTTGATTCAGATTTGGATGTCGCTGATTCAGAGGGACAGTGATTCAATTTGGTGATTTGAGTCACTGTCCCAATTTGCTTCGGCTGATTTCGAATTCGGAGATTCAGCCATAGACTATGTACCCGCCTCCGCTCTAGTAGGTGTTCCCGCGCCGCCTTCGCCCGAGCCCTAGATCTTGCGGGCCCCGGGCTTACGGGTGGACCCCGGAGGCTACTCCTGGGGAAGTCAGGAGGACCCCTGAACTCTCCTGCCACGACTTTGAATGTAACTTCAGTGGGGGGGTCCTTCCTTGGGGTAGCCCCTAGAGTTGGCGCAGTCCCCCGCGGGTAGTCCTGGGGCTCCGTCCTCCCCTACACCCTGGCCACTGCTGCTTACAAAGCGGCCGGTTCCTTCACTGGCTCTGCTGCCTGAAATGCGGCTGGCCCTTCTGCTTACAGCACAGCCGGCTCCTCCACCGGCTCTGCTGCCTGCAGCGTAGTCAATTTCTTCCCTGGCTCCGCTGCTCCCAACGCTGTCGGTTCCTCCACCGGCTCTGCTGCCTGCAGCGTAGTCAATTTCTTCCCTGGCTCCGCTGCTCCCAACGCTGTCGGTTCCTCCACCGGCTCTGCTGCTTGCAGCGTAGTCAATTTCGCCCCCGGCTCTGCTGCTCCCGACGCTGCCGGTTCCTCCACTGGCTCTGTCGCCTATAACACAGCTGGCTTCTTCACTGGTTCTGCCGACAGTGTCAGAGCCGGTTCCACTGCCAGCACGGCTGCCGGTTGTGCTGCCGGCTTTCTCGGAGCCCGCTCTGGCTCCGCCCCTTGCACTCGCTGCAGCTGGGTGCGGTGGCTGATCTGCTCCCCGCAGGAGTTCACTCCCCTCGTCTCTTCTCATCAGTAGCCCCGCTGCCTCAGCGGGGCCGCTTTTTGTTTCTTCCGGGAGGCATCCTCCGCCCCCGCTGCTCTGCCGCAGCCGGATAAATGCCCAGCTGATCACCCGCACTGGCTTCCTCGGCGTACGTGCCTCCCCCGGCTCTTCTGGTTCTGCAGGAGGTAAGTATGACTCCTTGCTGCCCCGGGGTTCCTTCGGTGTCCCAGCTCCCCTGGGACAGACTATAATGAGGAATCACTAAAATACATATAACTCTGTCCTTTATTTTGCAGATTATGATGAAAACAGCAGGGATGGTAGCCCCTTCTGAGGGCATGAAGCCTGCCAAGTTTCAAGGAGATAGGTACAGGGGTTTCTTGGACAGTGACCCTCAAACTGTTGAAAGCAAAACTCATATCACTTGTGTGTGTTAAGGGGTGTAGGTAGTAGCCGTGTTGGCAGACAGGTTCTTTGGGTCAATCTGATATATTTTATTAGACCAACTGAATAGTTGAAGAAATATATCTTAGCAAGCTTTTGGGTTTAAAAACCTTTTGTCAGGCTGAGGAAGGATCTGCAGTTGGTGTGTGCTTTCTCCTGACTGGAATGAATAGTAAAGAAGCCAGAGGCTGGTATGCAGGCAAGAAAGTCAGTCAGTAGAAATGTAAATTTGAGGTGTTGGGGGGTGAGAGACAGGCTGGGAGGGGTGTGTGGAAGGGGGATGTAGCAGGTAAATATTGGAGAGGTACCCATAGAGTCAGAATGTAGGCAGGTTATATTGTGTCACAAATCCAATGTCTATATTGAGTCCATGAGGGTGTTTTTTTGTATCCAGTAGGCTGATGAAGTGAAGTTCATAGGCTCATCTGTGAAAAGTGTTTTGTACATTTTAAACAAGCACTGAAACTTGCTAACCTCATCACCAGAAGCAAACTTCCTACAGCCCAAAACTTGCCAAATGGATCCAGACCATGCCATGACAAGAAATGTAAAACCTGCCAATATATCTCCAGTACCCCCACAATTACTACACTCCACAACACAGCCATGACCATTCTGGGATCTTACAGCTGCATCTCCAGAAACGTTATAGATCTCATCCAGTGCACCAAATGCTCTGATGGAAAATACATAGGAGAGACCAAACAATAGCTGCGCACCAGAATGAAAGCACACCAGATATCTATCAAAGGCAAGAATACCCAATTATCTGAGAGGCACATTTCTCACAAGAAAACCAGCCTCTCTCCAATCTCACAGTCCTGATCCTCAAAGAGAATTTAGTCTTCTCCGAATTGAATTGGCTACTGAAGCTTCGCACAGCCCTACTTTTCACCCTAAATGTGGTCAAACCCACTAGATTCTTGCCCTTAGAATCTATGCAAATAAAACTCTGTAAGGTCCATTTGTCATAGCATGCATTTGGATGCAAGGACTGAGCCCTGCAGTTTTGTCTGCATACTACATAAATCAAATAGGTAAGTTTTAAACAACAGTGCTACACAGTTAGGCTTTTTACCTGTTATGTACGATATGCATCTGTGTTAAAAATTCTCCAAATAGTCACCATATTTGCTACTATTTATGGTGGCCCTGCGCACCTGTAAAACCAGTCTTCTCTTCCTTATTTTCACCTACAAACTAGTTGCCTTCTGTTTTTACTTCTAGGCAAGAAGCAACTGGTTTGCTAGTTCGATCTTTCTTTTTAGCAGGAGCAGATCACATGGGAGTGCCAATTTACTTCAGCAACACTTGCACGATCTATTTTATTTTGTCATCTTCAAGTTCAGTGTTATCATGTGTCCCATATGAGTAGTTTGATTTCTGCCCTTCATCACAAATGATGCATTTTGACACTTTTTTTACCATTTAAACGAAATAAAAGAATAGTCACTTCCTAAATATCAATATTACATTGTTGCCCTTAATAAATAGTGTGAAAATAACATGTGGTTTGCACTTGGAGAGCATGTTACCACTCCTTGGTTCCATAGACCCCACCTTGGCCACTCATAATTTACTCCCATCTTTTTCAGTCCAACCTCTCTTTTCTAATTGTTGGTAATTTACATTTAAGAGAATTAAGGTCTCCCTTGATAATATCCTTCCATCATTCATGAGCTCGAACCGTAGGAAATAACCTTCCCAGAGGAGTTTAGTTGGTCAGTCTTCCATCGTAATAATAGGAGTGGAAGGGAACCCAAAGGTCCTCTAATCCACCCCCATGTGCAGAATCAGGATAGTGTATCAAATCATGCATTGCTTATAGGAGTCACTAGGATTTGACTGTTTATGATGCTTGGTTCTTCACGGATCTCTGAGTTCCTTGCAGTTAACTAGATATAAATGCTTGGACAAGAAGATGTTACTATAACAATTGCTTTAATTGCAACTGGCAAGTATTCAGGCAGTATCAGTTTTCCATTGGCTTTCTTTTTCAGTTTATTCTCTGGAAGTATATTAATTTCCTTTTAATATGTTGTTCTTTTCTATCAAAAAATGCAGCTTGGTGTAATGAAAGTTAAGATTTTCCCTTTCCTCTCGAAAAACAATACATAATCAATCGCAGATTCTAGCAGCACTTTTCTTCCCCTGTGAAATGAAAATAATGCATCATCTTCATTTTAATCTCGTATACATACACTGTTTTTGAGGTCTGTTTTTAAAAATGTGTGCCAGGAAAAATCATGGGTTTAGTTACTTTTTAACAAGAAATCTTGACCAACTTAAATCTTTAAAATCAATATTTAAAATGTATATAATGGAAGGAAGTTATTTCCCCTTCCACGCTTCTCTAGAGAAGATTACCCCTTTAAGTACTGTTTAAAAAATAAATAAAAAAAAAAAAAAAATTGGTCAATCTATATCGAACAGTTTGAATGATCCTAAAATGCCCACTGACTTCTGTCAAGAAAGACCAAGCTTCTTTGGACTTTAATGGTGGGAGGAGAAAGCTCATATGACATAAATATAGAAATATTGACATTGTGAAGGTTTACAACTTAATTTTGCTTAGGCAACCACCCATCCAACCCTTTGGGGCTTAGTGGAATGACTTACATCTTGTACCACTATGGAGTATTATCCTCCATCTCTGGTAATTAGTTAGCCTTGGGTAACACTTCACTGAATTATTAATGTTACTTATTGCTTCACACCACATTTAGTTCCTGAACCCACCTACACACATACCAGTTGCTGCTTGGTCGATTTTGATGACAAAAATAACAAATTGAAACCATAACATTTGTTTACTCAGAGCACATTAAGCTGGTAGTTATCAAATAAGAACTGTATTACTACCTTAAATTACCTTGAAAATAAAATCAATAGCTTATTTAAACACAGACCAAACAAGAAAAAAATTAATTGCCCCCAGGAAGGCCCCTAACAAGTTTCATTTAGAAAGAAACAAAGTTGATAAAGTAGG
>NW_005841865.1:4201759-4202776 GCF_000455745.1 Alligator sinensis
GGAAAGAGAGAATAACAAAATTTAATGCAGTTTATTCATTTCTTCCCTGGTACAAATAGCTCAACAGGCATTTGTCAGATTTAAGGTGCCTTATGACACGAGTAATAAGAATAAACACGGTTATGATTCTTTTTGATGCGGTAGCAGCTGTTGGAATCAAAGTGGGTTTTAATTGTTTCCTTTCTGACCAAGTATTTTAGGAAATAAAAACTCCAGCTGGTAGAATGACAGTTTGTCAATACCTCTGCTGAGATTATAAAATCAGAGTCTGATCTAATTTGGATACCATGTTGGTTGTATGTTTGGAGTGCTTCAAAATTTCAAATGTACTTGTCCTCTAGCCTTAGTCTTTTATATTCCTCATCAAAGTGACCCTTCAATCTGAAGTGACAAGTAATGTCCAATACCTAAGTACTTCCCCAATAGGAAGCTGCTGGTAGCATTGTAAAGCATAGGCACAATAAAATTCTTTTTGAATGGTATGCCTTGTGCTGTAGCCACTGTGATGACTGCAGCTCCTAGAGCTACACCCTAGCTAGCTATAAATTAGCTAGCTCCAGCACAGATATCATTTTAGGTATAGCAGCATGGAGGTCAGCATGGACTAGCTACTTGAATGTTGACTCAGTCATTTTGCAATTTGTAATAAGTTCAGTGCTGCTGCAAGTACACTTTCTATAGTAGCCAAGCTAAATAGTTTAAGGCCAACTGGGTTATCTCCATGATTTGCAGTGACCCAAAGTAGATGGCAAATATTGTCATTTGAATGGAAACTTGTCAGGCTCTGACTTGAGCTGGAATCAAGTCTTCAGAGAGAATCCTTGAAAGGTACCTATTAGATACCTGTTTTTAAGTCTCATATGCAAAAAGCCTTCAGAAGACCAAACATTGAGATTTCTAGCTATTTTATTCTGTGGAAGCTAAACTGAAAATTGTTGCTTTATTTTGCTTGGGGATAAATGTGCTGTAGTCTGACACAGAGGGTTATAGGTTGACCATCTTAAGCCAGAGCACAGG
>NW_005841865.1:4202807-4203333 GCF_000455745.1 Alligator sinensis
TTAGTACTGCTAAAGTTAATCACCCTTAAAGGGGAATGTCTCATGCTTTATCTGCGAGGACTTTGCTGTCAGCACAGATTGCTAATCATGATTTTATTAGAGCAACCTGTGTAAGTATCCTGATTTATAACTTGCAGAGAGAGAATTCTGTATGCTCTGATAGTAATTACAGTTTAAAGTTAAAGAAGGGTTTAAAAAACCAAACATCTGATGCGTATGTATATGTAATGTGCACATGGCACACTTAGCACATGCAGCAAAGGAAGTTCTGGTTAGATACTAGGAGGGCAGTAAAACACTGGAACAGATTACCCAGAGAGGTGGTGGAAGCTCCATCCTTGGAGGTTTTCAACACGTGACAAGACAAAGCTTTGGCTGGGATGTTCTAGTTGGGGATGGTTCTGCTTTGAGCAAGAGATTGGACTAGATGACGTCCTGAGGTCCCTTCCAACCCTAACTTTCTATGATTCAAAATCCTTGGTCCAACTCCACTAATTTTATTTTCCTTCTGGAGATTAAGCAGACT
>NW_005841865.1:4203364-4257559 GCF_000455745.1 Alligator sinensis
AATGCCGATCACCACAAAAATTCCCCCTGGACTTCTAATGCATTAGTGGATAGATTCATGTAGTTTAACTGATGATTGTCTACTTTATATACCTCCCTAGTGGGTATCATCTGTGCATATGACAGAGCTGGAAGATAGCGGGAATTTCCCATTACTCAATGTTCCAGTTCTTCGGGCAGACTATGGAGCAGTTTTCTGCTCATGATTTAGGCTTTCTAAGCACAAGTATGAATCTAGGAGGCTAAGTACACACATTCAAAAAGCCTGAGGCACAATCTATCTAATCTACATGGCTTTATCTAAGCTGCTTAGATTGGATCGGGAGTGAGGGGAACTCAGGTTCACCCTTTGGTGGGCGGAGGCATGCAAATACCTGCACTGACTGAGGCCAGAAGGTGGGGGGTGGTCGTGCCTCCCAGCCTGCTGGAGCTCAGCCAAGCAGGAGCCATCCCTGAGTGGCTGCCAGGCACATGCTCCTAACCCCACATTGTCACCACAGATCCTCCCCCAGGTCCCCAGAAAAGCCCCAGAGGGGGCCACCATAGCATACCTCCCCCTAGGCAAGCCATGGTGACCCCTTACCCCCAGGGTCATCCTGGAAGCCCAGGGCTAAGTGTGGGGGAGGGCCTGTGAAGACGGCATGGGCTCAAGAGTATAAGACCAACAGACAATCGGGACTGCCCAGCTCTGTAAAAGGAAGAACTGGGCTTGGAAGGGCCTGAACCTTACCTCTATGGAGTGTTCCCCTCCCTCGCTGCCTGATGCTAGCCCCCTGGGCTGCCCAGTGCATCTTGCTGGTGTTGGGCTGTGGGGATGGGGGCACTCCATAGAGGGGAGGATTAAGCCCCATTACCCAATGCTGGCCTCTTGGGCTCCCAGGTGTGTCCTGCCAGAGCTCAGCACCAGCCTATGGGATGCACCAGGCAGCCTGGAGGGCTTGTACCAGGCAATGGGGACAGGAGCGCTCCAGAGAAGGAAGGATAGGGCCTCGCTGCCTGGTACAAGTCCCCCAGGCTGCCCAGCAAGTCCCACCAGCTACTGCTAGTGCCGAACTCTGGCAAGGTGCACCAGGCAGCCCAGGTGGTCCTTGTTGGGCATCGGGGCCTGATCTGTCCCTCTCTGGAATGCTCCCACCTCCGTGGCCTGGTGCAAGACCCTGGGCCACCCAGCATGTCCCATCGGAGCCCAGCACCAACAGCAGCCAGCAAGGTAAGCCGGACAGCCTGGGGGGCTTGCACTAGGTGGTGGAGATGGGAGTGCTCCATAAAAGGGCAGCAGTGGGGGGAGTGGGGAGGCCTCCCCCTGCTGTGCGGGGCCATGTGATGGGGGGCCTCCATTTCTCCCCCCCGCCCAGCTGTGCAGGCAGGAGACGGGCTTTTTTGGCTCCTGTCTGACAGCCCCAGGCTTCAATATACTGTTCTAACTTAAACCGATTTAAGTCTAATAGCGGTTCTCAACTGGTGGCCCAACCAGCACACTGCTGCAGTTCATGTGACATCCAGTTAAAACATTTTTTAAAACGGATACACAGGAAGTAAGATGTATGGGTACATTGAGAGTTGCAAGTGTGGTCCACTATGGCAAAGAGGTTGAGAACCATAATACTACATCCATCCAAGTCTTAGACTGGGTTCCACCATCTTGAAACCAGTCTATGTATGCTGAACTTATGTTCTATTACAGGTTTAGACCAGTTGCCAATCACTTATATTGGTTTATGTGTAATGTCTGTACCTAGCCTAAAATTCTAGTTTAGTCATAGTAATCCTCACTTAAATTAGGGGCTCATTAATTTCCCTTTTTTGAAGAAAAAGGGATGGGGATGGAGCATCCAGCTCAATCTGTTTGCCTTTTCTACTGAAGTACTGGAAAGGCATTTAGAAGGCAAAATATAATATCTGAAATTTTGCCTGTGAAAGACCTGAGTGAATATTGATGCAGAACTTATGGATCTGGCACAGGACAAAGAATATCTTTTTTTTCTTTTCTCTCAATTCTATTACAAGAACAGTAAGTGAAAAACATACTGGTCTTGAAGTTGCTAGTACTAACTTGTCTTGGCAAGGTGTTCCTTTCATGAGCAATTATTTACATCCAGTTTTCACACGCTAGAAAGTGTTTGGTGTCTAGCTCTAATGGTTCTTTAGAAAATGGCCAAATTATGTGTCTACTGAAATAAAAATAAGCAGGATCAATCAAAATTGCATGATTTTAAAGGCCAGTTATGTTGATTTCCCAGAAGAAGAATGCTGCAGGCTGATGGATTGTATACAGCTTTCACTTTATTGCATAGCTCACAAGACAGTGGGCTTAGGTTGATGGGCACCCAATAGATATTATTACCTGATATTTTCAAGTAATTTCATTTGTACCTATCTCTCTCGCTTTCTTTCTCCAGAATTTGAGCCCTTGTTATCTGATGGGCCGAGTGCTTCTGACAAACATGCATAGAGTATCCCATAATTCTGTGTGATTTGAGGGACCTTAGTGCCACACACAGGGTTCAACCTCTGGCTCTATTTCCAAGCTCTTCTCATCTGATCGCATTAATTGCAGAATCTCAGGAACTCCCAATATTAGGCTCCATATATTTTGCCATGATATTTAGATTTAATTGTTTAACGCTTCCCTTAAATCAGGGGTTCAGCAAAATGCGGCTTGGGGGCCAGATGCGGCCTCCCAGGCCATTCTATCCGGCCTGTGGGGCCCCTAAAACATTTAGAAAATTAATATTAATCTGCCCTGGGGTGCTTGTCATGAGGCCGTGGATGGTTTGCTGAAACTCAGTAAGCATCCCTCTGCCCAAAATAGTTGCCCGCCCCTGCCTTAAATGCAATATTCTTGACTATACTGTTCCAGATGCTAAGCTCTTGTTACATGGATTGGATGAGGTTTTTTATTGCAGGGGTTAAAGTTCTGTTGCCATTTTGTTGCCCATGGGGTAAATCTTGAGTGCTGAATATTTGGATCATTACAAATGGAGCAATTGGCAGCAGAGTACAGTTAGACAGTAAAATGGCCAAATGCTTTTTAAGGGTTTTAACAAATCATGCTGGGTTGAACATCATAAAGGGTAATATATATGTTCCCATGATAGTTTGTATTGTTTACACGAGTAATATGTGGAAAAAGATGGTTTTTTTAGAAAGAATGAGTTTCAAGTTTCTTCTGAAGGCCATTTTAAAGATGCATTGCATGTATTTTTTTTTCCTCATTTGCTCTCAATTGTGTGGGGTTTTTGTTTGTTTTTTTTAATACTCTTTAAGGTATGAGCATCTTTCCCTCTTTGATTTTGTTCTTTCCATTTGAACAAACATTTGCTCTCTCCTTATGCTTAGAAACTAACTGAAATAAGCTTGTTCGCATTTAAGTAAATTAAGCATAAAATTCATAAAACACTAGATGTAAATCATGGGTGACCTAGTTAAGATTATTAAAATACTTTATCACTGAAATGTTGTAATTTGTTTTCTGACCATATGAGCCTTCTTATAACTGAAGCATGCTTAGTATGGCCACCTTTGGTGCAGTGGGAGCCCTGTTGCTTCAGATGCACTCTTGACTTCTGTTTTCTTACACTTGAATTCAATGAAATCTGATTTGCTTCTTTGCACTGATGTGGCTAAGTCGGCAGTAAAGTGGAACGTACCAGGACTTTGGAGATCACTTCGATATAAGAGCGAGGCTGAAATTCCCAGAACTTGGGATGAGCAGTAGTTCACTCTTCATCAACCTTGTCTTTCTCATAGATTTCACAGACATTTGGGCTGGAAGGGACCCTGGGGGATCATTGAGTCCAGCTCCCTGCCCCATGGGCAGGAAGTCAGCAGGGGTCATAGGATCCTAGCAAGATAAGCATCCAAATGCATCTTGAAGGCATTCAAAGTGGGTGCTTGAACCACCGCTGGCGGCAGTCTATTCCAAACCTTGGGGGCTTGGACAGTAAAGAAGTTCTTCTTTATGTCCAGCCTGAATTGGTCACAGCGGAGTTTGTGACCATTCCATCTTGTCATCCTTTGGGGTGCTCTGGTGAACGGATGTTCCCCCAGATAATGAGCACTCCGATAAACTTATAGGTGGCCACCAGATCACCCCTGAGCCTGCGCTTTTCCAGGCTGAAGAGTCCCATGGCTCTCAGCCTCTCATCATAAGGTCTGTTTTCCTGATCATGTGCGTGGCTCTTCTCTGGACTCTCTCAAGCTTCTGCACATCCTTTTTGAATTGTAGAGCCCAAAACTGGATGCAGTACTCCAGCTGCGGCCTCACCAAGGCCAAGTACAATGGGAGAAAGACGTCCCGGGATTTGCTTGGGAAGCATCTATGGATGCAAGCCAGTGTTTTTGCTCACTTTACTAGCCGCAGCATCACATTGAAGGGTCATGTTCATCTTGTGGTCAATCATGACCCCCAAGTCCCTTTCGTCCGTAGTGCTAGCCAGCGTAGCACTGCCTAGCTTATAAGCTGCTGCAGGTTTTTCCTCCCAAGGTGGAGAACCTTGCATTTTTCGGTGTTGAACACCATCAGGTTCTCATCCACCCATTTCCTGAGCCTGTCAAGGTCTGCCTGGATCACTCTCCTGTCCTCAGGTGTGGATGCTTTACCCCAGAGTTTGGTGTCGTCGGCAAACTTGGCCAGTCCACTTCTGACACCAGTGTCCACATCATTGAAGATGTTAAACAGTATAGGCCCTAGGACAGAACCTTGAGGGACCCCACTGGTGACTGTGCACCAAGACGATTGGCTTTTATCAACCACCACCCTCTGGGTCCTACCGCAGAGCCAGTTCCCCAGCCAGTGGATCGTGGTGAGGTTGAGGCCGCAGTTAGCCAGTTTTGCCAAGAGGTGATTATGGGATACCAGATCGAAGGCTTTTTTGAAGTCAAGGTATACGACATCAATCTGTTTCCCCTTGTCCAGGTGATAGGTCACCTGGTCGTAAAAGGAAATAAGATTGGTCAAGCAAGACCTACCCATAACAAACCCATGCTGGGTATCCCTCAGGATATTGCCATCAGCCAGTCTGTTAAGAATGGCTTCTTTGATTAATCTTTTCCAAGACCTTCCCCAGGATAGAAGTCAGGCTGATGGGCCTGTAGTTTGCCTGATCTACTTTCCTCCCTTTCTTGAAGATAGGCATGACATTGACCTTCTTTCAATCTTCGGGCACTACACCACGAGAGCACCAGGAGCTCTCAAAGATCTGTGCCAGGGGCTGAGCTATGATGCTGGCTAGCTCCTTGAGTACCCTGGGGTGTAAACTGTCAAGGCTGTCTGACTTGAAGTCAAAGACTAGCCTGTCAAAGTGTTCCTTCATGAGGTCAGCTTTGATGGAGGGTAAGGAATCTCCCTCACCCGGGCCTCCCTGACCCACAGTGGGCAGGGGCGTCCCATGGGACTGATGAAAGACTGATGCAAAGTACCCATTAAGCAAGTTTGCTTTTTCATGGGCATCAGTTGTCAGTTGTCCCATCTGGTTTAGCAGGGGTCCAAAGTTGCCCTTGCTTTTCCTCTGGCTCCCCACAAATCTAAAAAATGACTTTTTATTATCCTTGATATTTTTGTTGCTATCTGGAGTTCCGTCGCAGCCTTGGCTCTCCTGGTTTGCTCCCTGCAGGTCCGGATCAGAGCAGAGTATTCCTCCTTGGTGGTGGTTCCAGTCCTCCATCCTTTGTAGGTCTTCCTTTTAAGATGCAGGAGGTCCACCAGTTCCCTGGAGAGCCAAGGGGGCTGCTGTGCCCTTTTGCTGCCTTTCCTCTGATGGACTTTACTTGTGCATCCAGGATTGCTTCCTTGAGGAGCAACCACTTGTCCTGAACTCTCCTCCCCTTTGGGTTGTGGCCCTTTTAGGGCCTCACTGACAAGCCTCCTTAGCTTGTTGAAGTCAGCTTTCCTGAAGTCAAGGACTTCTGTGTTACTGACTGACTTGCCAGCTTTATGGCAGATAGTGAAGGTGATCAGCTTGTGGTCACTGTCACCCAGCTTCCCTTCGATCGTTAGGTCGCTGATTGGGTCATCCCCAGTTGCCAGTATGAGGTCAAGCAGCACTTTATTTCTCGTCAGCCCATAGACTTCCTGTGTCAGAGAGAGGTCATCCACGCATGAGAGAGAGCTTTACGACTGCTCGGATTTGGCTGAGCACTCCTCCCACGAGATGTCTGGGTAGTTAGTCTTCCATGACAACCATACACTGGGAGCGTGTGGCCTCAGCCAATGCCCTGGCAAACTCCTCATCAAGGTCTTGACACTGGGTAGGGGGTTTGTAGTAGATGCCCACCATAATATCCCCTGTGCTGTGTTCCCCACATCTTCTCTACATCTTTCTGCTTATATAACTGCTTCCTTCCTTAGTGATTGTCAGCAAAGTCTGATCAAACCAAACCTCTTTTAGCACTGAATGTTGAGCCTCTTCCAGTGGACGTGAAGGTGTAACTCCATAGTTGGCAGAGGTACTATCTATTGCTAAAGTGGACTGACCAACAGTGCAGGAAGAGAGATGTACACTCTTGCACTGAGTTGCTCTTACACTGCTTTCCACTCAGTGTTCCCTCTTACTGGAAGAATCTTCTCTCCTTCATCTGCTGCTATTACAAATGGCCAATTTACTTTTCTTCATGTCATGTCAGTTCCCAGGGAAACCATTTCTTTCCCTTTCTCTATGCCTCTTGATTTCTGCACTCAACTTCTGAATGTTGCTGAAGTGTGTAACTCTGTGACGTACAAGAAACGTTGGGATATAAATAATATATGGAAAAGGCCGCAATCAGTGTGACCTTTATTCTGGATGCCGGTCAGCAGCAACAAGAGCTGGGTTCAAATTTTGGGGTACTCAATACATTTTCACTGTGGCCTGAGTCCCCACCCAAAAATCTGGGATCACTGGACTTGGCTGGGGTGTTCCACATAAACAAAACCTCCTCCTTGCAAGCAATGTAAATACAAAGGACAGATATATTACAGAAAACAAAGGCAAGAAAAACACCAAATACAATTTAAAATACTACCAAATACAAAGTACAGTCTCTAGTTTGCACCTCTTTTTGTACCCCTTGCTCAGGCAGTTTGAGACATGGGGGCTCACCCAAGGATTAGTTTGTGGGAGAAGGGGCCTGCACCCCTATACCTGCCATTCGACAGGATGCCGAGTCCTATAAGCTTCTCTGTGGGTTTCACTGCATCTTGGGGAGCTGCTAGTGAGTGTAGGTCCTTCAGTGGTGCAAAGGGTCCCTCATTGCTCCCTGGGAAGCTGTAGAGTGGTGGTCTCTACTTCCACATGGTGGCTTTGGGGGTGACTCCACCCCAACATTCCTAGTTCCAAATCCCACAGCTCCAGGGGCAAAAACTGCAAAAGAACTCGAGAGAAGGGGAGCCAGGCCTTACCAGGCTCTAATCTAATTGCTCCAGGGATTAATTCCCTCCCCCCCTACCCACGCAGTATTATCCCACTCAAAACCCAGGAAAGCAATGAGGGAACAAAGAAAAGGAGTGGAGAGGAGACTCAGACTCTCTCACTCCCTTGTACCTGAGTTCTCCTTTGCACTGGTTTCTCCAACTGCAGCCCTCCTTGGTATTCCCCCCAGCCTCCCAGCTCCCTCTTCCTATGTACCTTGGGATGATATAATCCTAAATATCCAACTGGGGGTCACCAGGCTTCTAGTGTTTTGTTTTGTTTTTCTCTTAACCAGTTAATTTGAAAAAAGAACACTGCCTAGTTAGCCAATTAGGATAGGGGTCTGCTTTGCCCCTGCTTACCAAGAAGCCAGGTTTTCCTGTTTACTAGAAACAGAAGGGGTAAAAGGTCTAAACAAAGCAGGTTCCCTGCCTATGTGCTGGCATGTTTCTTTTCAGGTTAAGAAACGAACAAGATACAGCAGAGCAAACACATTAAACCTGGTCATATTCAAACTAAAATGGTATTTACAGCAACATGAAATTAGAACACTTTGCAGTACAAAATGCTTGTATATTTTGTGTGTGCATTTCATCAGTAAAAAATTCTGTTTAGTCCTGTTATACTAAATTGCTGACTTGTTTGCCATGTTGGCCTTTTCTTCACATTTCCTGTCTTCCCTGGATGCAGATACTTTGGATATAAACATGGCTGCATTGAATTTTGTAGCAAAACTCGCATTGATGTCAATGGGGAAGGATAGATGCTATTTAGATAGAGAAGGTGGTTGTTACATATCAGTTCTATTTCCTGGATTACAGAGGGGGAAAACAAGCGTGTGAGAACATGATTGTTTTGGCAATTGACCTGTGATTTCTCAGTTCTAGACCTGTTTTCAACTTGAACCAACACTTGCATCCTTTTATTACACTTCTTTAATGTATCAATGCTGTGGTGTTAAAAGTGATATAGTGTGATGATATCACATGATATGTGACAGGTATCTTTCGCTGGTAAGAACAAATAAGCTGCCAGGTAGGAATATCCTACATACTGTCTGGTATGTATGAAAAGACGAGAGAATTAAATTAGTTTACTGACCTGTGAATAACCTTTTATTCGGTTAGATTTTTTTTCACTGTTGGTGAAGAAGGACACATGAAACAGGTGTACTCCTTTTGTATTCATCTTTAACTCTCATTTTTGCTCTTTTTTTCCTAATCCGTTGAGACCTCTCTCCTACCTTTTGACTATCTTTCATGTAAGCATTTAAGAACATGCTATAAGGTCTTTGCCCATAATTAGGGTGACCATATGTCCTGGTTGGGTGGGACAGTCCTGGATTTCATAGGCTCTCCTGGTTGGCTGGCTAAATATGAAGCAAAAGTTCCAGATTGGTGGGACCTCAGCCATACGTGCCTGGCCTAGCTCCTCCTGAGCAGCAGCTGGAGGCTGGGGAGTGGACTGGGCTGAGCACCTCTCCTCCTGTCTGGGGTGGAGGGGGGGGCTTGGGCATCTGTGCAGATAGAGCCAAGATAGTAGGGCTGTGCGAAGCTTTGGGTGCTGATTCCGATTCAGTGGAGATTCGGCTTGATTCAGCGGCCGAATCTCCAAATCCAAATCGATTCAGGAGACTAATTAAAAGGTCTGGATTGATTCGAAGCTCTCTGAATTGATTTGGAAAAGATTCAGAGAGCTTCAGCGATTCAGGCAGCCCCTGCTCGCTGGAGCTGGCCCAGGACTCTGTGCTGGTAAGTAGAGGGTGGGGAAGGGGAGGCTGGAGGAGGGCGAGGGGACCGTGTGGGGACGTCTGCCCCAGCTCCTGACGCTTTTTTTTTAAAGCCCCCACTCACCGGCTGTTGCAGTGGCCTTAGGGCTTCTGGGGGCTCATGGCAGAGCCCCCCCCCGGTGCAGTGCAGGGCAGGGGGGATCGCCCCCTGCCGGGCAGAAGCCAGGGAGTGGGGCTTTTTTTTTTTTTCTTTTTCAAAGAGCCAGGAGCTGGGGCAGGCAGGGCAGTTGTGTGGGGGCTGGGACAGAGGCAGGGAGAGCCGGGGGGCTCGTGACAGAGCCTGTCACACAGCGTGGGGCAGTGGGGACCACCCTCCCGTCTGGCAGCAGCTGGTCAGTGCAGCTTAAAAAAAAGCAAAAAAAAAAAGGTGGGAGAGTGGGCAAGGGATGGGGCTGATTTGGCTGATTTTTGATGGTGGCCAAATCTCCGAATCAATTCAGGACAGTGATTTCAAATCACTGAATCAAATCATTGTCCCCCGAATCAGCCGAATCTGAAGTGAATACTAGTTGCTTTGCACAGGCCTACAGGATAGGTGCCTGTCCTTAGCAGTGTCATGTTCTGCTGCTGGGGCTGTTGCTGAGGCCCAGGATGCACGTGGCAGCCCAGGTGGCTGTGCAGTGTGGCCATGGAGCAAGGGGGACACTGCACAGGGGCCACTCCCAGCCAGGTCCAGCCTTTGTGCTTGGGGGATGGAGCCTGGCCATGGGCCTTCATGCTGTCCCATCCTGCCATCAGGGCTCTTGGGATCGGCAGGGTCAGCAATGTGTGTGCATGCATGTACATACGTTGCTTCCTGTCCCGGATTTCCTTACACCCATTCTGGATTTCCTTCAAAATAATATGGTCACCCTACCCATAACGAATCTGGAATCTGATTCTTTTATTACCTCTTTGAGACATATATTGTTTTGTGAAGCCTAGCAGGAGTAAACTACCATCCAGAACAGAGTCTTTTGACAAAAGTACGAGGGAAACCTTGTTTTCTGCTTCTCAGTACTTCGTGCTTAGTGGCTAGATCTTACACCTGTTCGGCAGAAAGTCTATGTGCCACTTTTGATAGAGGGTGGGTTTCACCTTATATATGGGACATATAGGGCCTGAAAGTTTTGAAAGTAACATGGAAGACAACAGCAATGTATTATATAGATCTTATTCTTATTTTTACACATATGCCATATATGCCATTTATATGTAAAAAGAAAAATAAGATCTATGTTATGTATTACTGTTGTCTTCCATGCCAGAGGAGGCTGCATTTCTTTCTTTGTGTGTGCATTTACAGTTTGAGTTACTTAGGGTCTTAGTTACAGTTTAGGGTCTTTCAGGCCCTATATCATGTAAAATGTTACTGTAACTTCTTAAGATTAGCAGAGGTTGTAAGCCTACTTACATTTTCACTACTATATCATTCATTAAATACTTAAGGAAGGGGCTACACGGTTCTGGAAATATCACTTGATTCTCACATGAAGGGTAGACATGATACAGTATTTTTCACCTGCCCAAATATTGCAGTTGGGTATCCTTGTTTGTAGCCTACCCCATCTGAACAGTTTTTCATTTTTCTTCTATGACCTGTCAGTATTGCTGGAGGTTGCTTTAAAAGGAAACTTTTTTCCCAAGAAGTTTTATTTTTTTTCTTGAGCTGCTTGGAGCTGTGTGGGTGTTTTTTGGTGGGGTTTTTTTTTGTTTGTTTGTTTGTTTTTTTTAGGATGAGCTCCTTTTTCATCTCTATATCCTAGCTGTAAATTATTATTGGTGTTGATAAGGGGATAAATGTTAAAGGGCTCACAGTTTACGCATCTTGAGACTCTTATCCTTTCCTCATATTTTCTCTGAAGCAGTGTATTTGTTGTTTGGGTGTTTACTGTCTGTAGAATTTAACCTCCTTTTTACAAATTTCCATGTCCCGTAACCTATTCGGAGGAGGTATTATAAGGAGAATAACATTGTCACAGGACACTATGGAATATTCACCTTTTGTCCACTAAAGAATACCTTGCTGGCAGAAAGGGAATGAGGATTAATGGTTAATACAGAGGACTGCTTTTCTGCAAACTCATTGATTTACTCTCTCATTGATTTACTATATAATTTTTGTTCTAGTCACTTCACTTAGTGCCTCAGTTAAGCCACCAATAAAACATGCTTATTAAGCAAACTGGGGTTATAAAGTTGTAATTAATGTTTGAAATGCTTTGAGCTGCTTAGGGCCCAGTATTTCATGTGGTGTAACCCTCAAGAAACTTAAACTTCAGCAAGGATAATTATTAACATTAATATCAATACTCTGAACCTAAGTGGGTTGGGTGTAATTTTTAAAAAGTTTTAGTTCACAGGCTTTGTTTTAGCACTCAGACAACATTTTCAAATAATTTGCATATCAAGTTCTGGAGGGTGCATGTGCAAATCAGGTAATTGCATGCAAGGTGGTTAATTAGGAGCATCTGCTTGCGTGGGATGTGGTGCTCATATCCCATAACTTGGCATGCTTATTCTTTTGTGCCTGTTTCCTTTGTAAATCTGATTCAAAATGCCTTGAAATACTTCGGTGCATATAGTTTATTGCAATAAACATGAAAAGTCCAATGTATTCAGTACATGCATCTGTTTCATTTAGGATGTTGAAGATAAGCTTTGGTATTGTACCTTTTTGGGAAAAGTCTGGTAGCATTTAATAAAGGTAAAACCCATTAATTTTCCTAGTTAAACTGCCAGTAAATTTAAGACTTAAGTCTTAAAATTTTTAGGCCAGCTTGAAAAAAATCTCATCCTATTTCCATTAAAGAGAAACAAAGTGTGGTCTGACTGGTGGTTTTGGTCTAGCCTGGAATTTGAGAGAGCCTGGTTTGAATTTTTGCTATTACAGGCTTTTCAGATGACTGTGGACAGCTCATTTTGCTACTCTATTCTTCAGATAGATGGATTTTCTACCCACCTATAAAATCTGGATCACAGTATTTACTGGAATGCTGTGACGGTTATGGGGTGGCGCCTTCAAATTATAGGAAGTTGGGAGCAATATGAGCACCTATGATATCTAATATAGATAAACCATCTCAACCTCTACCACCTTTGTAAGCTTTTGGACTATCCTGTAGAACAGCGTTTCCCAACCTTTTTCATCCCATGGCACACTTACACAGCCTCTCTCATCCCATAGCACACTGGCTGGACGCAGAGCTGGGGGGTGGGAGTGGCGTGTGACCGGATGTGGAGTGGTGGCAGCATGGGGCGGCAGTGGCAGCACTGGTGGCACTGGTTGGAGTTATGCCCTGCCAGAAGCCATGCCCCCACAAGATCCCACACTAGTGGTGATAATGTCTGACAGCACACCAGTTGGGCAATGCTGCTATAGAATCCTATTGTGTGATTTCACTTTTAAGTCTCAAAGGACAGTTTAAAAGAAAAGCTACTGACAGGTGACAATTTTCCATGAAAGTGTCTTCTATGAAGTTCTTGTATTTTTTACAATTGGTGTAGGGAGCAACAGACTTGCCAAAATCCACAATGGAAATCCCTAGCAGGGCTTGGGTTCAGTGTTATAGCCACAGTACCAGCCAATTTTCACTTATTTCAGGACAAAACTACTAATGTGATGAAATGCATGTTTACTCACATAATTGAGTTGGTACATTTTTGCATTGGAACAGCAATTTTTCATCAGTAGACTTTTTTGAAAAAAAAACAACACAAAAACATTTGTTTTTAGAAAATCATTTTTTTTTCCCTCCAGCAAATAGAAATGTGGGTTGTTTTGTGTGTGTGTGTGTGTGTGTGTGTGTGTGTGTGTGTGTGTGTGTGTGTTATGAAAACCAAAATAAAAGAAAATTATCTCTTCTGTAGATGGGAAATGAATATTTCCCCCTTTACCTGTATTTTCTAACTAGTCCTGATACTGTGTTCATTACTGTGGTATCTGAATGCATCATTTTACAAGAATGCATGTGCAAGGGTAGCCAGTGATATGTGTTTGCATTACTGTGTTCCAGGGATTCGGATTACTGGGGTGGTCTTTTAAATAATAATGCAAAACCTGACTGTGTACAGTGACTCACACATGACTGAGTGCATACAAATGAATCATGAATGGAAACTTGGAAAATAACTGCCTGCATTTTAAAGTGTCTCTCTACCTTTACTAGACATTTAGTTTACTTGTTTGGAAATTAGAAAGCTGTCACAATTAGCATATTTTTAAACAAGCTGTTAGAACCTAGGTTGTATGTATTTTTTTTTTTTTACTAGTGGAGAGATTATCCTGTGTTTTATTTTATGAAGGAAGAAAATACTATGCAATAAAAGATACCAGCTCAGTTAATAGAAGAAAAGTCCCAATTTATTGGAACAAGTGTTGTGCTGCTATTGTGATGCTGTTGTTTTATCTTTGTAACCATGGGTGTGATGTAATTGATAAAGAAAATGTTACTAGATTTGTAGGATGACCCAGACCAAGGGGCCACACTGGGGTGGGGCTCAGGTGCCGCACTCTCATTGGGTGTTTTGCCTCCTTATCTCTACGTACCACCTGCCACAATTTGATGTTAATGAAAAGGATATCGGAAGGTGGTACCTGACTGTCGTAGGGTACATTTCGATGGGCGCAGGTATGGGCGTCTTCTGTGGGGTTCTGCCTCCGCCATTACTCCACCCCTTTCCACTTAGGTGTTTCTGTGATGGTGTTGGGGTACAGACATAAATGAGCGTGTCTACCATCTGTTGACAGGCCTAGCTTTGGCCTTGCAGTACATGTCTGCCTCTTCCGCAGGCAGCCATGGCTCTTCAGGGTTTGCCCCCCAGTCACAATTCTAATTCACAGGCAAGCCTGTATTGGGCTGATCCCTGTGGGTAATTTGGGGCCATAGATGCTATGAACCCTCTCTGAATCCCTTGCTGGGACTTGGCATCCACAGGGTGGTCAGATTCCTGTCATGGGAGCCAGAGCTGGGTTGGTCTCTGAGATGTCCTTGGCTCCGATGGAAGGAAGAGGCATGGCCCGGTACCTCTTCTCTCCCACGGCTGGTGCTGCTCAACAGGGGAAGTTCTGGGTTGACTGACATTGGGGCTCAACATTGGCAGCAGCTATGGCCTCCCAGATCTAGGTGGTGCCGGGCATGCTGGCCACTTGCTCTTGGCTCTGTCTGGGCTCCAGGTCCAGGTGGAGCCTGGCTTCCTGCTTTTAGCCCTACCTGGAGGATGGGTGTATGGGGGGGGGGTCCATCTCTTGCTGCTTCCCTATCCTGCCTGGGGGGGCCTGGATTCCCATGGACCATGAGGTGCCCTGGTGATTTGTCACCCTGGTGAGGGTGGGGCTGGGTCAGATCCCTGTTACATGCTTAAATTAGAGATCTGAATGAAGAGGCCAGTCATCTTTGCCTTTGGCTGCAGACCTATGGTGAGCAGTGACGCATGATTTATAACCAGCCCCTCTTTCTCCCTTCCACCCTCCCTCTCCCAATATGAAGGGGAGGGTCTAATGGCATGGCATTTTCCATAAGGGATGCTCAACTGTGGAAATAAACTAGTACAACCACACACAACAAAATGGTCACGTGGTTTAGAGATGCAAGAAAAACAATTATGAAAACTACTAGGATAACAACTGTTCAACCTAGCTACCTGTAAGAGTTTTGGGGTGTAACCACTCAATAGTAGTAATTTCCTCCTTCCCCCCAACCCCCCCCCCCAAAAAAAAAAAAAGAAAGAAAAGAAAAAAGGTGGGCGGAGAGAGAGAGACAGGCTTTCATGCATTGAATATCTGCTTTAGTCTCATTGAAGTCCACGGGCAGTTAGCACATGTTAAATACACCTCTGAACCAAGATACACTAATGCTAGTGTTTTGGTGAATTGGGGCCCTACTGTCTCTTTGAATTGGGTGCTAGAGTGCAAGCAGCAAGCACAAGAACTATGTATTTAGAACAAGTGAACAACAGAACTGGAGAACCAACTGTTGATTTAAAAAAAACCAAAAAACCACACACCTGTGCAAGCTGAGTCCCATTCATAAAAACATTGTTAAACTACAGGTTGCTACAGCAGGAGAGGCTTTGAGTTACTTCTCTAGTTACTCACATCTTTGAGAGATTGAACATAGCAACTCAGCACCAAACAAAGCCCTCCAGGGCTGCAATTTGGCAGAAAGAGGAGCACAAACACCCCTGGTTTGCAAAATTAATTTGAGTAGCATACTGGCAGCCTTGAATAAACTACAGTTTAAAATGCATCTGTACGTCTTGCCTACCGTTGATTTAGTCACCGTATGGCTGGTGGAAGCAAAATTGAAAAGCCACCTGCCTTGTCTAGCAGGAGGTTCAGTGAATAGCTTTCCATGCGCACAACACCAGAGCAGGTGTGCTGTGTGTTTTGCTACAAGAATATGGTAAAGGAACAGCGTGGCTCCTGCAACTAGGGTTTATACCAGGTAGAAAGCTCGAATGCAGGACAAGAAAAACTGGCTCTGCAGCTTGCTGAATAGGGCACTCCTAAAATATGCGGGGTCTAGGTTCATATTCACTCTCTGACTCACCTCCCTATCAGGGTGAACCCCCCTTGTTTTGGATGGAATTTCTAGCTGGAGAGAGGCACCTCCTGCAAGAATCAATACTTTGGTGATGAGGGAATTATGCTGAAACGAATCATAACCAGGTTAAATATCTGCTCTGCCTGACTTGGAACAGGGAACTTTAACCTAGATTCCCATACCAGAGCTGAGTCCCTTAACTCTCAGCTATTGGCTATATTGGGAGAGATGTCTTTCTTTGAAGCAGAACCTCCTTGGAAGGGGAGAGAAAAGAGGATTACCCAAACTGATGGGGAAGTGATGTGGCAGATTCAGAAGACTTGCATCTGGCTCTGATGCATCCCAGGTGGGTGCCTTAGCTCTGCTACCCTGTTGGATCTTTCCATTTTGTATAAATAGTATTCACTGGGCCAGAAGGGAGGAGAGAGACTGAGACTATAGAGTCCAATGATCAGGGCAGTCACTTGAATGCAAGAAACCCAGGTTCAAGTTTTTGCTCTGCCTAATTCAGAAGATGCTGGCTGGCTATTGATGATTTTCTCTCTCTCTCTCCTATTCTTTTTTTTTTTTCTTTTTTCCTCTCCCCCCGCCCCCCCAAGATTAAAATATAAACGCATATCAAAACTTGAAACATCTTTATCAAACAAGACCTTCTTTTCTGGCCTGCCCTACAATTAATACAGTTTAAGAAGAATTGGTGAATGAACTTTCAAAGATCTAAGGCAGCCAGTGTGCATCACTGACACATTTAGATATGTAGTTAGACTTGGTCATCAAAGGGTTGGGATTGCAAAGTAATATGTTATGAACAGTAATGCAATGGGCTGTGAAGGTCACCTTTGAACAGAGAAAGGAAGAGTGACTTGAATCTCTCTTCTTTTTGTTTCACAGGCCAAGCAGTACCAGAATGTTAGATAGTTTATAAAATGTTTGGTAGAGCTTACTTTGGGTATAAGGAAATCTGAGCATTTCATTAGTCACAAAAGACACTGGAAGAAACTGTTCCTTTATGTTTGGTTGATGCCTTTGATGTTGTCAGTGAAAAGTATGGGGAATTTTCCTTGAACTGTGTAGTTTAGATCCACTGGGGAATATAGCATGGTAGCTTGATGCTTTTGGGGAAAGGTGAAACATTTCAAATTCTTCCCTTGATAAGTGGGATTAAGTGCTAGGAAAAGACAGACAAAAAGCAAGAGGATGAAAGGATTAGTTTCCCTCTTGCAATGAGAAGAAGGTAGGAATTGCTAATAAATATTCTGAGATTAGTGCATCCTTCTGGTCTTCCTATGCCTGCAGCACAACAATCTGGTTTGTACTGTGCATGCCTATATAGGAATAATAATACCACTATTGCTTGTCTAAATTTCATTTCCTGGCACTTGAACCCAACAAGGAGCCGATACAGTCATCTAGTTGGCTATGTTAAAACTGGCACTATTGAATTGCAAACAAATTCTTGATTGAATGCCTTAAAGGCCTGTAGAAGAGAGCTTGGCAGGAATTTGTGAGCTTCGGGAACAATATTTAGCTGGGTTTGGGACAGCATATACTGGGAGAACATATGTTGTGCTTTGTGCTACTACAGATGGAGAAACTTTGGCTGAGTCTGTCAACCGATGGGATTCTTGACCCATCCAGCAGTTTTTCAGTGTAGAAATTACAGAGTAATGATAACTTTGGCTTAGTCAAAGATAAATGCAAGAGAATACAGTATGGTATATGAATCATGGAAGGGTCTAAAACCCCCATCTCTGTAAGGATTTCAGGAGGTCCCTGAAAAGTGAGATGGTTGAGTCAAAGAAGAATACAGATGCACCAAAAATAACATCACTTAGCAGGGAGGGTAATTCATTGTTCCTAGTCTACAAAGGGAATAGCTAATATACATTTTGGTTATAGGAAAGACAGGGTACTACAAAGTTAACTTGCAAAATAACTTGCAACTGCAAGACAGAAATCATTGACAGCTTGGCATGGGAACAGTGGATATTGATTCTGTTTCTTTATACCTATACTCAATTTACAGAAACCTCAGATCTCAGCTAAGTGCAGTGCACTCATATTAAAAAAACAAAACAGAAAAATCTGGTTCATCTACCGTGATGGATCTATGAATAAGCATTTCTCCATGTTAGTGACCCAACATTTAGCCAAAGCTTTTAGTTACAGACCATTAAACGTTATTTTTTTATTTTTGGCATATCACTAAAGGAACAGTCTGTTCCTTTTTACACATTTTTATCCCACACCGTTTACATGGAATTGTTTATACTCTTTTTGTCTCAGTCACTCTACCCCAAAGCTTGTACAAACTATTTTCTCTGTCTCTCATGTTACTTCTTTAAGCTCTGTAATGGATTTACTTTAGTTTTAGTTTTTCTTTTCTTTTACTACTTTTAAATGTCATCTCCATGTCTTGTTCATAATGGATCTAAAATCTTCCTAGGTGATGTAGGGTATGGGAAAAGGGCTACATGCATCTGGGAATGGTGATACCTCAGTCTGAGGTGGTGGGGTGGGGGGAACATTGCACGGTGGCAGATGAGACCGAAACCATTTAAAAGAAGAGAGGAAAACACTGGCTGATTTAACTAAAAAAATGTTGAATCTGCCATAGCTGCCCAAAGTCAGTAAACTTCAGATTTTATGGTCAGTCTCATACAAACGTTTTCTCTATCTTTGATCCGTGTAATTTCACCTTGACTTTTAAGTTTGAATCACCCAGTTTGCATGGTCCAGGTCAGTGGAAGCCACAGAGTTCTGCTTAGATCTGTATCAAAGTGAAACTTGGAATTGTGCTTCAGTTTGACACTCAAGTATCAAGAAAGCCAAGTTTCCTTAGTCCTGGGAGCTTATTTGCTAGATAGGTTCACGTACTTGAGAGAATCTTGGGCTGATTTGTCAGCTTGTCGTGAAACCCATGCAAAACTCATTTCGCTTTGTCTTTGTATTTTCAGTGCAAAAGTTTTGCAGAGCTTTGTCAGTGGTCCTCTAGCTATCTGCTCTGCACTTACATTGACCCACAAGACAGTAAGGTTCTACCTACCTATAGTATATACTAGGCCTGTGTGAAGTGGCTAATATTTGCTTCGGATTCAAATCACTGTCCCAAATTGATTTGGCCAAATCTGATTGGGAGATTCAGCTTCTTCTGAATCAGCCAGGCCCATCCCCCGCCCGGCCCAGCTTCTAGCACTTTTGTGGGGGACAAAAGTCCCAACTCACTAGGTGCTGCTGGGCAGGGGGGGTGATCCCTGTTGCCCCCCAGTGCCCCACACTGCATGGGGGGCTCTACATAAGCTCCCCAACCCCCCTTGCTCCCCCAGCCTCCCCATGGCTGCCCCGCCCACTGCAGCTCTGGCCCTTTAAGAAAAAAAAAACAACAAAAAAAACCCTGGAATCACGGTTCCTGCTGGGGGGGGCGATGCCCACTGCCCCGCACTGTGTCTGGGGGCTCTTCCACGAGCCCCCTGAAGTCCTGAGGCAGGAGTGGTGAGTCCTGGGGTTTTTCTCCTTTGTTTTTTTTTTTGTTTTTCTTAAATGGCCAGAGCTGGGGTGGGTGAGGCACCCATGGGTCCCCTCCCTCCCTCCCTCATCCCTAATACTTACTAGCTGCAGCAGGTGGGGACAGTCCAAATCATCGAAGCTCTCTGAATCTTTTCCGAAGATTCAGAGAGCCTTGAATCAATGCAGACCTTTTAATTGGCTCCCTGATTCAATTCAGATTCAGAGATTCAGCCGCCAAATCTCCTCCAAATCGAATCGCCACCTGAAGCTTCACACAGCCCTAGTATACATCTACCTGTTCTCTTACTTTGGACCTTTCCCCCCATTTATCTTAATGACAATTATTGTTGGGTATATTTGCAAAAATGTGCACGTGTGTGTGTGTGTGTGTGTATAGGACAGCAAATACAATTTGACTGTGATTGTGCACAAATAATCATGCTAAAAAGGAATCTCTCAATCTCTGTTATTTAATGGCTGGGTTTCTTAGCATGCAAAGCACCCTTACAGTATAAGAGTATCAAAACAGAGATGGTTTATTATTGAACAGTGAAATAATATATTACAGAGCGCTTATGAAACTGGAAAACTTGGTTTTAGTGAGACGGGTATCACTTTGCAACATGATGAACAGAAAAACCAGACTCTTTTTAAAGCAATCTCTCAGGTGAGGTTTATTGGTGAAATTTAAAAAGAGGTGCCACTAAATGAGATGTGCTTTCATCTGACTTTGGCTGCAAGGGTCCACAAATATTTGAGGCTTTGGGGCTTTTTAAAGTAGGGATCAGTCTCCTTTCTGAATCCTGCTTGGTTTCTGTAACTGTTCCAACAGTCCTAGCTCCTGGTAACCTTTTTATTTTGGTGGAAGGACTCCAAATTCAGTGACCATTTCTGAGAAGTCTGTTGAAGTAATTGGCAAAAGAATCCAACCTGAGGTCATTAGAATCCTATTGAATTATTTGCTTTATATTGAGCAGCAGCTGCCCAGCCACTCTTGAACCATCTGTGATGTCCCAAAGTGATTGTAATAGAGCTGGGCTCAGGCTGCAAATCTTGTATGAGGATTTGGCTCTAGATTTCAGGCTTTCCAATGGCCGGGACTGCTTAGTTTTGGTAGCTTGGTCAGCACTCTGGTTTGTCATGGTGCTTATGTATGTAACTAAATGGTTTATGTTGTTTTCTCAGTGTTGGGTAGTCCCAACTTGCTCAATCTCCTTGCAGTCAAGAGGCAGCTGCATCATTGCCTATTTTAATATATTCTTTGTCCCCCTTAACCTGGCAAGGACTGTACAACATGGTTGCATCTAGCTAACTCCCCTTTTTCATGGTCTGAAACTGCCCCATCAATACCTTTTTAAAAGAGGCTTAGGATGTATACATGCAACAAAAGGCTAGGTTACAACGGTGGGACCAGCTGGTTTCTGTTCCCAAGGTATCATGAGCTTTTCTTTCTTCCTAGTTAAGATTCTCTGTGCTCTTCAGTGCTTTATGGTTTTTCTCCTGCCCACACCAGTTTGTGATTCCCTAGTGGGTGCTCCAGATTACTTGCACACCAGCAACTCCATCTTTTTTTATTCCCCATAGTCAGTTTTCCCATCCCAGTCTGATTGTCTGTTTTCACAGACAACTGCCTGCTTGCCCAACCATCTCCCCCCTTGAAATCAGGCCTGCAGTACCCTCTTAGCATTTATGTAAAGAGATGAGAAGGGAGAGCTGACATACATGTTAATTTACTTCCCTCTCCCTCTTGTTTCCTGATATAAAGGTCTGTAAATTGTGCTTGGAATATTTTATAATACATTTGTTTCATATTAAGAGGCTGAGAGAACAGAATGTATTGTGCAGAAACTTGTATGACGCATGATCGTTAACAAGTACTATGACAATGCATGTTGGTATTTAAAAAAACAAACAAACAGATCTGTGTTTGGTTAATTAATATAATTGACTCTTCATCAGTTGAGTGGCAGGCAAAATGGAATCAAAAGCCCAACACTGTGATGCAAGGCATACTGCTTAAATTCTTCTAATCATGCTCATGCTGGCCAACATGGCTCTTTGTGTTAGAAGCTAGCGTATGGCAGGCACACATTTTTTTCCCCCCAGAAATTATTATTTCCATCTTCTTATTACTGAGGAGCTTCCCTGTGATAAGCCTTCTCTTCCAGCAGACTAAGGATCCATTTGCATGAGTAATTTGCACTCACAATTTGTGTAAACAAAGTAACAAGTAACTGTGGCCATGAACTTCCAGAAGTTGCGCTGAACTTGTTTGAAAATGCAGGCTGTATTATTTTAGCCTGTACTATTTTAGCCACTTATGAGATGGGAACACTCATTTCCCATTAACACTGGTGAGATGCAGCATATTAAATAGTTTATTAAGTAGTAGCATATTAAGCAGTAACACTTTGTGTTTAGAACTTTCCCACATGTGGAAGATTCATTTCTATAGGGTCCAGTGCTACTTTCAGGATTAATCTACATGTCCTTTCAGTTACTGTGTCTTCAATAGGACTTGCTAAATGACGCTCTTTTCATTTACACGAAGGGTTAAAGTGCTTTCATAAATTCCCAAGCTAATTCTTAAGCAATTAGCTTTACTGGCAGCAAGATTAATATGTTGTGAATGATGTGGATGTGTAACAAGATCTCTGGGGTTACTCACCCAAGCCAGCGGCTCCTGGTTTTAGGTAGATTATTGTATGTAATTATTTTTCTAATTTTTTTTTTTTTTTTTTTTTTAAAGTTGGGAAAGAAAAGGGGGGGGGGAGGGGGGGACTTGGTGTAGCCGGTGGCAGAATATAAACTCTGCTTTTTAGGGTATGTTATAGATACTGACAGGCTCTAGCAGGGAAAAAGAAGATTTAATTCCATTGCGCATTAATGTTAATTCAGGGAACAGATTTCCTGATAGCCATATTGTTCAGAGTATGGCTGTAAGGCTGATAATGACCATTGTTCACCTTCAAACACTTGATGAATACTTGCTTCTAAAGATTATTCCTTTTTTTTTTTTTTTTCCTTTCCTGTTATCAAGACAATAAATTACAACATAGTGGTCCTACTTACCTAAGAGACTGCCTTCGTCCTTGCACCCCATTCTGATCCCTATGGTCAGCTGAGAGCAGCTAATGCAAGCACTATCAGTATGTCAAGTGTACTTGGTGAAAACACCTGGGAGGTTGTTCTTGGCAGCTGTGCCTTGGCTCTGGAACTTCCTCCCTCTTGAGACCCACCAGCACCTGGACATCTTTTAGAAGTGCTGCAAGACTTTCCCATGTGGGCAGGCATTTAGCAAACAAAGCAACACCGGGCACATCTACATGTGCATTTGATCTGAGATCAGTTTCCTTGCAAGTAAACGCCTGGGCAGATACATTTACATATAGGGACATGGGAGCAGATTTGCTGCTCTTAACACCAAACTGCTGCCACTTCCTGCAGCCATGCAATGGGCCCCTGCCTGCCACCACCAAAAGGAGCTCAAGGCTTCTGCTTCGAGCCATCTTGTAAAGGTAGCCCCACTTTCTGCTCCCTGGCCAGCCACTTCCCATGCATGGGAGCAGCATGCACAGCACAGGGGCAGTGTGTGGCAGATCTCTACCTGCCACCCCTGCCTTCCCACGTTGTGACTGTGGCTGCTCCAACCCCAGCCCCTGGCAGCAATGACTAGCACCCTGGGCTCCTGTCAGCCAAGGTGCGCTGGCCCAGGTCACGTGCAGTGATGGTGGGTGGCTCTGGGTGGTGTCCTTGGATAGTGGGGCATAGTGTTTGGGTGCCTGGGCAGGGTCCCCCACCAGGGAGGAGCTGGCATGACTGGTGGTGACATGGCTGGCCATGCCTCATGGCTGGGGCTGAGGCTGTTAGGGCAGGTGCTGGCCTGGGCTACTAGTGAAGGCTGCAGGCGTAGAGCTTGGCAGGACAGGCTGCTAGCACTCTGAGGGGCCCTCCCTCAGTGGCATGTCACCGCAGGTGCCAGACAGGGATGTGGGGGCTTGGGCAGGCAACCTGTGTGCAGCACGGCTGCAGCCTGGGTCTTGGCATGTGAGGATCTCTGTTGGTTGCCACATAAAGGCCATGGTCTTGCAGGCACTCCCTGACTGCCAGTTGTGGTTGGTGATGGTGACCAACTGTGCTTGCAAGGCTTGGGCCTATATGGTTGTGCCTGTGCTCCCACATCCAGCCTGAGCTATATGAGGCATTGCCACACCGACTGGTTGTGCCTGTGCTCCCACATCCAGCCTGACAGCCCCTTATACACATGGACATTGGAGCACCCACCCTGCATGGGCTGGCCCTGCACCTCCACCTTGCTCCACAGTGCCACAAGCTTGCTAGTCCTCCATGGACCATTTGGAGCCAGGGGGACAGGGGCGGGCATGGGTATGGGTGACAACAAGGCCATCGGGACTACGGCACTAGCTTTCCAGGTTTCCATGCAGTTGTTTCTGTGCTGCTGGGCCTGGGCAGCTGCCTGCAGTGCCCAGTGTAGGGGCACAATGGGACTGGGAGCTGCTTGGTGAGGCAATGCCTCACAGCACCTGCAGGCTCTGGGCAGGCTGGTGGAGGTGGGCTGCGAGCAGCTGGAGCTGGCTTTGGTGGCCAGGAGCTGCCTGCAGCTAAGCCTGGCTACTGAGAGGCCTGGCAGCAGCCTAGAGCAGCCTGCAGGCCTAGATGGCACAGGTCTGGCAGCCGTGTGGTACTATGGTTCCAGGCAGTGGTCCTGGGATGCAGGCAGGCTGGTGTAGCTGGCCTGTGGCCTACACAGGGGGACACAAGGACCTGGAGTGGCCTAAGGCTCCCTGCACATGTGCCCCAGGGCTCAAAATGCCTGTAGGTTTTTAAGGGCCTGAGGGTGGGGCTGCCATAGAGACAGCCCATTCCTGGGGCAGGAGAGGCTCCCAGCCTTGGAGCCCTGGGGCTGGCCTAGTGGCAGGGCTGACTGGGAACAAATGTGTTCCTGATTGGTGTCTATGCATGAGCTACTGTGCAGGAAGTAATTCCAAGTACATTTGCTACTTGCATTTGCAGGTAGCAAATTTAGTCATGAATAGTGTTATTTACGGCACAGTAAGCATGCACACATGCATGCACTTACTGTGCAGTAAAGTACACTACTGTGCAGTAAAGCATCTCATGTAGGTACACCCACTGAGACATTGGTTAGTGGGCCTCTGGTTTATTTTGATATTCTAGTTGCTTTTTAAAGTTCTTCTCTCTTACTGGGGGCATCTACATGTGCAGTTTATCGCAGAGTTGACTAACTAGCTCCACAGTAAAGCATTACGGTCTACACATGAGCTGGTATTAGTGTGTAATAAATTAACTCTGCTATAGGCTAGTTCTGTCAGGAACAGTACTATCTTATGGCAGAGTAATTGTGTGCTGAAATACATGTGTAAACAGTAACAGGGGCTGGGTGTGGCATGAGTGCTAAAGTGTGGGGAATGCCTGCTGCCTAGCCCCACACTCCAGCATCCTTGTGCCCCAGCCAACCCCTCTGTTACCTGATGTCACCACCTGGAGCCCAGGGCTGATCTCTCAGGCTCCCTGCCAATGTCCTGGTCCCGGGCGCATGTGAAGGTGCTGTCTGGGAGCAGCCAACTTCAGTGCAAACTGTGCCGGAGCTTATTTCGTTGCCTTAATAGCATGTGTTGATACACCCACTATAAGTTGCCCCAAGTCTTTGTTGCAAAGGGCAGCCTATAAATTGCATAAATAAAATAAACTGTTGCTTTTGTTGCCACTCCTTACTGCCAATCCTACCCCCTTACAATTTTCATCTTATCTGTATCTTATCAGTCTTCTAAAACTGTCAGTCCATCTGCTAAAATATTAGGATGATACTAAAGTCCTCCATATAAGCTCAGCCTTCTATAACCTGTATCACTATTGCCAATGTTGTTACCTGTAGTCTTCCCTCTGCTGTCAGTCATGTCATCTTTCGTGTACCATATTCATTGTATTTGTTGTCTTCATTGAGAAGAGTTTCTCTTACTCTTTTACCTTCACAATCTTTTTTCTTGCCCTCCCTTTTTGGAATATGAAACTCCAATACTATTTCTTTTATGTGAAAACTGAAAGAACTATGTTGCAGTTCATGTTTAGTTAGTATGATATTTTCTCTGTATATCTTCCATTCTTGAAGAATGGATAATCAAGAAGAAAATTTAAAAACCAAGAAGAAAAACTATTATAATGTTTTTATCGTATACGGTACCCATCATGATAGTATCTGACTGCTGTGGTATACATCCAGATAATACAGCCATTAAATTAGCATATTAAAATATTGTGAAAATATTATTTGTTTAAAATCAATACGAAAAGATTAGATAAGCAAGTAGATGTATTGTCCACAGATCTAGATAATTTTGTTTTGCTGGTTAGATTGCCTTAGGAAAAAAGCTTAACTGTCATTTTAAAGAGAGAAATTAAGACAAAGGCAGGTGAGAGGGAATACTCTGAAGTCACATAACAAATCTGTTAGACCTGGGGACAGAATTCAGAGCACTTAGGCTTATGTACAAACTAACAACAACCTTGTTTGAAGTCCTTTGCAGTTAGTGGAATGACTTTCATGACTTAAGGGCCCTGTGAGTAGAGCCTGTGTAGTCATAATTCACCAGTAGACTAGCTGTGGCAATGATGTAAGCTGTAGCATTTTTTACCCTTCTTTCAGGTTGTATAAAGAGCTCTCTCCTAGTTGTCTGTTAGTGCAGGGGTTTTCAACCGTTTTAAAGGAGTGTACTCTTTCTTGGTACGCTTCTGGTGGAGTTGGGGGGAGGTGGTAGTGACAGCTGGACATGGAGAGGGGGTGGCGATGGCCGGACATGGAGTGGAGGGGAGGGGGACTTGGACATGGCAGTTGCGGCATGGGGTGGTGGATGGCAGTAGAAGCTGCGTGCAAGCTCCCCCCTGCCTCCCCCCACAGCTGGCTGGGTGGTGCCTGTGCAGCCCACAGAGGGGAGCCACTGTCTTCTTTCCCCGCTCCCCCTGGCCCTGATCCTGGGAGGCGGGAGGCGGTGGCGCAGGGTGGTGGTGCTCCATCCCCGCCTGCCTGCTCATGCGTACCCCCTAGCCCCTTTCCAAGTACTCCCTGTGTTGGCGAATTCTCAGTGTTTCCACTGATCTAATTCCACCACCAGCAAACATTTTTCTGTTTTCCTCACACCATTTTGCAGAAGGTTGAGAAGATCTACAGCATGGCTCTGTGTCTTGGTCTTTGAGTTTTATCACTTATTCAGACTATTAGGATTAATAGGGAGGGTTTGGATCCATAATACCCTCCTTCTGTGACTCCTGGAAGTTGGTGGTGCATTATGTGCACTAGCAGAGAGGGTGTTAATGCCCTTCTTGAAATGCTGCCCTGTTGATTGGGCTTATACAGATCTATTTTCACCAATGCCGTTAGAAGCAAATTCAGAGAGCAATGGCTGCCACTGGGCACATGGTACCAGAAACAGTTTATATGGCATATGCTGAGTTGTGCTGGAAGGCCAACTACATTTTATTTGTTTCAAGCCATAGCACAAGTAGACGGGGAATATTGTGCTTCCTCATGAAGTCCAAAGGTGGGGTGGACATACCCTGTTTGAATGTTATCCTGAAAATAGAATTTAACTGGCTTAATGGTTTCTCATATCCATGCAAGTACCTGCATGAACAAATTTTGTAGTCACTTTTTCATGCAGTTGACATTAATGCTCATCCTCTGCTCCTTGTTGTTTGCTTGGAGCTGCATTATATGAAATGTGCCTAGGGGAGCTTCTGTGGGTGCACACTGTTGAAGGTTTGGGCCTGTAAAAGCATTGCATGGGAATACCAGCCCCAGAACTTTGTTTTACATGATTTGCTGAATTCTTCAGTGCACATAGGAAATATTTACAAGCAGCTCTGCCATAATATGCACAATTATAAACCCATCAGTGATAATTTATACCTTAACACTATCTAAACTCTTACATATTAACTTGCCTCACCTAGCTCTTCTGTGAAAGAAAAAGAGCAAAGGCAGCCACGTGAAAAGCAGACAGTTGTGAATAGATTGTAAAATAAAGCCGGGTGCATTTACTTCATGCTCTGGAAAACAGAAGTTCATTTACTGCTCTCTCCTGCCAGTACAGCGAGATCTGAGAGAAAGCCCATGCTCTTCAACTGCTCATTGTTACCCTGTGCGTAGGGGAAGCAAACTAGGTCATACAGGGAACTGTTTCTCAGTCTTTTGTTTGTATGCACTGTTATTAAACACATCCCACCATTTAAGGGAAAATAAATCAACAACATAAAGATAAAAATCGCTGCCTTGTAACTCATGTGAACCCTGATGTCCTGAATGCAACAAGAGCCAAATGCTGTTTGCAGAAAGCCAATGAAGCACAAAATATGGCAGCATGTGTCACTCCCTGTGTGCATTATTATCTCTTGCACATTATCTGAGGCACCCCATCTTGCACAGTGTGCGTCTGAATAACCCCCTGCTGTTGAGTGGATTCATGCCTGCTGTTCATTTTTGAAAAGTCATTTCATACAATTATCTTGCTAAATATTGATAGCTTTCACCACTCCAGCCATGGCTAATTAAAAGACACACTGTGTAAAATTTTAATTAGGATTCATGTCAGGGTGAGCAATGATTAAAAAAAAATGAAAACAAAAGTGCTTGGCATTTGTAGGGGGGAGTTTATTTATGACCCGCTGGTTTGTTGCTGAAGCTTTTTTGTCTCCTCTGATTTATTTACCCTCCCAGGTTGTTCTTTATTGTGGACACAAGGAAAAGATGTCTGTAATGTGAAGTTGGTATCCACGTTCTTGGAGAATGGTACTCACTTTTACAACTAGGCTGAACATTTTGTGCTTTTGTCCTATTAAGTAAGCAATACTGATTGAGGCATCAGCCATTTCCTGGGGTTTGGTGGTCAGTTAGGAGAGTTGATCGTCCAAATCATAGCAGTCCTATGCCTCAATCAGTCATTAATTCCTGGGGAAACACCCTGTACTAAGTTCACTATTACCTTTCTGATCCATTTATAAAAACAGTAATAAAATAATCTGCATTCTCCCCTCTGGACTAGAGTGGCAAGTTAAGTCACAACTTCCATATGGGGAATTCTTCATGAGCTAATGCTTAGACTTGATTTTTGCATTCAAGTGTGTAGAAGCTGGAATCCATTCAGGATTTTGGTACTTGCTGTATTTAATATTGGACTCCATTTAGGATTTGGGTACAAAGGTTGTGTATCAACTTCTGGAATTCATTCAGGGTTTTGTGGTACTTGCTGTATTTAATATTAAAATCCAGTGTGCTCACATTTCCATGGAAAACAGACCAAACAGGTGTGAACAAAGCTGAATCAAATTTCATTTAAAATCCAAAAGAACACCTAATTACTGCTTAGCCTACTTTGAGGAAAATGGGTCAATGTTTCCATTTGATGCCTTTGCCCTGTCTTTGCCAACCTCTCAATATTAGAGAGGTTGGCAAAGACTTAAACACTCCTGTCCCTCCAGCCTGCCTCTCTTCTCTTGCTAGTTTATCCCATGCTGAAATTATAATGCCAGGTTTGTAATGTCTCAGTTCTTCCCATGTTCGCAGACTGGCACTGATAAAGTAGTATTGGTATGACTTCATTGCAAGTTTGAATTAGCCAAGTAACTAATGTGCAAATTGTCATTCAAAAGTAGAAATGTCTTTAAAGCTTAGGATACCGGGCATGCAGATGGGAATTCTGGAATGTACGGTAGGTTAGGCTAATGTTTGAATATACCTTTGCCATCTTCTTGGAGTGTGTGTCTTATTATTGCTTCTAGAAGTAGTACAGGCTTCATCCAGAAGCTCACTGGAATTGATGGAAAGTCTCCCATCAAGATGAGTTGTTTCATCAAGCCCTTCATATACAGAGAATATGGAACTGTTGATACAATACAGCTTTATCAATGTGAGTTGCTCATAGCAATCTTCAGAGTGTAGAAATCATGAGTGAGCCAAGTTTTCCAAAGGAGAACCTAAAAGCCTTCATACTACACTGCACTGTATTTCGTATATGCCACAATAATCTATTTGGCCAACATTCAAGATTTGTTTCTGAAACCAATATATGAGCTCCATGTTTGCATTCCTCCTGTTAGCCAGATATCTTAGTTACCAGTGTCTGATATCTTGTGAGCCTAGAAGAAAATTTCAGAGTTCACGTTGGAAATCATAATAGACTACCGCTGTTAATAATAATTCCTAAGTCTGATTCTTCTGTTATAACAAAGTAAATCGGGAGACATTCCAATTGTCAGGCATTTTCTTTTTGTGCCCGTGTAAATTTTAAAATGTCAGACCTTCTTCAATCTATCACCAGCCCGAGACTCATGATTTATGTGTTGGATCCCCAAGGTAATTTTGGGGCGAATTTCAAATTGCACAGAAGATATTATTCTATGGCTGCTGTTTTGTTAAGAATGACAGCTCCTACAAGCTGCACCAGAATATGCGATTTTACAACAGGACTTGGAGATGATGATTTGTGGGTAGAGTATAGGCAAAGGAGTTCAAAGGGCTATTTGTCACATGGAGATTGCCAGCTAAGTTAGGATTTATTCTTCCTTTATCATGAGGCTTGTAAATAGAAATGGTTAAAATGTTCCAAAAATCCAGAATGCAACTAATATGAGTGAATGAGCTGATATAAATGAATTGGTCATTGCTTTCAGAGAAAAATTAAGTGTTGAGGGAGTGGGGAAGAGCAATTTGCATCTATAAAATATTGAAATGAATAACTTAATAAATATTGGGAAAGGATATATAGAAAAGGGGGGGGGGGTTCCTGTGTCAGATATTTGCCACCTGAGCCCTGATTATTTGTCAATATATTATTTACTCATGCATAATGTGAATATGTAAAATATTTGAGTGTTCAGGATGTTTTAGGGCTCTGTCCTACTGAAGCTGACAATATACAGCACATTCGGAAGTTGTCAGCCTCTGGCAGGATTGAGCCCTGTATCTGAGATGGCACAGTTAATCCACGTTTTACATAACTATTAATGGAAGATCATGCACAGTACATCTTGCAGCTCTTGTGATCATTTGTTCAATTAAAATGGGAGTTGTGGAGAAAAATATAGGTCACCTTCTGTTATGCAAAAGCTTTCATTTGAGTAGACCAGGTAATTTATTAATAAATGATGATTGTGAACTAAATGCTAGCTTAATTTCAGATGCTGCTACTGCTGTTGGATTTTCCTTTAGACAATATAAACATGATGACAGGTTCGTAATTAACTGATTTACAGCTTTTTTGGAACAAATGGTTATTAATATTCATAAATGTTTGCCACATTCAAACAGATGTACAACCCTGACATGACAAAAATATGGACTAATTTGGAGATCTAAAACCCAACAATACTGTGGCAGTTCTGAGGCTTCCAGCATGGAGTACATTTGTATATAAGCAGGCGTGTTTTCTTTCTCAACAAAATAGTAACATTTACTAACATGCAGACATTTGTCACCATGGTACAGCTGGCAGCTTGTTTTAACACGTTATTATATAACAGTAGAAGCTTAAACTATCAATCTGAGAAACGAGGAACGTGTTGGAGTTAAAGCATTTTCAGCCTACCGAATTTTTAAGGTTATTTTTTGAAAGTCCCATCTGCACTCTGCCCCAAAAAATTCATCGCCAGTAGCAAATGAAGGAACATTGTCTGCTGGTCGGGTAAGAAATATTTCCCTTTTGAAGTGGACTTTGGATTGGGCTCCAGCTGAATCCTGATGCTCCAGTTCAAATGATTCAATTCCATATAATTTAAATCACATTCATCTGGGCATCTTCCAGTAGTATGTTAAAAGCAGTATAACTAAAAACTGTTGCATTTGTTTTCTCTCTCACTGTTGACATGGGGATGCATGTGCAATGGAGCATGTTTTCATTTTGGGTTTATATACCTACATGTATGCATATATCCACATGCATCAGAGAAGGCAAAAGTAGATTCCTGTGGCATAATAGGCTGTATTCAGGCCTGTTTATTCATACTCTTGAGCTATTCAGCAGTCCTGAAGGAAGCTAACTTACCCATAGAAGATGAGCTTGACTACTTTGAATTCATTTGAGAAGGAAACATTTTTCCTCACTTATTGCTCACTGGAAATACTAGTTTAATTTCTCTACTTTGCCATTCTAGAAACTGGGAAATGGTTGTAGCCATGTGGAGACGGTTGTGGCTTCCCAATTCTGGGGTTGTAGTTTGAAACATTCCCAGGCCTTCTTCAAATTATGACCTGGATATAATGGCACCCAACTAATCTTCGGTAAGCCAAGGATTTCAGACCACAGGATGCTCTAGCCATACCACTATTCATTTTTGGCCCACTCTCTATACTTTTCTGTTCCCATTATAGGGAGGGAAAACAGTTGACGACTCTTCAGCTATTTCAGCCAGCTATACAACTGTATACTAGGGCTGTGCAAAGCTTCGGGTGCTGATTCAATTTGGAGGAGATTTGGCCCGATTTCAGTGGCTGAATTTACAAATCAGAATCGAATCGGGACCAATAAAAATGTCCAAATTGGTTCGAAGCTCTCTGAATTGATTCAGAAAAGATTTGGAGAGCTTGGACAATTTGGGCAGTCCTTGCCAGCTGTAGCAGGGAGCTAGAGCCAGACTTAGAGCTGGAAAGTAGGAGTTTGGGGAGGGGAGGCTGGAGGAGGGGGGAGGGAACCATGGTGGGACCTCTACCAGGCCCCAACCCCTGCCGAATCCTTCAGCCTCTCCCCATGGCTGCCACACCTTGCCCCTTTAAGAAAAAAAAACAAACCCCCCAAACCCCCCTCACTGGCTCCTACAGCGACCTCAGGGCTTCTGGGGGCTCATGCAGAGTCCCCCCATGCAGCATGGGCAGTGGGGATTGCTCCCCACTGGGCAGGAACTGGTGAGTGCGGGGTGGGTTTTGGGTTTTTTTTCCTTAAAGGGTCGGAGCTGGGGCGGGCGAGGCAGCCATGGGGTGGAGGTGGGGGGCTAGGACAGCAGGTGGGTCAGGGGGCTCATGCAGCATCCCCCTATGCAGGATGGGGCAGTCAGGGGGACAGTGAATACTAGCCGCTTTGCATAGGCCTACTGTATACAACCAATCGTGCGCTCACGCGCTCTCTCTCTCTCTCTCTCTCTCTCTCTCTCTCTCTCTCTCTCTCTCTCTCTCTCTCTCTCTCTCTCTCTCTCTCTCTCTCTCTCTCTCTCTCTCTCTCTCTCTCTCTCTCTCTCTCTCTCTCTCTCTCTCTCTCTCTCTCTCTCTCTCTCTCTCTCTCTCTCTCTCTCTCTCTCTCTCTCTCTCTCTCTCTCTCTCTCTCTCTCTCTCTCTCTCTCTCTCTCTCTCCCCCCCCTTTCCAGTGAAGAAGATAATTCTCCATTCTATTTTGCAATCAAGAAAATGGAGTCATAAATTAAGTAGTGTGCCAAAGGCCACATGATCACTCTGTATCAGAGCCATGACTAGCTTGGCTATTCCTGGCTGCCACTCTGGTGGACATACCACTAAAGCCAAGCCACTTGCTCATTTGGCAGTTTAGGATACTAGTACCTAAAACATTCATTACTTACTTTCTTAGACATTTGTGAACAACATAATTTGCTTTTCAGGCACAGACGAGGTCAATAGCATAGAAAAAGTAAAATAAAAAAAAAGTATTCCCATGTGCCAGAAAAATGGCATTTTCAGAAACTTTTGGCTCAGATGCATCCACAAGCTCGTGGATTACTGTGTGTTTCGTTAGAGACATTTTTGCCAGGATGAGCAAGGTTTATGAGGTGCCACTTGGATTTATTCAGAACTGATTTTTTTTTTTTTTTTAATTGTTTGGATTTAATCCAAAATGTCTGTTTCCTAAAAAGGCCATAAAGCTCTGTGTGTGTGTGTGTGTGTGTGTGTGTGTGTTGATACAGTCAAGTGTCTGGTTTTTGTAACCAGGAATAGCTTAATGGTTATAGTAACAGCACTGTAAAATTCAAAAGCCAGGATCAAATCCCAGCAAATGTATTGCCCTCCTTTTCTCCCTGAAGTATGTAAATCAAGTGCCAGATACCTGAAAAAAATGCCTTCTGTAGTTAGCTTGTATCATAGCTCTGATCAGATATGGTCACTAATAATTGCAGTAAACTGCTAGCAGTAATAAAGAAAGAAAACCAATTGTGAGGCCTCTTTCTTGCATAGAATCATAAACAGCAGAGCTGAAAGACCACTGCATCATCCACTGATCTCTACCCACCTTCCCTTGAACTCTTCCTCAGGTCTGAGAGTGCAAAGCAGGTGGTAGCCCAGTTCATGCCTACAACCCCTCAGGATTTCAAAACCAAGCTATTTTCCGTCTGTCTTGTCTGCGGTGCCCCAACTGGTAGCCATTTTCAGAGGATGCTTACAAGGGCTGTGCAAAACGGAACCATTTCATTTCAACTTCGGTTTCACCATTTCGATGGAACAGTATTTCGTTTCAAGTTTCGTTGCGAAACTGCTGTTCTGTTTCATTTCGTCAAAACTGTTTCGCTGTTTTGATGCTGTTTCACCGTTTTGCCCATAGGCTATAATGGGGAAACACAAAACTGCCTAAAACTTTGTCATTTCTTACCTGTTATAGATGAAACTTGCAGGGATGGTAGCCCCTTCTGAGGCTGTGAAGCCTGCTAAGCTTCAAGGAGATGGGTGCAGGGGCTTCTGGGAAACTGCACCTCAAGCTGCTGACAAGCAAAACTCATGACATGTGACTATGTATGTGTTAAGGTGCAGCTGTTTTTCCTGTCTCTCTCCCAGAGCACTAGGGTTGGAAAGGACCTCAGGGAAGGATGACAGTCACTGGCCAGCTACACATATCAATATGAGAGCTGTCCTTTTCCCTGCTTCCCTGTCCCTCTCCTTAGTTTCTGTTTCCCTGCAGGCAAGCCCAGCTTCAAAACTCAATGTTTCGAATGCCCTTGTTTCATTTCAAGGCTTTCAAAGCCTTTTGTTTCATTTTGAGCTTGAAACGAATCAAAACAGCCTCGAAATGTAACGCCCAGCGACATTTCACACAGCCCTAAATTGCTTACCAGAATAGACCTCACACCAAAATCCAGGAAGAAGTGGAGATGCTGAGGTCCCTTCATTCAGTCAATAGGCAGTGTTAAAAATAAAATGATCTGTGAGCAGTTGCATCCTAAGAGTTAATGCTGTATCTTGCCTGTGCAGCTCTGACTTGCCTCTACAGAGCTGGTGAACAGGTGTGTGGCTAGGAGCCAGGACACCTGGGCTCTGTCCATGCTGTGGGTGGGGGAGGAGGCCTGGCAGTAGAGCATTCTGGGTGTGTCTACACAAGATGCTTACTGTGCAGTAGCTTGTTACTACTGTGCAGTAGCATCACTGGGCACTAAACGTGATGTGATGCTACTATGCAGTAAGCATCACTAGGCAACCATGCCAGGATGCTACTGCACAGTAATGCCCTGAGTAACGTGCCCCACCCCACCCAGGTTGGGCAGCTTTTCCCAACCCCAACAGACTTACCAGTTGGAGGCAGCTGTCAGCTGCCTGTTTTAGTCTATGGCTGAATCTCTGAAGTGGTGCCAAATCTTTCAGATCTGATTTAGCCGAATTGAATAAGGGCAGTGATTCGAATCTCCAAATCAAATCACTGTCCTCCGAATCGGCTAAATCCTAATCCGAAGACAATACTTTCTGATTCACACAGGCCTAGTATACACATTGCAGTTCTGGCTGGTTTGATATATCTATCCGAGTGTGTCTTATAATAAGCTTCCTATCTAATCATTTTCCTTGCGTTTAATCTCTTCTGTCACTTTGGGTCTTTATTGTAGACGGTGTCTAACTGTTAGATCTTATCAGGTGTATCAGTGTAGTGATACTAGTATTCTCCATGGATCTGTAATGTCCACTGACAAAAAAAGCTGTTATTGGACATCTTTTTCCTTTTTTGCCTTGGATTTAGTTTTTAAACAGCAGCAAAATAACAGTAGTGTTGTTGCTTCTCCACTCATGTTAATCAACAGCAACTCGTCCCTGCTTATCTTTATGAATATAAACCCAAACTGTCCCAAAAGGCAAGGCAAGAAAATTACTTATTTACTACTAACAACGTGCACTGAATGCAAAAGGAATGCTTTCCCTTCAGATGGCAAAATACTACCTGCTGCATATAGATTTGCATTTGAAAGAAAAACGTTCTTTATTCCTCCAGGTTTGTCATCTGTTCCCACATTTGGGCTACACACGGCAGAATTTTCTCTTGCTGTTTTTAAGGTTTAATGAGTTTTGGAGTCCAAATTTATCCCCAGCGTGTTTAATTTCAGTGAGGTGAAGTTTACAATGTAGACTGACATGGCTCTTACAATCTAAAAAGCTGAAATATGTAAGGCACTATGCTATGTTCACGGGCATCAATGCCTCTTTCTGCTGTAGTATACTTTGAAATGATGACCTCAAGATTTTCAAACATATACACAGACAGGTTCATGCATCCCTGAGGTTTTGCCTGTGTCTGGCTCTGGGCATCTACTATTTCCTGCTTGAGCAAGAGCACTTGCCAATGTGTACATCTAATTGAGCCAGCATATTTTATCTTGGCAAGAGGTTTATTCATTGTTTGGTTTAAGATGGATTTCAAGAGGCTTTTCTACCTTCCCTCTTCCTTAGGGGTCTTTTTCATGGTTGGTAAGCATATAGGGCTATAGACTGAAGGAACAAGTCCCTGAGTTAAGCATTGGGTATGCTTGTTACAAGAACCTTTCCTCTCTGAAAGTGTGTCCTTGCACCAGAGAGGTATCAGTGTGCACCTCTTTCTGCTTTCATTAGGAGCTTTCTGATGTTTGGACCATGAGCAAGGTGGGGGCGGGGAAGGGGTGGTAAAAATTAAGGCTATGTACAGACATTTGGGGCAGTTAGATTTGAATTAAAAAATAGGCACCTGATCTAAGGCAAGTTGGGATTGGGGGAGCTAGCGGGGGCAGGGGGCAGGGGGATCAGTTGTGGGGTTCTCAGGAGGGTATTCAGGGGAATGGGAGGGCTCTTGCCCCACTTCCAACCCCCTAGCTGAACAATCCCCACCCCGACTCACTTCACCTCCCAGCATTGGCAAATGCTGGTAAAACTGGCACCTGGAGCAGTTTACAGGATGAGGGGTTTTCTGGGCGTAGGTGGGCTGGCTGGTCTGTGTGGGTGAGGTGGGGGGGCGTTGTTTGTCTGGGAGTGGGGGGAAGTGGCTGGGAAGCTAAAAATAGCCTGGTGCCAGGGGATGGGAAGGAAAAGTGCAGCCCTGGAGCTGTGGCCAGTGGCTGGACTTTCCCAACCCTAGTGCTGCATTGGGAACCATAGAAAAAATCAGTTAGATCAGTCTCACTGAACCCGATCTAAGTTAGACAACCTCAGAGGTACATTTTACTTGCATCAGGCTGGCTGTTTTTACACTAATCTAACCCTCCTGAACTTCTGTACAGTTTGCACTTTGATAGATCTAACTAGGGATCCAACTATAAGGGCCACACCTGGGCAAACTAAGTTAAATCGGGTGGCCATTTTTAACATGATTTAATCTCCCCCTGACCTCCATGAACATCTGTATGCACCATAGAGGGGAGCAAAAAGTAATGAAAATGACAGGTGACAGAGAGAGGCAAAATGGACCCCCAGACAAACAACACCCCCCACCCCCAGGGTGGGAGATGGGAGTTGAGAGAATGAGCTAAAAAAGTAGAATGAGTAAATGGAAGAGGCTGATGATTTGGCATGGTGCAACATGGGTATGGTGATGATGTTCTTCTACCTATCTAAAAATATAATAATGGAAATATCTGGAGTAAGGCCTGAGTGTCTCTTTCTAGAAGAAATACTAGCACAGCACATAATATCTGCACTGAATAATTCATTTTCATAATATGGTAATTATATATTCATACTCATTGATAAATTATTGAGCACTGTCGTCATTCAAATAAGTATAAATTCATTTTAATCCAATGTGTTAAATAAAACATTCTACACAATGTCACTGCCTGAACTCCATGCTGTTCCTCCTTGGACATCACCTCACATCTTTTTATTAAAAAATGAAGGCTAATATTTTATTTAGTGCACTTTTAAAATAGATACACATGAGCAGAAGGCCTCAACATGTCTTTATCAGGAATTGGCACCACAGCCGGAAAGAAGTTCAGTGAAAAATTAGGTGTGTGGGATTTGTAAATGAGAGATGGAACCGGGTTCTGCCTGCCAATAGAATTTATTAGGCCTAGTCTGCACATGAACTTATTTCACATATCTGATTTAACCCTGCTCACAATAAACTTAAGATAAGACTAGTTTGAACCACAAAGAATTTGTCCTGGCTTAAAAAAATAAATTTAAAATCTTATCATAAATTAAACCAATGCAATGACAAACTCAAACCTGACGTGTAGTTATAGATTAGTCTCTGTGTCCACAGAGGAACAGTTCCCTTTAACTTCAAAAAGAAATTTAGATTGGATATCAGGAAAAACATTTGTACTACAAGGGTGGTTAAGCACTGGAACAGACCTAGAAAGGTTGTAAAATCTCCATCCTGGGAAGTTTTTTTTAAGAACAAGTGAGATGAACATTTGCCTAGGATGGTTTAGACAGGAATGATCTTGACTCGAGCAGAAGTTGGAGTAGTTGACCTCCTGAGGTCTTTTCCAGTCCTACTTTTCTGTATTCTCAACTTGTAATCTACTGTAAATTGAGCAAAATTTTCCTTATTGTGCTGGTGTAAATCTCAAGTAATCTTAGTCAAGTCTGAGTAGTAATTGTACTGAAGTCAAGAGCAGAATTAAACTCGTAGTCTCCAGCCAAATAATAGTAAAAATATTCTGTCAATAATGGGTTGGTTAGTTGGTTGGCCTATTTACTTCAGGGTTTTCTTTAACTCTCATTATCATAACATCTAGGAAGTGGTCAAAAGTCCTTTTGTAATCGATTGAAAAGTTCCTCAAAAGCTCAGATCATGCAACTGCAACTCAAGGAAGCTAGTGGTATCCATACAATTCGCAGTATTTAAGATTACACCAGAATAATAAATGGAGAATGTTCTGCAAAATTTTCCCTTGATGAGGTACGTAAGATAGTTGGGCACTTAGAGAGCTGGGTGAATTATTCATGAGGGAGAATGTCTTCAGAAAATGCCACTTCACTTTGCAGGGTGTAAGAGAATGGTTGGCAGATCTCTTCACATATATTTGTCATGCAAGATTTTGAATAACACTTGTACTGAATGCCACCCTGGTATTTCATTCTCTGGAAAATCTGAGATTGGTTGTGATTTGCTGCATGGTTCTGTTTGTGCTGCTTGACTGGAAGAATGCAACTCTTACTACCAGGATTCTGCTGTGAACATTTGCTATTCATGGGACTTGAATGAATGTTTTAAAAATGATTTAATTGAATCAACAAAATTGTTGTGTGCATGTGTGTGTGCGTGTGCATGGAAAGCGAACACAAAGGGATGAGCAACTATCACTGAAGCAACTGAATGAACTAGGATTCATAGAAACATGCTTTCAATAATTTTATGGTACTTTTCCATCTTTAGCTTCTATAATTCCATGGATTTTATAGAAAGCATGAACCATCTGAGCAGCTTTTTCTACAGTTGAGAGTACAAGACTGCATATGAACAAGGAGTATAAATAATGGCTAAATTTGTTGTGTAATGTCACTCTATATCCAGGGTTACTCCCCTGTTTATGCTGGAATTATACCAGTGACTGAGCACAGGTTTGACCCAGAATGATTAGTCAGAAAAATGTGTCTCCATTTTTTGCTTTTCAGAATAAGCTTTGTCAATGGAAAAATTGTGTTAGTAGTACCGAGCAGGTTACTCTTCTATAGTGGCTGCCATACAGCTTATGTACCCTTTAATTGCTTCCCCCTCTCAAACCTGCAGGAGCCATCCTGTTTTGAGGAGACAGTAACTGTAATTCAGTTTTTTATTATTACTACAGAGACAGGCATTTCTTGCTAAACAGCACTGAATGATATGTGGTGATTTTATGATCTTACGTAGGGATTAGGCAGTTGGAGTTTAAACTCATTTTCCTTGGAGTCACATATTGGCCTCAAACCATGGTTCATGGACCATGCTGATAAAAAGCAAATGATTTTATTCAGTTCACATTAAATTCAAACTTCAGGCTCTGGAGACTTGCAGAAATAACATATTAACGCTTATCTTGCAGAACTGAATTCTTCTAGGAATAACAATCCTTCAGCAGGCAGAGGAGAGAAAATATTAAATCTTTTTAGGAACTTAGCATTTGTCCTGGAGTAAGTATTATGCTATGAACAGTCCAACAAAATTTAAAATTTGGGGGTGCAGTCTCCATGGAAACCATGCTTGCTAGCCTTGGGAAAATCACTAGTAGTTATGTTTGTGTTCACTAAAGTTGACTGTAAAGCACCACAGTGTCCTGGGAAGAAAAGATAAATAGGCACAATGAGCTGGAGGTAAGTGAAAGATTCCTTCACTTTAGAGGGCTTTGGAGCAGGCCCAAATATCATGAACTCAGGTCTAGATGCAAAGCTCACCCCCAGTGGCAAAACTCTATGGAACAGGTTTGTGGCAGCAGAGGACCTGGCACTTTAACCTGTCTACTTTTGCACCTAATCCATTGATATATTTTTGGGGGTTGGGGTCTTGGCTAGGGACCGACATTCAAAAAGCCTGAGCCTGGATTGATACAATCTTTGCACGTTAGTCTAACCTGGCTAGGTTAAATCACTTTGTAACTGCAGAGACATTCCAGAAATGCCAGCACATACTTGCAGTGGCTCAGGCTAGGACCTGGGGGGGGCACTAGAGCAGCCCTCTAATGTAGTACCTTGCACAGTACTGAGTTTGCTGAGTAAGCACTTGCTGAGGGGTAGGGGGCATAGCCAGGCTCTGGCAGGACGCTCTGATTAGCCCAGCAGGGAACTGATAACAGTGTTTATCACCCCTAACTCGGTGTTTATCACCCCATTAAGAAAAAAAGGGAGGGACATTACCTACTACCTGTTGATTCTGCCTGTTGATTCAGCACAGACCATAGCCAGCATGTGGTCTGCTAGCTAATATATGGACAGCTTTCTGCACAGCAGAGAAGAGGGGAGAATTCCTGCCTAGCAGGGAGTGGTGAGGGGGAGGGGGAAGCAAACAGCTCTTCTTAAACAACTCTTCCAAGGAAGGACATTAAGCTACCTATTGATAAGCTCCAAAAAGCCCTAAGCCGACACTGTCCTGCCTGCCTTTGCCCCATCTCCCATGGCACAGACTGTAGCCAGCATGTGGTCCACTAACTAATGCTGAGGTGTCTGCATAAGGCAGAGAGGAGTGGGGAATAATCCCTGCTTAGCAGGAAGAAGCCAGGCAGGCATTGCTGTGCAGGAAGAAGCCAGGCAGGCACTGCTGTGCCTGCAAGTCTCTGCCAGAGCTGCGGCCAGGGAGCAGGGGGGAGGGGCCAGCCCTGCTGTGGAGCAAAGAGCCCCTCCCAGCCCAGAGAGCATGCTGGGATGCTCAGGAACTCTGATTGATCTTAAAGCAGTTAAGCCAAATCAGTTAAGTCTGATACTGCATTAAACCAGGTTCATCTCAAACCAGTTTCACCCATTTTCAAACTGGTTTATGTGCACTGAATATCTGTTCTGTTACAGGTTTAAACCCGTTTTTGATTACTTAAACTGGTTTATGTGTAATGTCTGTCCCTAGACCTTGAGTTCATTTGTGGGGGGGGATTAATTTCCATTTTTTCTTGTCGTTCATAGTACAGGAAACTTGCTGTGTCCTGGTTTGGTGCCCAATATGTTTGAAGTGAAATCAGGAGATGAAACAGCCAAATAACTAAACACATAGGTTAGAAACTGGAGTGGATGTAAAGATCGCAGATGAAGTGGGACTTAGAGGAATTTGTTTCTGGATATTGAGCTGTTGCAAAGGAACAGCTCAATTCAGGGTCCTTGTGATGAAGTATAATACTCTTTTTTTTTCTCAGGAGTTTAAATGGTCATAAAGAAACATCTTCATAGCAAGATTTTCTTTCTTTTTTCTTTTTTTTCCGGTCATTGTTTGGGTATCGCACACTCCCAGGAAGATTAATAATCTGCTTGCAGTGGAATAGAAATCATTTATTTTTTTCTGCTTCCAAGAATTTCATATCAATATATAATTTCCTCTGTACATAATACAGGGGCCTTCAATGCTAGTCATGATTACAAGTAAAGGATTTAGTTAGGGAATTATGAGCTCTTTCTTTTCTTGACCATACCACTGTTCAAGCTGCCAAACAAAATAGTTGAAACAGAAATTAAAGGAAAACAAAGATAACTATTGAACAAATAATATAACTGAGTCTGTTTGTGGAAGGAGAGCAGAATTTATTGAGGTTTCTAAGGAAGAGGTAGAACAACTATGATTTCTATGATTCTAAGTAATAAATGGGGAAATAGGATTTGGGCAGTACACCTTTTAAATAGTTTTGTGAGCTCTCTAGTGGCTCTCACTGTATTATGTTTAGAAACCTGTCGTATATTTAGAGAGGCGCGCGTGTGTGTGTGTGTGTGTTTGACTAGGCCTTGCACACTGTATGTATTTAGTAAAAAGTAGGGGTGCACTGAGAGGGATTTTCTTGGCTGATACCAATAGCTGATGATTAACCAACCATATCGGCCGATGCCGATCTGATAACCTATATATAGTAATGCTGCAAGGCATTTTAAACTACTGACATAAATAAACCTTGTTTGTTTGTTTTGCATTTATAACATGCACGCACAAGCTTCCTGCCTGCTCCGGCCCTTGATGAGGAAGGCAGCGACCACCTTGCTCCCTCGCCCACAGCTCCTACCCGCAGCCCTGCTCCCTGTGCAGCCCATGCTGTCATCCTGGGTGGGTGGGATGGACCCTTGCATGGCCAGTGGCATCAGGCAGATTTGGAGCTCCAGAGCATGCTGCTGATTCGGCGCTGGAAAGCCCTATGCAACTGAGCTCCCATGGTCGCCAGGGAGAAGCTGCTTTTGCAAAGGTGACTGGCAGAGCAAAATGTCCCTCACGCAGTGCCTTACCCTGCCTGCATGCAGCCCAGTATCTCTGCAGCAGCCCTGGCTCTCAGGCCCTTACACATTGGTCGATTGTGTAGAGGCCCCATGAGTTGCCGAGATGCTGTAACATTATTGGCGCCTTCCAAGCTGCCATCTGCAAGCTGCCCCTTGAGGTGGTAATTGCACAGGTCATGGAGGCACACTTTCTTTGTGCCCCACTGGGCTCATCTACATGTGCAATTAATGTGGTTGAATAAACTCTGGCACAGTTTGTTGCTCCTGCGCACTGTATTTGCATGTGTACCTGGGACCACAGCACACCGAGTCATGGCAGAGCAGCCCCAGGTGGCAGGGACCCAGGGGTCAGTCTACCAGCCTGGGGCTGCTCTGACCCGGCTCAACATGCTGCAGAGGGGATGGCTGGGCCATAGGGGTGCTTCAGCGTGTCTGGCAGTATCAAGTAAACTTTAGCCTGTGTCCTGATTTGATACAGGAACTTCTAAGGTACATACTGTACTAAGGTCAAATCAGGCAAAGCCAACTGGAAATGGCTATGGACTACATTTTGCATACCGTACATCAACCACTCCATTAATGTATCATTTAAATTCTCTCGCCAAATTGTCAGTGCCAAGTTAGTTTCCTTAATTCAGCCACAGGTTCAAAAATAATTTCATTTTATTTTTGTTTCTGTTTATAAAAGGGGAATACTCTCTGTCCACAGTAGATCTGGATTAAATACTTTTGCAGAATTTCAACAAATGCTTTGCGAGTTTGAGAGGAGCTCATAAACTACACAGGGCCATGAAGAGCTGGGAAATTGGATGAAAGAGAAATTTCCAGGGGTGTAAGATGACCAATTAACAGGGAAAAAAAAGAAGCTTAATTAATGGGAGATCAAGACCCATCAAAACAGAAGAGAGTCATCATGCCCTGTAGTTTTTAGGACAGCTGGGATACAGGGACACTGTTTTTAATTATCACTGTGGCTCCTTCTTCTCTCAGACCTCCCATTCAAAATGCCTCCCATTCGAAGGCTCGTTTAACTTTATTCTAACCAGGCAGGTGGTCCAAGAAATGATTCCACCCACAAAAATCTTTTCCTCTTAATTTATACCATTAGCATTTATATACTGTTCCAGCCTTGTATAATAGGGCCAATCTTCAAGTGAGCTATCAAACAAATCCATTTTCCTCCATCCTTTAATATCTATGAATCAAACAGTAGCTCTTTCACAGTTCTCTAGTTTCAATCTCATCTCTCAACAAGAAAGAGTCCTTTGACTGTAGGTCCTGTTCATCCTTGTTTAGAGCTGGTAGGGAGTTTTCTAGTGAACCAGCTTTCTGTTTGGAAATGTTGACTTGTCAAAACCAATATATTTGCAGAAACTTCTGGAATTTAAACAAGGCTGTGACTTTCTGATCAAAATGGGAGACAATAGTCAGAATAGCCAATAGTCCAGGGATTAAGATACTCTCTTGTCATGAGGCAGACCCAGATTTGAATTCTGCTCTCTTAGTTTCAGACTAGAAACTTGAACTTCAATCTCCCACACCCCAGGCACCTGCCTTGATCAGCAGGCTGCAGGATACTCCGGGGTCGGTGTGTCAGTTGATACAGTTGAAGCTGTTCCAACTTCATACAATAAATACTTAAATATTTAAATATTTATTGTAGCTGAGGCTTAAACCTTGTCTTCTGACAATCCCCAGGTGGATGTCATAAACTATGTTATGTTCGGGGATTTCTCTCTTTCTGACTTTTCACTTCCAAAGGGAAATTTTTGAAATCTCAATTTTCCATACAGCGGGAAAACATTTCCGATCCAGCTCTACCTTTGATTCAACTGCATAGAATCCAGGAGAGTTAAATAAGGGATTAATTCTCTTTGAATTAATGGTTAATCTATCTTGGTACTGCTTTGAGGAGACAATTCCCATTGCTTTTGTGTCTTTGTCACCGGCCCTCCGTTGCCACCTTCAGTATCTGACCTCCAGAGTCATAGAAACATAGCTATCACCTGAACTCTGAACTAGCAGCTACTTATAGATTGCAAGACATCAACTTGTTTTGACTGGAATGACTTTTCTGGTACAGAATCATCTCGATAACCACCCACATGTTAACAGTCAACACTAAGAAATCAGGGCAGTTTGGCAGCACTAGCATCCTTCCCCAAGTTCACACCTCCAATTTCAAATTGGTTCTTTTACCAGCCTCAGTAATGTGCAGCACAGATGCTGGTTCATGGCTCGCTTTACATGTGCTGCAGCTGGTATCCCTTTGGAAAGGTTGCTTAGTCAGTGCACAGACCCATCTGTTTCTTAAGCTTATCTTCCAGACTGGCACTTCTGCCACAGCTTAGCAGTCCTGACATCATCCTTTCAAGGTTGAAGCCTGCATTTTATGCTGTTGTGTTGTCTTGCTGTATTATTTTTGTGGCAATAATAACGCGATTCTTCAAAGGAGAATAACATTTTAAAGTCTTGCTTATGGACCTTGGAAAAAAATGAAAAGGCAGGGAATGGAGGACTCTTTCCTCTACAGATTTCCTTGTAATACTTTAACACAACTAAACAGCTGCTTCTCTATGAAACCATTTCTGTGCATTCTTTTCTTGTACATATATTCCCTTTTATTTCTCCCTTCCCCCTTCTATTGCTCCAATATAGTCATATTGCTTAGAAGCTCCCATTAGCTGGTATGAAGTGGGCAGTGCATTTTGCTTTCAGCCATGGCCCTATGTCTAGATGAAGTGTAGGATACATAGCACATAAGCTATGTAGCCCGTTGCCTAAGCAGTGAGTGCAGCCTGTCAGGGGGTGCACTGGTGCTCTCAGGGGGTGCACATGCACCCCTGTGCACTCCCCTATGCATTGCCACTGGATGCAGACAGCGGTTTGCAGTTTAGGGTCACCAGTGGTTGAGATTCCAGAGACAGTAACTGAATGCTCTTAGTTGCCATCTCTGGCTAATATATCTTAAAACTGCTTTTGACTGGTGTCACTTATGTTCTTTTCCCCTGGTTAAAATGGCCTTATCTTTGGACCTTTGCAGTTGCTGGGATGCCCCCACATTGTGCTGAAGGAGGAGACACCTTAATAAACCAATTTAACCTTAAAAATACCTGTTTTCTGCTGTGGGGCATAGGAATGGGAAAATGATTGGATGCCTAGACCGCTGCCCCCACTGGTAATTGGGCGTTCTTGTCTTTGATGGATTTCCGGTGTGCGTTCATTCTGGTGCGCAGTTGTTGTTTGGTCTCTTCCACGTATTTTCCATCGGGGCATTTGGTGCATCGGATGAGATATATTAGATTTCTGGAGGTGCAGCTGTAAGATCCAGGAACGGTGATGGTTTTGTTGTGGGGTGTAGTAATTGTGGGGGTGGTGGAGATGCGTTGGCAGGTTTTGCATTTCTTGTCATGGCATGGTCTGGATCCATTCGGTGTGTTCTGCGCTGTAAGAAGTTTGCTTCTGGTGATGAGGTTACTGAGGTTTGGTGCTTGTTTAAAGGCTAGGATGGGTAGTTCTGGGAAGATCTTTTTAAGAATAGGGTCTGCTTCTAGTATGGATTGCAATTGTTTGAGGATTTTCCATATGGGTTTGAGGGAGGGGTATATGTCCTAACCAGCGGTGTGAGATTTGTGGGGGGTTTTCTTGTGTACTGCAGCAATTCTTCATGTGGTATCCATGTGGCTCTTTCAAACCTGCAATCTAGCTCTCTGGAGGAGTGTCCTTATTGAGTGAAAGCCTTTTTCAGGTTAGTGAGGTGGCAATTCTGGGTGTTCTCCACAGTGCAAATTTGGTGGTATCTGGGGGCTTGGCTGTATGTTACAGCTTTTTGGGCTGTGTGTAAACTAAATAAGTATGTTTAGGGCAGGGGTAGGCAAAATGTGGGCAGAATGTGGCCCACCAGGCCATTCTATCTGTCCCACAGGGCCCCTTAAATTTTTTGAAAAATAATATCTATCTGTCCTTGGCTACCTGTCATGCAGCCCTCAATGGCTTGCCAAAACTCAGTAAGCGGCCCTCCACCTGAAATAATTGCCTGCCCCTGGTTTAGGGTGATTGCTGGTTCTGTGCAGATGTGTGTTGGTCTGTGGGTTTCTTGTATAACGTGGTCTATATTTTACCATTCTGGATATTGATCATCGTGTCTAAAAAGGAGATGTTGGTGCTGGAGTATTCAAGAGATAGCCGGATGGAGGGTTGATTGTTGAATTTCTGATGGAACTCAACCAAAGATTGCAGGTTTTAATTCCAAATGATGGAGATATCATCGATGTATCTTAAGTATCGCAAGGGTTTGATGGTGCAGTACTTGAGGAATTCTTCCAGGTGGCTTATAAAAAGGTTGGCATACTGTGGGGCCATTTTCGTGCCCATAGCTGGGCCCATGGTCTGGAGGAAGTGTTGGTTTTTATAAGTGAAATTGTGGTGTGTGAGGATGAAGTGTATAAGGTCAGTAATATCTTTGGGTCTGTACTTTTAGTTGTCATCTTGCTCGCTTAAGTATGTAAGGCGGGCTTGCATGCCATCCTGGTGTGGGATGTTGGTGTATAAGCTGATAACATCCATGGTGGCTAGGAGGGTGTTGCTGCACACATCAACTGCATACACCAACTGCAGAGGCTTCCTCAGCCTGATGAAGGGTTTTTTAAACCCAAAAGCTTGCTAAGAAATTTTTTTTCCAACTATTTAAGTCAGTCTAATAAAAGATGAGATTTACCCAAAGAACCTTGTCTGCCTATGTCCGTAGACACAGCTACAACCTACACCCCTATAATCATTAGAGTACAGGTTCTTTGGGACAGAATGTGTTTTGCAAAGTAAATGGGAACCTAATTTGAGTCGGGGCCTGTAGAGATTAAGGTGAATACAACCAGCAAATGATACACGACCTCACTTCGGTTTCTTTAGGATAAATTACTCATTCCGTTTTACTGTTCATTCTTAGATAACATATTTTTTACCTTTATAAATGAAACTTCCTTTAAGCAAGTTTTGCATGGCATATCCTAGCATTGATTCTCACATTTCTTGTTCTAGGAGTATTACTTTACTCTGTGCCAGTTTCTGTATTCTATTCCCCTTCCCTGGGATCTTGCACTTCTATGTAAAAAGAAATAAATGCAATCAAGTAAGTTATTGTTCAGTGCACATTAGTTTTAATGAATAAATGTAATTTACTGATTAAATGGAATTTAAGTAAACTTCATTAAAAAGACCAGCTAACAGTAGAGTGCTTGCTTTGTGTCATCTGGCCATCACAGCAAGTATGCTGTTGTAACAATTACCTTTTGCAGAGAGTAGCCTGTTAGAATGAGTGGTATCAACTCATTTGCAATGAAGCATGACAACAGATAACTTTGTTTGAAAAAAAAAATCAGTTTGAAAAGTTTTAAAAAAAAAATTATACTAATTAGGAAGTAAGTTTTATTACTTCTGCAGTTTTTGTAGAAAGCTAAAAGCATATAACCACCATATGTCCGGAAAACATCAATAATACTTTTGATAAATGATTTCAGGTATAGCATCAGATTTCCAAATAGTTAGGAACACAGTTGTACGGAGTTATATTCCCAGTCTGCATGCATACCTATACTGATGGCATGCGTCAGTCAGGTTAGTGTTTATCCAGTTAAATAGTTGTGCATGCAGTTTCCTGATTTTAATTGTAATGTGCGGCACAATGCACATTAACTGGGAGAACAGTTGCATGAGGAATTAAAAATATAAAAAATGTTTGTCTGAAAATCTGGTTTATAATCCCTGTAAATTTGATGGATATTGAGGGTGCAAACAGGAGGGGTCCTGCTTACAATATTGTCTGGGGGTTTATATATGAATACAATAGAATTTAAGCCCAACCCCACAGTGGTTTGATTAAAAAAGAAATCAGTATTTTAAGCTGACTTATTTGTGATGCTCTGCTTTCCTAAATTTCTTTTCATCTGTGGATATTAAAGTCTTTTACAAAAAGTAATGGTTCTTCTAATTCTTCCTGTGAGGTGTCACAGGTGGCTATTACTATTCTATCAGTTTTATAGATGAAGCTACTATGACATAGAGAGGGCATGTGGTTGCATGGAGAGCCAAGGACGTGGACAAGCATAGAAACCAAGAATTTTAACTCCTACTTGTTTGCTTTAATCAACACTCTGAAAGAATGGACTCTCTGCCCCTGCCTCTCTCCAGCTCTCATGATGCCTTGAGTTTAACTTAAAGCCCAAACTGCTGTAAACAAGCAAAGGCACAGACTTACTAGCAAAACAACTTATTAGCAAAACAAATTTCTAGCCCCTATGATAAGAGAGCCTGAAATGTGAACCCTAAAGGTTGCAATATAAATAACACCAATTTGATTTATTTTGTTTGAAGAACTTCACTTGTGATGCATGAGGTAGACAATGCTGTGATATGCGAGTTATGTATTATTATTTCTTAATTCTTATCTAAATGGCTATCAAGTTGGTCCACAATATTAGTACTACACAAATCCCTGACCAGATTTGCCTTTAGGCAAATATTTGAAAAGCTACCATAATTGTGTGCACAAGTGTGTGCATAATTGTTCATAATAACTGCATATTATCTTTAGGCTTGCAGTTCTTTGCTTAAATTTTGAGTAACACTGACCCTCCAGAATCTATACTTGGTAGAAAATAGAAACCTATTGGTGAGATCTGTAGCTGGTGCGAAGCTACATGCTGACTTGAAATTATCAACACTGCAGCAGTTTTGAAGTTGAATAGGTGACTGCCTTTCACACAAGAAAGAAATTATTTTTATACAATACAGGCTGCCAGATGGATACCACCTCCCAGAACACTGGCTAGAAAGCCACACTGGGAAAGACATACACAGACAGCAGCTGGTGAGATGCAGCTGTGAGATCACCTCCGTGGAAGGGCACTCACAAAATTCAGCTCTTGCTGCATCACCAGTCACTGGATCAGAATCAATGTATTGTGGCTCCATATCGATCCATAATGTTCTATTTACTGGATGTTTATAATGTACAAGATGCTCCACATGAAAGTTAGAGAGTTGGTTGCTTTTATAGTTCATCAACAAATTCAGTTATATTCTGTTTTCTGTAGTGTGTGATCTTTGGGGTGGGGTCTGCCTTTTAAAACATCTTGGGACATTTTGGGTGTCACCATACTTCAAACAGTAGGTCATGATGATGATACAGTTCTACCTAGATAGTTTCAACAATTATGGAAAGGCAGAAAACAATCAGAAATTATATGAAGTTGGACTGTGTTGCATGTGTCGGGACCCAGGGCAGCCGGCCAGCAGCTCTCCCTGACTCCCACCCGGGCAGTTAAGGGTCCGTCAGGCGGGTACTTGTGACGCATGGAGTGGAATTAATTAGGCGGACGCTTATCGGTTGCAAAGCAAGATTATTTACTCACGCCGTCAAGGTGGTGAAAGACGGAGGTCAGATATACTTAGTTAGTTACAGCTTAGAGTTCGTTCGGTCGGTCTGCAGACATATATACGGGCCGGCTTATCGGGCATGTGGGTCAAGGGTACGCCAGGGAGGTCGCGGCGGGAAGACGCTGACAACTGATCAAATTGTCAGATTTACTCCAAGGTGCGGACAGAGTTGTCTTCGACTTTGGCGGAAATGCAGCAGGGTTTTGTTTGTATGATAGCCAATTGTTTTTTGCCATGTCATAAATTTAATTAGAATCGCCAATTGTATAGTGGTCTTCGCTAGGGTGTTATCATAGGGTTACTCCTTGTTTTCTTTGACCAATTATAATGATTTATGTACAGCACAGAAGGCTAAGTTCTATTTCATGTTGGTGTCGCAGTTATAAATTTCTTTTTGACATGCGCAGCAAAAAAACTGTTACCATCTTCTTGTTAGTTAACACTTAGTTAACCTAGTGCAGACTAAAACTGTTTTGAATGGTTTTACTTGTTTGTGACATGGGCACTACTTAATTTGGTTTGTGACAGCATGAAAGGCCATTCAAAATACCCCAGTTCACACAACAGCAAGGAGGTGAAGTTATAAAATATTCCTGATGACTTCAGTAGGGCTGGAATTTTACTTTTGTCCTAATCAGTTAATCTTTTAAGTTAAACATACAAAAATATCTGCATGGCTAGCTTATTCGTGTAGTGGGTGTTGCTTGTTGGTCTAGGGGTCTGAGTCATTTTGGGTGTGAGAGATTGGGTTCAATTTCCTGATCAGCCCAGAGCTCTGCATTTTAAAATGGTGTTCCAAGAAGTACTTCTGGGAAAAGATTGGGTCCACCTGCTGAAGAGCTGGGAGAGCATCTTCACATACAAGGCTGCTAATCTTGTGAGGAGGTCTTTAAACTAGTTTCACTGGAGGATGGAGACAAATGTCCAGAGGTAAGGAAAGAGCCAGGGGAGCCGGATAAAAACTTAGTAAGGAGAAGCAACAGCAGAAACCTCAGCAATGTTCTTGTGGGGAAAATGGGACAATCATTTAGATAGCTGAAATGTTTGTATACTAATGTGAGGAGTATGGGGAATTAACAGTAAGCATTGGAAGGAAAGTCCTGGTATAATAAGAGAATTATGGTGTAATGGGATTACAGAGAAATAGTGGGATAGTCCACGTGACTGGAGTACTGTCGTGGGTGGGTATAGCTTGTTCAGGAAGGTCAGGCAGGGGGGAAAGGAAGAGATGTTGTCCTACGTATAAAGAAGATGTACATGTGTTCTGAAATCCAGTGTGAAGTGGAAGGTAGTCCTGTTGAAAAATCCTGGGTAAATCAGAGGGGAGAGCAGCAAGAGGGTTATTATGACGGATGTCTGCTATAGACCACCAAACCAGATGGAAGAGGGAGATGAGACAAAAGTTTCCAAATTGCAGGACCTGGTTCTCATGGGGGACTTTAGTTACAGGGACATCTTCAGAGAGACCAACTTGGGGGTTGGGAATTCTTCTTGACTTGCTGCTTACAAACAGGGAGGAATTGGTTGAGAATGTGAAGGTGGAAGGTAACTTGGACAGCAGTGACCACAAAATGATGGAGTTCAAGATCCTAAGGGGAGGAAGGAAGAAGAGCAGCAGAATAAAGATGCTGTGTGTCAGAAATGATATGTTTTAGCAAATTTGGGGAGGTTGTAGGCAGGATTCCCTTGGGAGGCAAGTGTGAGGGGAACAGGAATCCAGGAAAACTGTCTACTTTTTTTAAGGGCATGGGAACAAGCTATTCCAATGCAATGGAAGAGTGGGAGTACAACAGGAAACTAGCCTGACTAGTCAGCAATCTCTTCAATGAGTTGGAATTTAGAAAGGAATCCTACAATAATTGGAAACTTGGTCATATTACTAGGGAAGAGTATAAAAGCATCACATAGGCCATGCAGGGAAAAATTAGGAAGTCCCAGACATGATTTGAGATGCAGTTGGCAAGGCATATAAAAGAATATAAAAGGATTCTATAGATATGTCAAAATTAGGAGGAAGACTAGAGAAACCATAAGCACCTTGCAGAATGTGGAAAGCAACCTTGTTATGGATGATGCAGAGAAGGATGAAATATTTATTGGGGTGGGGGGGTTGTTTTTACTTCAGTCTTTGCAAATAAAATCAACTACCGGATGACCAGCACAGTTGGCAGCAAAAAAAAAAAAGCAAGGAGACAAACAGCCTAGAGTAGTGGCGGAACAAGTTGGGGATTACCTAGAGAAGCTAACTGCTTTCAGTTTGGGAGGGCTGGATGGCATGTCTGCTGGGGTACTGAAGGAATTGGATGAGGTAATTTGGAGCCACTGGCTATCGTCTCTGAGAAATTGTTGAGGTCAGTTAAGGTTCTGAATCACTGGGGAAAAAAGCAAATATAGTTCTCATCATTAGCAAAGAGAAGAATGAGGATCCAGGAAATTTTAGACCAGTCAGTCTGACCTCAATATTTGGAAAGATCATGGAGCAGGTCCTCAAGGAAGCTATTGTAAAGTGTGAAGCACTTAGAGGAGAACAAGGTGATCAGAAAGAGCCAGCACTGATTCATGAAAAGCAAATCATGCCTGACCAATCTGGTTTCCTTCTGTGATAAGGTGACAGCTCTGTGAATAGGGAGAGAGCAGTGGATGTTATATACTTTGACTTTAGCAAGGTTTTAACACTCTCCTTCATGACATTCTCATTGACAAGCTAAGGAAATACAAACTAGATGAAGTACTTTTAACGTGGATACATAACTGGTTGGATCATCATGCTCAATGAGTAGCATCAGTGGCTCAATGTCTAGTTGGGAGGGGGTATCAAGTAGGGTTCCCCAGAGGTCTATCCTCAGTTTGGTATTGTTTAACATCTTCATTAGTGATTTTGGGTGAATGGGATTGAGTGCACACTTCATTAATGATGGGATTGAGTGTGTGCTTAGCAAATGTGTGGATGATGCCAAATTGAGTGGAGTTGCAGACTCTGGACAGTAGGGGTAAATTCCAGAATGTCCTGGGTAGACTGGAGAAATGACCCACAATCAACTAGATGAAATTTAACAAGGACAAGTACAAAGTCCAGCACTTGAGATGAAATAACTATATGCACAAGTACAGACTACGGAACAGCTGGCAAGGCTGCAGTGCTGCCAAGAAGGTCTTGGGGTTACATTGGATCATGCACTGAATATAAGCCAACCATGTGGTCTTGTCGCAAAAAATAAAAAAAATAGTCAACAGCATACTGGGTTGTATCACCAGGAGTGTCCCTTGCAAATCAAAGAAAGTGATTCTTCCACTCTTCTCAGCACTGATGAGGCCCCACACTTCATAAAGGATGTGGACAGATTGGCGAGAGTCCAGCGGACAGCAACAAAAATGATCAGAGACTTGTGGATCATGGCCTGCGAGGACAAATGGAAAGAATGAGGGTTACTTAATCTGCAGAAGAGAAGAGTGAGGTATTTGATAACAGTTTTTTCAAATACCTGAAGAGCAATTAGAGAGAGGATGGAGACTGGCTATTTTTTGTGGCTGTTGGAAAGAGGACTAGAAGCAACGGCAGGTTGGAGATTAGGAGGAATTTTTCTGACAATGAAGGTAGTCAAGTACTTGAACAGGCTGCTTAGAGAAATTGTGGAACCTTGGAAATCTTCAAGAGCAGGTTAACAGAAACAGCAGGGATTATCCTGCCTTGAGCAGGGAGCTGGACTAGATGACCTTGCAAGGTCTTCCAGCCCTACTTTCCTATGATCTGTGTGCGACTGCTGCTTCACAGATCTGGTAGAATTTACCAGCTTCTTATACTAGGTCTCTGTACTTTCAGGTTCCTTGGATCTCAGTAGGCTCCATTCAGTGCCTTTGGCTCCATCTTCTTTTGCTTTTGGTACAGAACATCTAGGTTTTCTTCATGGAAGTGAATCCTTCTAGCTCCCAGGATTAGTGCTGACCGTAGACTTCTCAGAGCTCCAGTTCTGTGGGCGTTCTGGCCCCACACCTACAATGGCTTGTGACAATGAAAATTAACAGGTCTGCAGATTTTGTGGGGTTCCCAAGAAACCTATCACTCTTTACTTTCAGTAATCACAAGACAGAGATACTGGTTTAGATGAGCAAAGGTACTAATTTCCTTGGTTCCTTTTCCTTACTACTCTTGTGTGGCCTCTGCTGTTAGGTCAGAGTACTTTTAACACATCCATGAATTCTTTGCATCACAGCGTGTCTATTCCCCCCCAACCCCTTCCTCCCCAGCCCAGCCAGTGCTCTCAACCCCCATCCCACAAACCACTCTGGATGCTGCCGCTTTTATTAGTGTTCACTGCTGCCAGAGACAAGCAAGTAAGTTCTGGTGAGGGAACAGGTGGGAGGAATGGGGGTGCAGGCTTCTTGGGGAGGAGGGTCCCCACACCTTGTGGGTTGCATCTGCCCCCGCCCCACCCCACCCATGGGCCATGCCTGCTTCCCCTACCCTGCATGCATC
>NW_005841865.1:4257680-4266728 GCF_000455745.1 Alligator sinensis
TACCTGTGGGTTGTGCCTCCCCCCCAGCCTGCTGGACCCCCAGTCCCCTGGCTAGCCCCTCCCATCCTGATTTACCTGGCAACCACTTTGAATCGATTTAACTTCCCCCAACACCCCCAAATGTACTTAGCCAAAGTCTTCATATTTTAAGACAGGCTATCAGGGTTTAGTATACTTTCTTTGTTCTTGAATTGATGTTCAGTCTCAGCAAGAAGAGGCTGAGGGGGGACCTGGTGACTGCCTAAAACTCATCAGGGGAAATTAACAGCAAATAGGCAGAGCCCTTTTCTCCCCAGCACCACCTGGGGTGACAAGGAACAATGGTAATAAGCTGATGGAGAATAGATTTAGGTTAGAGATCAGAAGGCAATATTTTACAGTTAGGGTGGCCAAAATCTGGAACCAACTTCCCAGGGAAGTGGTCCTCGCCCCTACCTTGGGCAAATTCAAGAGGAGGTTGGACGATCACCTGTCTGGGGTCTTGTGAACCCAGCATTCATTCCTGCCTGTGGCAGGGGGTCAGGCTAGATGATCTGTTCAGGTCCCTCCTGACCCTAGCTACTATGAAACTATGATATTTCATGTATTTTAAGACCTAATACAGGAAATAAAAAAAAAAAAATCAACCAGCATTCATAAGTTGCATATAGACACATTCATTCATTGACTAAATTGTTAAGTAACCTTTGAAAATTAGAGCAAGTATGATAGAAAAAGTGGGAAACAATGTTTACTCTGAAGTGTTGCAATTTAAAACATGCAATGTTGTAATCTGTGTAAGATGTATAATCAGCTGAAAAATGTGGAAGGAAAAAGTGTCTGAATTTTTTTTCCTGAAACTTTTCTTGATTCTTTTGATTCATGCTGAAACTTTTATATTTAAGAAATTCCTCAAATATAAAAATGCCTTGACCAGCCATACCTGAAATATTACTATGAGACACATTACGTACTGTAAATTCCTATTTCCTAAAACTGGGAATCCGTTTATAACAGACTTGACTATAGTAAAACCCCATTTCTGTTAGAGTTAATTTCCTAAACTGTGAGCATAATTCTGCTTCTGGATCCAGTGAGCTTTTCAGCTCCTATTTGGAAATAGAGACTTTTCCCAAGGGAGGATTCCACTGTATGTATATTTATACAGTAGATTAATTCCTCTCTAAGATCTTTGTTGATGCTTTGCCAGCAAAGTTGAACAAGGGATAACAGTCACTGTGATCCAAGAATGCCAGCTGGGTGAATGCCCAGAAGTCAGGCTCCTCTAGGCCTAGACTGGTCAGTTCTGACTCCAAGGCAGGAAAAATCAGCATAGTCAGCAAATACCAACAACTCACCTCCCATCATGGACATGTGAATCCAAAATTGATTCTTGCCAAAAGATAGCTGAGGGGCTGTAATTTCTATATTATTCTGTAGAAACATAAAGCAACTCATAGTATTTTTCCCCAAGGATAATTCTGTCTCTTTTGTCAGACAAAAGCTTACAAGCGCCTTTTATTATGCATTATGCAGTCAAAAAGCTGACATTATAAAATCAAATTCCTTCCATGCCTTGAACTAATTACTGTGCCCTTTTCACTTTAGGTATTGCCATGTCATGAAATTCTTGAACTACATATTCTGAGAGGCAGAAAATGCCACGGCCGACCCAAACAAGCTGTGAAATGACTAACAGCATCAGCTTTAATCATTTGCCCTGTCCTTTGAAGGACCAGTACTCAATGTGCATCATTTCTGTGACCATGTGTCTGGGAGTATATGAGCCATCATGCGTACCAGCTAGCAATGAAAAGAGTTGAAACCATACTAGTTGAATATTAGCATCTTTGAATGATTCCTTGATTAGGAAGCTCCTATTGTGTTGGTGTGTTTCTAAACATCTCCACTTTCAATATTTATTATAACAAGGTCTAAAAGAGTGGCAGCTGCAAATGAAATACTCGTTTAAATGTTTTGCATTTAATAGTAAACTCAGCATTCAGACAGAAGTAAGAATTCTTCAGAAGGTGCCTTTTATTGTCCTAGAAAAGAAGAAGCTTTTATGTACAGAAGTTGGACTAACAAAATCTCACCTTCCAGTTTTTTTTAGGCTAATTAGAAAGAAGCTGGATGCTGTTCAGGCTTTCGTTGCTCACAGAACCTTATTTTCAAACCTTTGTAATGTGGTATAAGATGCTTTAAAAAAGTTCAAGCAGCATCTTCCTCTTTAAAGTCCTGTCTGAGCAGCAGAAAGCTGGCAAATAAGAAATTGGATGCTTGCTTTTTATGTGAACAGAAGGGGTTCTCCTCGTTAGCTCCTATGCTGTCTAATTCTAGACATTTGCCTGTCTCGTTGTGTGTGTGTCTCTAGATTTAAGGAACATCCTTCTGCTTTCCTATCACCTGCATACTGGTTTCACAGTTTTGAAAACTTGGGGACTGATTCAAAGCCTGCTGAAGTCTAGAGTCTTCCTATTAATGCCAGTGGGATTTGGTTCAGATTTGAAATGAAGTGTGAGAAGCTGTTCATTAAAAACTTGTATTTGCATGATTCTAGGTATTTTTTTCTTCCCCTTGCAGCACAGAAATCAGGGGTGTGGACTCTACCTGTGACTCATGGAAGAAAATGACAGATTTAGATGTATGAATGAGAGAGTGGCTTATGGGTGGGGTGGAGGTATGGAGGGATTTATGCTAGAAATGCCAAATTACTGATTTTGATGAACTTTGGGCATTTTGTGGAAAAGCCTATAGCTAGGAATTTTACTTTACTGAACTGTAAACCATCATCAAATTAACTTTTCCCTTCTCAGCGGTAACACTCTCTTCCATTCCCTCCTCCTGAAAAAGTAAAAGCGGCGCTGCTAGAAATGACAGAATTAGGCCAAGCTCTTCCAAAGTAGAGACTCTCTCCAAAGAATATTGGCATCAAAGCCAATGAAAGTTTTTCTTGGAGTTATGTCTGAAGGGGTGGACTCTTAAATGGTACGATCTGTTGTGAGAGTCCTATATTAAAAATTAATCACTTCTGGAAACCCTGGCTTTTAGAAGTAGCTTGTTAGGGAGTTTTGATCCTGGCATCTTTTTAAAGCACAGCAGACTGTCTGGTTGTTTGGCTCCTCTTCAAATGTGAGTTTGCAACTTAAGTGGTAAAAAAAAAAAACAACAAAACAACAACCCCCAAAACAAAATGGTCTTTGGTATAGCATGACTAGATAAGTAAAATAATTCATAGCTTTGGAGATAAATGTTCTTATCTGTTCTTGGCCTTGTATTCCTGGTTCTTATATTCTTTTCAATAAATAGGATTTGGGCATTTGATCTTTTGGAAAACTCCTGCCTAAAAATTAAGCTTGTCATCAGGGTCTTTATGTATACTAAAGGCCAATAAAATGTGCTAGCACCAGTGTGATTGGAAAAGTTTGCTCTGTTAGCCTTTCTACTCATTTCACACAGGTTGTAAATGTCTCCAGGAGGAAATCGGGCTCCAAAAGCTCTGCACTTGTATAGAATCTCCCAGCTGGGGATTGCTAGTGCCTTAGGTATAATCCAGGGGATGTATTTTACAATACTCTTTTGAGGTAGTTCAGTGTACACAATCTTCATTTTACAGATAGGAATCTGAGGCACAGAGAGGGGAAATGTCTTGTTTTAGGTCACACAGTGAAAATAGATGAGTGGAGACTAGAACTTGGTTTTGCTCACTCCCAGTCCTGTTCTTTAACAGCTTGGCAGACACGACTCCCTCTGATGTGTGGTTAATCACTAGCAGGCATTCTGTAAGAGTGAAAGTGCTTAAACCTGGTAATATAGCAGTGTTTGGAAAATCTCCCTCCCCCAAAAATGAATGCTTTAGCACAGCACAAGGTGGCATTGCTGGGGTAAAGTTCAACTCGGGTTAGGGTAAATTCAGGACATTTGACCCAAAGACCTCTTTCACCTCAGCATAAGTGATGGGGTGAGACAGGATGTGGTGGCTCAAGCCAAGCAATTCTGAGGACTCCTTGTGCTGATGTTCAGTTGAATATTCAATGGAAGTGTCTAAGGAAGAACAATTCCTCTGTTAATTCATTTATCTAACTGGGGAGAACAGCCATGGAAGTTCCTTATAAAGGATAATGGCTGTACTGTGTAGTCAGGACCCTTGCCCATGACAGCTTAGTCATAGCCATTACTTTCAGAGTCTTCCCAGCCCAGATTGTTTAGGCAGGAGATGAAATGAACCACTGGGTGTGTCTGGATATGGAGAGAGATTTATCTCACTTTAAGTGATTTTCACAAGCAATAAAAATGCGAGCAGACAGATGATGCACAGCACTGCAGAGATACAAGTGGCTCAAGCCATATCAAATGATGATCCCTGGTTCAAACAGGGATAACTGAAGTGCTTCAGGTTGCATTTATGTTCCCCATCTGTATGTATCCAGCAAGCTCAATATAGAATATCCTCTATATTCATTGTCTCAGAGTACCGTATACTGGACTAACTGTTAGCACTTGGGAGAGGGTATGATGATATCCAGTCATTGAAATACTTCTTTATTTAAAATGGGATAGAGAACTGAAGGTTTCTAGCTCTCCTTTCAAAGGAGGTAAAAGAGGAGTTACATAGCTCTCCTTCTGAAATTTGTGGCTACAGCTACTTTGCATCTCTGTTCAAAAATTACTAATTTTTTTCTGGTTTCTGAATTCCCTTCTGTGTGATTTAAACATGTGCTTAGGTTACTGGATATTCATTGAAAGGGTGTGATTTAGAGCTTTGGGGGATCAGGGCCTAATTTAGAAATCATGGCCTTTTTATGCAACTTTCAATTTTATGTATCTAGTGGGTTAGTTCTAATTACTTTCTCTATGTGCGTGCGTGCGTGCGTGTGTGTGTGTGTATCACAAATGTTTCTGCCAAAGAGTTTTCTTCTTGGGCTTTTTCCTAGATATTTAGCTTATTTTCCTGCTGATCATCTTGTTTTTCCCACGATGCCATAATCCTTTCCAAAACTCCATGCGTGGTTAGCAGTTTTGGTGATTTTGAGTGTGTGCCTGGTATAGAAAGGGCTATCTCGCACACATCACCATCCTTTGTTACTTTCCTAGGCACTTTAAAATATTGAGATTGAACTAAACCAGGGATTGATTTATTTTCCTTGAGCCATCTCTTCATATCCCTCTCAGATGTATTTAAATCTATTAAGATGACATCTTGGTAGTAAACATCGGTTTATTTGTAGGGAGCTGACTATCTAAGAAATTGAACGAAGCATGTAAACCAAATTAGGAAGAAATGGAGCTGGATATAAATCAGAATAGATCATTTAATAAAAACTGTCACTGAAGGAGATAAAATGTTTTGAACAACATAATGAAGCAGATGGGACATTGGGAAAAGAGGATAGGATAAAGGGTGAGCTAAATCATTAGTTTCAGCAATACTTGAATGTCATTGTATGTAGGTGTTTTAACTACTGAAAGTCAGTTAATCTATTGGTTTGGAGGTGCTTAATGCTAGTATGTCACAGCCTGATCAATATTTACACAAGTTAATGGAAAGATTCCCTTTGACCTCTGCGGGCGCATCCCCATGAGCACGCACATGTGGTTTGTTGGTGTCTCAAAGCAGTTTAAGGGGCTGCAAACTGCACACAGTGCATGTGAAAGCATTTGCCGCACTGCTAATTAGCAGAGTGGTGGGTTTTTTTGACACCAGGAGATCTTGGCATAAAAAACCCCCACCAAACCACCACTAAAAAATGTGGTGTGGCACATGTGGCAGCAGTGTGTGGCATCAGAAATGAGCCTGGCCAGCCAAAGCCATGCTCTGGCTGCCAGTCAGGCTCCGACCGACCAGATTGCCACTGCTGCTGTTGCGGGAAGCCACCAGGACCCCCCAGGTAAGGCTACTGGGGCCAGCAAAGTTGCTGGCCCCAGCCTCCCCTACCTCACCCAGGACAACTTACCCTGCCCCAACCCCATGTGCAGGGGCATGCTCAGTGGCAAAAAGCTGCAGTACAAATTTGTGCAGCTGCAATTTTTGTCTCGGCAACCACACGCCCCTGAATACGGGGATGTGCCCTGTAGGGCTTTGATCAGGTCTCAAGCACACAGGTGTCAACTACTGATAGGGTAAGGTGTGCAATGATAAATGTCTTTCACAGGGGCTTCCTCTTAACAGGGCCAGACTTTCAGCAGATGCAAAACAGTATCACCCCTTTGCAGAAAATTGGTTGGAGGCCCATATCCACCAACTGAGGATTGCTCTTGCAAAGAGCAGACAAGGAGTTAATGAATTTCTGCCTCTTCAAGAGAAGGCCAGTGCAAGAAACACCTAAAGATCTACCCAGCAGTATCTAAAGACACTTCTCCATTCTAGGCTCTGTATATTTGGTTGTAACTTCCTTGATGAGGCACTGTATGAGACTGCCATTCACACATTTGTGAAACATGTAAGAGTCTTCTGGGAGAGATGCTTCCTCTAAAAATACCTCTCTAGAACTGGGGCTCCCAAACTGTGGTACCCAAGACATCTCTGGGGGAGGGGGCTACGTGGAAGAAATTGTGTAATGGTGGATTTAATTTTCATTATACTAATAAATGGCATTTAAGGGGTTAAAATATACAATGCAAGCTGCTAGGGGTGCACAGGTAGCCAGTAAATCTGGAAGGGGCTATGCAATAAGAAAAAGTTTGGAAACCTCTGCTCTAGAACCTTACTACCATCATTTGCTCTCTATAGAGTAGCAGTATGTTGTCTGAAGTTTGCTACTTCAATAATATTTAACTTTCTCGGCTATGTCACATAGCAAGTTTTATTACAAGCAAGAAAAGGAGTTTGGGGCTGGGAAACAGAAAGAGGATTTTACAGGTCTGAGTGATTTGCTTCCCTTTGTCCAATTTTGCAGCTCCTCTCTCTTGTAAAGCAAAAACTTACAAGGTATGGGGATGATTCCTTTCTTTTGAAGGCTACCAAAGCAATATATGCATCATATCCGCATTCATGAATGTATAGGATTCTTTAGTAAGTCAGAAAACAGGACAGTACTGGAATGGTGAGCATTAAGAAACATGCTTGTTCCTCTGGAAGCTTGCACAGAGAGTAGAATGACAACTGTACTGTGTGTTGTTACTAGTGTTTTATTAACTACTCAGCTAAAGAAAAATTAATGTAACATTGCATTCAAAATGTGCCTTTGGATGAAAGGGCTTCCAGGTGCTATACAAATAGCTATAAAGATAAACTCAGAGGTTGCACATGTGTACCGCCTTCCTCTCAAAAGGATGCAATGCAGGAGCCATTTAGCAGCAAAAGGAACTGTAAGTGAGTTTTTTGGAGAACGTGGAATAACATAATAAATGAGAGAAATCGAGGAGGAGGAGAAATGTAATGAAGTGCCTGATTATTTGGTGTAACACTTATCTTTGTTCCTTCAAAGTTAGAGAATGCACTGTTGTTCTATACCACGCACATTTAAGAGCTTAAAATATGGTAAGATGCAAACTGTATCAGCTCCTCTGTTTTCCAGATGTTATACTTTCCCCTCACAAAGCAACTAATATGGGAAGAACTCAGTGCTTTGCAGGGTTGAGCATTTTTATTTCCATTTTACAGACCCTAAACCCATGCATGGAGAAACTGGTGACTTGTCCAAGGTCATACAGCTTACCAGTAACAGAGTTGGGAACAGAACCAGGGGCTTCTACCTCCCAGTCCCGGGACTGTTGCCTGCTCGGTACAGTAGATCTACAACACTGCTAAGAATTGTCACTATTTAGAGGATTGAATGCAGCTAAGTCTGAGCTTTGAATTAACATGGCTATGGGCTGTGGGTATAAGCTTTTGTGGGATAACTTTTTAATTGCTTCCTTTCCCCAATATTTGAATTGAAAAAATGGTGTAATATAATGAGATGAACAAATAAACTTGACATGGCAACAGTACCCCACAACTCAGTGGCTGAAATAATTGTAGGTGACTCACTGTGGGAAAGAAATGCATCAAAGAAGTTTAAAAATAAAAATGTCGATCTAATATACCAGTGAGGAATTACTAATACATCTTGAAATGTATTCAACTGAAATTTCACAAAGGAGCAACTGTCTGGCAATTATGGGGAAAAAATATAAATGTTTATTAATGTTTCGGAGCTTTGCAGTATGGTGCACCTGATCGGTCTTTAACTTTCTGTGCGTGTGCGTGCACGCGTGTGCATCTGCCTCTCCCCTGTCCTGAGATCTACTGAATGTCTAGGGTGTGTGCCAGATGCTAAATTCACGTAAGAGCCTTTAAAGAGAAAATCCAGGAGTATTAAAGTCTGACTGCATTTGTGTGTCTTTTTCTTCTACTGACAGGGATTACTGAAGGGAGCTGAGCTGAACCAGGTCCACTCATTGTAGAGAAGAATTCCCTCTCTATGTGATTTCTGCCCCTGGAAATTTTCTAGGATGAAATAATGTTTTCATTCCCTGTGATGATAAATTCTATGTAAAATGCTTTCATCACGGTGCAAAAGAAAACAGATGTGTTTACATTGTCTCCATGGAGACATAGACACAAGGCTAAATTCACGCTAGCATCAGGGAGAAGATACCCACTCTGTCGTCCAGAGATGGAAACTTGCAGGACGAATGTTTGAAAACAAACCAGACTTCTCTAGGGACAGAATTAAGGATGTAAAAGATCTTAAGTTTATTAAGTATCGTAAGAAAACAGGTCATTCTTTATTGATCGAATTTTGCAGATCACCACTTCCCCAAATGTAATCCTTATTTGAATTTATTCAGTGATTTATCTTTCTGAATATTTCACACAGTGAATTAATTGGGAAGATTCAATATTTAAGAAACGTGTTTCAGTTTTGACGCATCAGTTGTGTATCGCTTCTCGGCCTCTTGAAGGCTCAGATCAAGCGTTGCTTTGTCTCCCTGATTGAAGGAGTGTGGATGCAGATTTGTGGCTGAAATTATTTTTTATTACTACTATTATTACATTCTGTAAAAGGTCATTTTGTTTAATCTCTCCAGTTTATCCTGATATTTCTCTGAGAAGCTGTTGCAGAGACTAACTTTGTATGGCAT
>NW_005841865.1:4266759-4286215 GCF_000455745.1 Alligator sinensis
TGTCTTGAGGCTGATTGTGACTGGCCCAGAAAAAACCTCTTTCCTCATTGTGTCTTGTGTCTAGGAACCGTCACAACAGCAGTCCTTGTTCTCTGCAATGCAAGCCAGTAATGTAAAGCTACAGTTGAGCTCTTGATTTGTTCAGCTATCATTCAAGCCTGATTTTTAAACGCACAGACGCATGCACGCACACAGTGGGATCGTTTGCATCGTGTATCCCCTAAACAAGAGTCAAGCGTAAGCCTAATGAACAGGTGACATTAAACATATTCAGATACCAGGCAAGGCTTCTCAGCTTGTGTGTGGACTCACAGTAGTGGCTAGGAAAATGTTTCTTGGTCAAACGTTAAGTTCAGATTTGTCTCAGCAATGTAGATAATGAAGCAGTTTTCTTCTGAGGGCATTTTTTGTGTTGTAGAGATGAATCAAATCACTCAGAAGACATACAGTACATTGAATTCATAACTTTTAAATTTAGCTTTTTGAACATGTATACGTTCTATTTTGTTCTTAGTGCTGATGGGAAGTAAATCTTTTCAGTGCATGTAAAGATTTAATCAAAATGTTGATTTTAAAAAAAGTGTTCAACTAGAAACCAGAAGTAATACCATCTGACTTAGGTGGCCTATCATACTGGTTGAATGCCTAATAATAACTTGCTGAAGACCAAGCTGAAGCAGACAATTCAGAAGTAGAAATAGGTTCACCATAAAGTACATGATTAAAATTACATTGTGCAGAATCATTCTTTTAATGGGTAATGTGTTGAAAGAAAAATGCTAAATGTGCCAAGTTTCCACTTCACCTAGTACCTATGTATCTGGTCAGAATGCCTTACTTTAGCCTTAGTGACTGAGGCCCTGCTTCTGTAATTGTTTAAGCAAATAAGTAAAGTTACTCATTTGTTTAAACAATGGATAAAGTTACTCATAAGTAGTCCCATACTACTTACAAAATTGCTCTTGTGCATAAATGTTTGCAGAATTATCAGTGCCTTAAACACTTTAAATAATTAGTCGTCTTCTCTTTGTTACTTCAATATTTCTGTTTTCCTTGGGGATGATTTAAGCTTGAGTATCAAGTCTTCTTGCAAATATTCCATGAACTGTTTGCCAGAAAATTGTGTTATACACTAATAATGGTATTTTGTAAAAAGGGTCTGGCTTTCATAGGTACTTGATGAAAAGCAAAAGCTACCACACATTCCCCAATACAATTCTCTGACTTGCCAATTTATTGTCTTCTGGGTATCTTATTTATGTAATTTAACTCCTTTTTAGCGACCTTCTTTGGGGTCTGGGCTTCCCAGTTGTACTATATGCCCTGTGATGCACAGAGGCCCATGATGTGCCTAGCAACTAGGCAAGAGAGGAGAAAGATGTATTTTTGCCTGGGAATCAGGTCTGTAGAGGACAATGGGGTGTATGAAGAAGTACTGAAGTGAAGATTCTTGCCTTTTATTTTTTTTAATTAAAAAAGATGTCTCTGGGAAACTTTGACAAAATCTTTTTTTACTTTCTTCTACCTTTTCAGTTGGAGGGGGACAGAGCTAGGGAGGAGAAGGGGAGAATACAATTTAGCTCAGTTCTTCCAGGGTAGCCTTTTGGCTTTAAAAGAATTATAACGTAGCTTAAGAATTAAATTTGAAATCTTATCATGAAAATGGTCTTTTTAATATGCCTAATGAATAGAGCTAGTACTAATTGAAACTAGTGTAAAAATACTAAAAGAAAATGGAGGTGCTATGTTTTTTCTGCACCCTGGAAGAGGAAAACATGCTACCGTTACCGTTCTGTTTGATGGGATGAAGAAGGCAAAGGAGTCCAACAAAACCTCTGAAAGAAAATAGCACTGATGTATATTGTTCCCTTTCCATCCATACCGCTGAACATGTATCTGAAGTATGCATGGACCTTAGGCTTGGACCTTAGACCTTAGACTTGGATGTCCCACAAGGGTAGCATGCTCAATTGTCAAAATACTTTTGGATGGGTCTTCAAAGACAGATGAATTCATATCTAATATGTACTAGACAAAGTCCATGCCTAGTAGAACTTCACTCTGAAGCCCAGATCCTTTCTCCAGAGATGGATATGGTCTGCGTCTTGACTTAAAGAGACTTTTGGGAACTGCTTCTGTAAATCTTCCTCATGCTGAGTCACTGTTGTTGAATCAGGCCTTGAGTTTTTTTGTGCTGGTTTGCCCTGTCAGACTAGCTACGTGGTTTGGAGCAGGGATAGCCAACGTGTGGTGTCTGCACCAGAAGTGACATGGGAAGGTTCTGTGCCATGGTATGTGACAGAGCAGGAAGGGGGAAGTCAGCACAGCAGGAGATAGGGCAGGGAGCAGAAAGCAGAGTAGCAAATCAGACAAGGCAATTGGACTGGCACTCAGGGAGCATATGGGGCTAACATGTGGACCACGGCTGCTAAAAAGGTAGTCCCCCAGTGTTTTGGAGCATTCTTTGTCACACGCCAGAAGACGGGTATAAAGAGGTAGTAATAGTACTGAATGAAGTATTGTTTGATACAAGCTGTTACAATGCAACTGTTGGGTGTGCATATTTCTGTTGTGATGCCAGTATGGTAAAAAACACTAACTTCACCCCACTTCTAAGGAAGGAAATAGGGTTAATTTAGCTAGCTTATCACTACAGGAGCATACAGATGTAACAGTTATATCATGACAGCAGACACATGCTCCTGATGGGCAGTGCTTCCTTCCCTTCTCAAGTAGTTAAAACTTATATTTGTCTCTAGGCTTAAACAGAGTAGTTCTATATTAAGCTGCTGCAGAAGCCTCAGAAAATTGTTCCAATTATTTTTCATTGTTTGATATGAAAAACAGTGAGAAACTTGCTTGTAAAAACCTGATTGAATATGACTGAGATGATAAAGCCTTCAAGATCCTGGCCTGCCTTTTGTGAAGGTCCTGCATGTCAACTTTCATAATGCTTAGTCCCAGACCAGATTAATCAGCTTTAGAATAATTATCTGGGGGAGCACGAGTAGAAAGATGAGCTATTGTTAGGGTAACATAAATTGCTGACCAGATAATCGGTATCTGCTATAAACATACATTTTCAAGGAAAATGGGAAAGAGGAATATAAGGGCATTGGAGAAGCCCTCAAACAGCTTAGCCAAGTCGAGAGAAAGGAAAAAGACAGCTTAAAGCTGGGAAATACACACATAGTATGGTTTCCATTACACATGCTGCAAATCTGAATTTACATGAAGAACCCAGGCTGATAGTAAAAACAAGGCAAATTAAAATTAGTCATCAAAACTGCTGGATACTTAGAAATGACTGGGTGTACCTACATGTTCATTAATGTGCCATCATTACTGTGCATTAAGTTTAGTACTTGGATAACCAATAGGCCTGTGCAAAGCAGCTAGCATTCGCTTCGGATTCGGATGATTTAGGGGACAGTGATTCGATTCGGTGATTTGAATCACTGTCCTGAATCTATTCAGCCAAATCTGATTCAGAGATTCAGCTGCTTCCAAATCTCCAAATCACCCAGGTCTGCCCCGCCCAAGCTGCCGGCACTTGGGGAAAAAAAACAAGCCCCAACTCAATAGGTGCTGCCAGGGAGGGGTGGGGGGGGGGGGATCCCCACTGCCTCTTTGCAGGGAGGGTTCTGCATGAGCCCCCTGATTTCCCCCCCACCTTCCAGTCCCCGCCTTTGCTGCCCCACCTGCCCCAGCCCTGACTCTTTAAGGAAAAAAAACCCTGAAATCCCCTGGGCTCACCATTCCTGCCCAGCAGGGGGCAATCCCAACTGCCCTGTGATGCCCCGCACCACATGGTGGGGCTCTTCCATGAACGCCCCCCCAAGCCATGAGGCTGCTGCTGCAGGAGTGGTGAGTCGGGTTTTTCTGGGGGGGGGTCTTAAAGGGTCAGAGCTGGGGTGGGCAGGGCAGGGCAGCCATGTGGGGACTGAGGGAGTGAGGGGGACTCATGGCAGAGCCCCCCATGCAGCATGGGGCAGTGGAGATGGGCCCCTCATCCAGCAGCACCCAGTGAGTGGGGGCTTTTTTTTAAAGCACTGGGAGCTGGGGCAGGCAGGGCAGCCATGGGGGGGGGGGGGGCTAGGGGAGCAGGTGGGAGATGGGGCCTGGCAGGGCTCCCCCATGGTCCCCTCCCCCCTCCTCCAGACTCCCCTCCCCTGCCCCTACTTACCAGCTTCGAGTCCAGCTGCAGCTCCCTGCTGCAATGAGTGGGGACTGTCCGAATCGTCAAAGCTCTCAAAACGTTTTCCAAAGATTCGGAGAGCTTTGAATCGATTCCAACCTTTTAATTGGTCCCCTGATTCAATTTGGATTTAGAAATTTGGCACTGAATCGGGCCGAATCTCCTCCCAATGGAATCGGCACTCGAAGCTTCGCACAGGCCTAATAATCAAGTACTAAATCAGTGTGCAGTAACTGGTGCTAGGCCTGTGTGAAGTGGCTAGTATTCACTTCAAATTTGGATTCAGCTGACTTGGGGGACAGCGATTCAATTTGGTGATTCGAATCGCTGTCCTGAATCGATTCAGCTGAATCTGATTTGGAGACTTGGCTGCAGCTGCCGAATTGCTGAATCCACCCATGCCCATCCCGCACCTGGCCCAGCTCCCAGCACTTTGGGGGGAAAAAAAAGCCCTGACTCACCGAGTGCTGCTGGGTAAGAGGGTGATCCCCACTGCCCCAGGATGCATGGGGGGGGCTCTGCACGTTGGTTTTCCAATCCCTGTTGCCCCCCCACTACCCCCCTGCCATATGGGGGGGCTCTTCCATGAGCCCCCCAAGGCCACTGCAGGAGTCCTGGGGTTTTTCTTGGTTTTTTTCTTCTTCTTAAAGGGCTGGAGCTTGGGTGGGTGGGGCAGTCATGGAGGGGGCTGGGGTGGTGGGTGGGGACCTTTTTTTATTGGTCTCCTGATTTGATTCAGATTTCGAGATTCGGCCATCAAATTCGGCTGAATCTCCTCTGAATTGAATCAGCTCCCGAAGCTTCGCACAGTCCTAACTGGCGCTACTCTGCAGTAGCACCGGCACATGGGTTTTTACACATGCTAACTGCACAGTAGCCTGATACTACTGTACAGTAGGATATTAGCATGGGTTTTGCCTGGCATGCTACTGCAGTGTTATTAGGCCACTGTGCAGTTAGCCTCTCATGTAGACGTACCCACCGAGTATCTTGTTTGACTGAAATGGACTTTCTGGGTCATCAAGTCTGGGCTCTTGCTGTTCCAGGCAGTCATATCATGTCTACATGGCAAACTATAGTGCCATATAGATATAATATAGTATAGTCACATTAGGATGGTACTTTGTCTGGGCTAATATACCTTCTTATTTCCTGCTTTTAATTTACAAGCTAAATTTATTTGTGGCCAGTTTATGCCCATTTGTTTTTCTGCCAACACTGATATTTAGCTCAAATCATTTTTCCTCTCTGTCCCTGACACTTATTACCCTGATATAGTTATTAGTGGGCAATCATATTCCCTCTTAGCATTTGTTTTACTAGGCTAACCAAGCCAAACTGTTTTAATGCCTTTTCAAAAGGCATGCTCTCCATTCTCCTGATTTTTCTGTGCCAGTATGAAGTAGTCGTTTCTGAACATGGGTGAACGGAATTGTCCTCTAGATGAGTAATTTCTAGGGCCTTCTCTATTGACATAATAAGGGTGCAGACAGAAGTGACAATTTTTGCCCAATCTGGCCGCAGAAAGCAGTTTTATAGCTGACAAAACACAAGTGCACAGCTGCAAACAGCTTACAAAATGACCAACTGAGTGAAAATCTGACCCCTCATTGCATAAGGTATCAGAGAAAGATGTTTCAAAATGTAGCGTCTTTTGTAACTTGTGTTTGCAGGGCCTCCCAGCCTGTTGCTATTTTCAGAAGGGGGCGGGGGGGAGGGAAGGAAGGGGAGGAAGTTTAGTCTGGGGTTCTTCAGCCCCCTGGAAGGTGGGGCAGGTGTACTGGAGCCCTCCCGAGGTGGGGGGAGCTCCAATTCATCCACCCCACCGTTCAGCACCAGCTGGGGGCTGAAAGAACGAGTTCCATCTACTGCCTTTCCCCCTCCCATTCTGAAAACAGGGAGCCCTGGCCTTTGCTATGGGAACCTGGCTGCAGGCTCCCAGCCCACAGCTAGATTCTCCTTCCCCCTGGTACCAACAATGAACTTCTATTTGGGCTGGGGTAATGCTGTAACACAGAACAATTGCAGAAATCATTCTGAGTTACTGCTGGGAGCTGCATTTGTCTGCACCCTCAACTGGCTGCTTGAAATACCTCCCTAGGATCAAATGTGCTGATTTAATGCCACATCACATAGGGTAAATGAGCCACCAAGGATCAACTGATAAGCTCAGGTCTTTCTTCTCCTCTGTCATTTTCAGCCGATGAGCCCCTAACTTGTAACAGACATTCTTTGTGCCAGTCCCTAAAAGCAGGATCTTGGACTTTATACTAGTAAATGTAATTCTTTCCTATTACTTCAGTCCTCAAGGTTACCAAATGCTTCCTGTATGATATTCTGATCATCCTCTGTATTGACGATGCCATCTAACTTTGTGTGACTAGCAGATTTCATTAAATACTCTCTTAAATCTCATATCACTTTTGGTAATGAAAATATTAAGTAAAATTGATTTTAAAGCCAATCCTCAAGGAACCTATTAATAACCTCCTTCCAGTCCACTATTGTGCTTCCAGCACAACTCGCAATTCTTACACACCTTACAGTTCTTGCACAATTGGCATCTTCTGTAGCTTAAATAATTATTTCTTAAGTGCCATCATATTGAATACTTTACCAATGTCCAGCGAGATGTGGTATACCACATTTTTGTCATCTAGAGTCCCAGAATACACTCTGTTAATGGTGCAATGGGATCTGATCTCTGATCCTAACAATTGTGCCACACGTGCATGGCAGGAGGCATGATTGTTGGGATCAGGGATCAGATCCCAAAACGCCATTACTACTTGCCAGTGCTGGGAGATCATGATTATGCAAAATTATCAGCACTGGCCCCAGGCCACATCAGAGTTGGTTTGAGTTCCCAGTGCAGTGACCTAACAATTAGCTGATTGTTGGCCCCAGCTGGGACAGCCCTGGGTCTGATTCAAGGCTGGAGCTCTTTGGACCAGGCAAACAATCAGCTGATTGTCAAAATCCCATGCCCAGCAGCTCTGGCCAGGTTGCTAAGCATGGGGAATCAGAGGATCCTGGCAGGGAAGGGGGAGAGCTGAAGGACTTAGCCTGCTGGGAGCCTCTGATCCCCCGCACCCTGGCAGCCTGGCCAGAGCTACCGTGCATGGGTTTTAAAGTCCCTGGTGGGGAATATGCCTCAGTCCTCTTTTAAAAGTTCCCCCTAGCCAGAGACTAGGGTGAGTCTGCCTGCTGTCTGGGTCTGATCACCCAGGGAATTTTAAAAAGCAGCTGCAACCCAGCTGTAGGTGTGCTCTCTAAAGCTTCCTGTATGGTGGGACTCATGATGTGGGGTCCAGAGACCTCTGAGTTCCAGCTTCCTGTGCCTCACACCATGAAGCAGTTCTGGGGAGTGGGGAGCAGCCTGATATTGGACTCACAGCACCTTCCCCCCCCATCTGCTTCCAGGGATTGGGTTGGTGCCGGGTCCAGGACCCGGTGCTGCTCCTGGCCTGATCTCACTGGGACTGCCTTGTGCCACATTCCTATGCTCAACTGAGCATCAGGATCTGTCATGGGTCAGTTCTGAAATGCCACATGTTTGACTTAAGGAGAGATACAAATGAGCCACAAAGATGTTACACAGTATATGTGGAGTATCTTTGTGGCACATTTGCTATATTATCACATCATGAAATGGCTTTAATGTGTGGCTTGGAATCGCATCCTAAATGTAACTTGTACCAGGGCCCTAGGAAATGAATTATCTTATCAAAATAAGAATCAGGTTTGTCTGGTCTGACCTACTTTTAATAAGCCTATGTTGCATTCTACCCAATTGCCCATGTCTTTAACTAATTTAATTATTTAGCCATCCTTTTAATTTAATTCCTTCCTTCAAAAGTTGTTCTAAAGCCTTGCATGCTATTGAGGTCAGACTGACAGGGCTAAAGTTGCCCAGAACACTTTCTTTTTCCCTTGCTTAAGTATAGATGCAGCATTTTCCGGTCATTGGTACCATTCCCAACTGGGCAGAATAAAAATCTTTGTACCAGGCCTGCAGGTTCATGCAGTGGCTCTTTCATAATTCTGGGAGTCCACAAGAGAACCAGTGTTAAAAATGGCAGGACCAAGGTCGTTAGGCCAGTGCTTAACCTACTTGACTTCACCCCTGTCCTGATTCTGCTCCTTTTCACTCCTGTGGTGCAGGTCCTGCCTCTGCTGCTTCTGCTTTTCTGACTGAACTGGGAACAAGTCACTGAGCCTAATGGGGTAGGTGCTGGGATAAGATGCAAAGAGAGCAGACAGCATGGCTGTCAGATGCCCACTGTGCAAGTGATTTGTGAACTGAGAAAACTGTCAAGTTCTCAGAGCTTTTAATGATGTGGAGCATTTCTCAGTGGAGAGGGTTTTGTGGGCACCTCCTCCCCTTTCATTGTTATGTAACCAGCTAACGGCCGCTTCTGAGAGCCCTGCCATGGAGACGTTGCATTTTGTCTTTTAATGCGGCAACTGTTTTGTCCTTTGTGGGGGGAAACGAGTCAAATTTGACCTTGTTGTGTCCTTCATTATTTCAGTTCCCTCCTACCTGGTCTCTCCACCCCCTCCTGCACATACATGCACGACAGCAGTCTGCCTTGATCCCTTTTCCTTTTAAAAGTTTTTCTTCCTTCTTTCTTGTGGGGAAACTTCAGTCATCTAGCGGGTGGCCAGTGGTTCCAGTCCTGTTGGCTTCGGTCTCTCAGGGAAGCTTCTGGTTTCCTTTTCTCCTCCTGTGATGTGGATGCAGGTCTCCTGGTCCTGCTTTCTTATTCACGGTAGTTTTTACAAGCTCAGGCTTTTCCGTAGAAAAGAGGAAGAACCAACGTATGTGACAAACCAACTTTCCGTAGACTGCTGTTTGGGAACTGTTGTTGCAGAAGTTCCTTGGATGTGTGCTGAGTCGAGAGCGAATGAAAACAAGAGCGTTCGGAGGCAGCACTGTCCTGCTGAGCCACAGGCAAAGTTTGTAGAGCATCGGTGGACGGGTTCCATTGAAGATGAGGTCAGATCCAGGAGAAACAACAGCTGATGCTGACAGTTTACTCAAAATCAGGTGCCCAGGATCCTGAGTCTACTTGCTGTGCTGAGCACACACACTCTGCCTTTGCATTGGAAAAATCAATAGAGATTCCAGATAATCAAAATGCCATTGGCATCCAGAGAGCTGCTGCTCTAAATTATTTGACACTTACTCCACATGGAGCACTCTATTTACTGTAGAAAGCACTGCTGGAGAAAGAAATGAAAGCAGGACTTCAAAATGCAGGGTCGAGGCATGTCACACACCGAGGATGCATTCTGGATATTAAACCTCCTACTGGGGAATGGGGGAGCTTTGTGATTTGCTTTGTGTTTTGCTCATGCTTATCACTGACTTACATATATGAAGATCATTTATTTAGGCAAGTCCCATGAGCTTGGATTCAAATGCAGCTCAAAAGTGCTTTCTTAAATAAATGGCAGAATTCACCCTTTGTGATTTCATTTGCTGTTACAAAGAATGACCAGGCTTATGCAGTGGGACTTGCTGCAGCTTTAGAAGCAGAGGCTATTGGCATCAGGAAGGGAAACGACTGTTTGCCAGAAAGCAGAAGGACAATGACAGAATATTAATGGAGCTGTTCTTGAGGCAGTGCAGAGATGTTTAGAACGCATTGGTGTGCCAAGGCTGCCATGTTACTGCAGCATATTGACTAGCGTGTACATTTGTATGTCTCTGGTGGGCGGAAGATGTCAGTTCTGTGCAAATTAATATAAATCCTTTCTGCTGGCTGGACTAATTGAGATTTTAAAAGAATTGCACGGGGATTTTACTGCATCAGGGGGTCACGTATTGTGTTCCTCAGGCCACTTGGGTATTGCATTCTGTGCCCCATAGTACAATTATGATATGTGCTTGTATAATGTGGTAGATGGTTTGCCCATGGTGAGAAAGTGATAGAAAGCCACCCAGCAGAGGGGCAGGAGTCAAGGTAAGAGTTGCTGAAGGCCTGCATGAGGATTTGGAGGAGTCATTGTGAGGTACCTTGTTTCGGCAAGCAACAAGCTTCTCATCTGCTAAAAGTGTGCATATGTGTGGGTGTCTGTCCACAAAGGCCCTGGTTCCTGAGTGCATGTACAAATGTTCATTTTGCTTGCATATAACATATGCATATGATTTTGAGAGCTTAGCTTAAATTGGGGCTGTCCAACTTCTTAGCAGTCAGGGGCATGGGTATGAGTAGGGCCACAGCCCCCCTTTTTACCTCTCTGGCTGCAAGCTCCCCTATGTGGCAGGAATCTCTCCCCACTGCTGCACCTTGCACATGGATAGGGGCTCCCTCGCCCCCACTGCTGCTTAAGCAGGTGCTCGGGTGCCCCCCCACCTCACTTCACCTCCTTGGCTGCAGGCTCCCCTGCTGCACTGTGCTGTGTGTTCCCTTGCGACTGCAGGCTGTGCTGCCATGCCCTGCCCTGCCCCCTGGGATGAGGTCAAGAAGTGAAAATCAGAGAAGTGAGGGCAAAGCTGGGAGACCGGGGGTGTAGATTAACTCCTTGTGGGCTGCATGTGGCCCACAGGCCTGGTAGACATCCCTGGGCTAACTGATGATCAGTGAAGTTGCACATGATGTGAGATATGGTCAGAGGTATAATGGGACCGAGATAGGAAAAGGACTTTGACCCCATTACAAAAAGCAGTGTGGACTACAACAAAATGGGATCTGAGTTCATCAAAATTTTGGGACTCTCCAGTTATACCCACAGTTGATCACCTCTTCATCAACAATACACTGCTGTATATGTTCCCTTTGACTTTCTTGCGACCCAACCAGTCTGCTGCTATGAAGTTTGTATCATAATAGGCATCCCTTTCCTCCCTAACCATCTGCCATCAAACTGTGGATGCCTTGCAACAGTATGATGCCAGAGGCATGTTTGTCCTGCTCAGTACTGTTTGCTTGGATTTCCACCAGCCTGCACTCGCTCATCTTCCTCAAAGTAATGGCCTTATTCTGACCCCGTGTATGTTGCCTTCATGTTGGTATAACTGCACTGACCCTGCTGTCATGCCTCGGTTACATCTGTGTGAGGTTGAAGTGAGGCTGGGTGAGCTCAGTGTGCCAACTTCGTTGAATGTCCATCACATGGTTATCGCAGCCTGTCCTTCCCTTTTTACAGGCTGATCGGCATGGCGATGTAAGGACAAAGGACCATCCTGTGTTCATATTGCTCTTCTGCCTCCAGTACTCTGGTTCCTCTGCTGTAACAACCAGTTGGCTGTGATGTTCTTATGCCTCTGTCCTTCCCCCAGGTCAAAGTGATGTAGGCAGAGGATGGTGTAATTCTCCTTCCCTAGCCCCTTGGGTCCTAATTATGGTTCCCTAGCAGCAGCCACAAGCAATCAGCTGTGAGGCATGCCAGCTACAATTTCTCCCCTACTCCATTCTGACTCACAAACGGCTGCTGTGCCTGGCTCGGGTGCTGGGCTTCTTCTCAATGCTGGGCGCAGATCCCAAAGATCTGTTAAGCTTTAAATTAGTCAGGGATGCTGGAAAATCTGAGTATCCTGGAGGGAGAATGGGAACCTATTTGGATTATACGTGGGCACTCCTGCAGTGCAGAAGTAGTTTCAGAGGGGTTTCAAAGCAGTTTCAAAAGCAAAGTAAATGCAGTTTTTATTCCAGTAACTGTTTAACACTGGCTTTCTGAAGATGTCAGCTTGGAATTTTACTTCACATACATGCACACATACACAAACACAGGCAGGCACATGTACATGCACACAGCCACAAGCACTTAATATCACACATTTTTCATTACAATGGCAGAGCCAGCGCTCCCTTCCTGATCTGCAGAAAAAAGCAGCAAATGCAGCTTGAGTAAAAAATGCTCCAAATGACATGGCACCGCCTGCTTCCCAACCAGCAAAGTTTATTCAACCCCATCTGTGTGAGACATCAGAAAATGTTCAAAGTTGCAAGAATGAAGGAGAGGATGTGATTATAGTGCCAGCTTGCAATGTTGGAGACCTGGGTTTCCTGCTCTATTACATGCTTTCTGTGCGACTTTGGGTGTGCTGATGGCAGTGTGGCTATGGTGGTCTGGGAAACAAGTAGCCACTACCCAAGCTAAGTTTAAGTTAATAATGAATTTGATCCCTTGAACATGTGACTTGTGCCCAGATCCCCAAAGACATTTAGGTGCCATTCATTGTAATGGGATCTTGTTACCCTAAATAATTTAGAGGATCTGGCCTTAATGTCTTGCCCAAGTACAAGTCTCTTAGTCTCACTCCCCAAGTGTGAGAGGGAGCAGTTATATTGCTGTACTACAGGAGGGAGGGGTAGTGCAAGAATTTTTATACATAAAAGGTTGTAAGGCACTAAGGTACTACAGGCATGGGAGTCTTTTCGTAGACAGAGGCTAGGTACAGACATTCAAAAAGCCTGAGACAGAATTGATCTAAGTTATGCGGCTCTCTGTAAGATGTGCAGTTTAGATTGATAGTGAACAGAACACGCATTTGCCCTTTGGCAAATCTTAGACTGGGTTTCACCATTTTTAAACTGGTATGTGTGTGCTGAACTTCTGTTACAGGTATAGATCAGTTTCCAATCACTTATACCAGTAAAAGTATAATGACTGCACTTGGATTAAAAGTCCAGACAGGTCTTTGAGATCATCTAGCCTAGTATCCTGCAATGTATTTAGGATATAGAAAAGTGGGTAGACACAGGGGAGCAGGGGAGTGGGGCTCAAACTTCTTGGCAGGTGTGCCACAAATTAACTCCTTGCTCTCCCTGAGTGCCACCCTGCTCACCTTCCGTTGCTCAGTCTGCTGCTCTGCTTTTTGCTCCCTGCCCTATGCTTTCTGCCTGATCTGCTGCTCTACTTACTGCTCCTTGCCCTATCTGCCACTGTGCTGTCTGTCCCCTCCCTGATCTATTGTGTGTGACAATGCATCTCCCTGGTCTAACTCATCGTGCTTTACAGAAAGTGCCATGAGTTAGACTGACCCTCCTGACTCAATAGATGTTTGTTGTTAGATAGGTGGGTTGGTGGTCCAGCAAGAGAGCCTACCTGTCTTCAGCCTCTTCCCCTTGTCCCCCCGCCCAAACTCTGGTGCTGTCTCAGGACTCAGGATGGGAGGAGGAGGGAGGTCCATTATGGGGTTTGCCCAGTCTGCACTGGAATGTGGGGGCAGGTGCACTGGAGAACACTTTAGTGGCCAGTCACATGACAAAATGTCATTTCTGTCAGCACTCAGAGGCTTAGTGTGCCACTTGTGGCATGTGTGCTGTAGGTTGGCCACCCCTGCTCTACAGAGTGGTTTTCTATATCCTGGAGATGCCTCCAATAGAAATCAGCTTAGGAGTCAATATTGTTTAAAAGAGTGGGAAGTTACCCTCTGTTGCTTTGGCCAAGTGGGTGTGGAGTAAAGGGAGAGATTGCAAAGAGTGTGTAGTAAAGGAGGAGAGTGCACCAATGAATCATAGCTACTCCTGGATGAAGCCTGCTTTATTCTCTGCCCGCCTAGTGTTTTGAAATTGCTCCTGGGCTTAATTTTTCTGGGAAGTTTTGTACCATCTTTCTTTTGAGGGGAGGATATAGTTGAAATGTTGAACTCTATCCCTGAGGGTTCAAGAGGATACTTCCCCCCGGTTGTTACAACACAAGGGGTTAATTTGGCCCAGTGTATGTGAAGGAAGGCCGGTTAGCTTGTCTGTATGCTCTGCACAATCTCTTTTACTGTGTTCTTTGTTCTGCATTTGTGCACTTTGTCAGGGGTAGGTGGTAAAAAACTGGACGACATGAGGTAAGTGTTTAAAAATCTAGCTGACATCTTGAAAATTACCAGAGACCCTTTTCTGAAACTATTTAGTCCAGCTTTCCTGTCAGTTGCCCAAAAACCTCTCCCAAAGCCAAAGAACACGACTTCCATGCAGCTTGCTTGAGCCCTGTTCACTCCATTGTGGGTTGTATATACAAGGCCTACATTCTTCGCCTCTGAGCTGATAATTTGCAGCCGCAAGGGATGAAGCAGGTGAAAATGGGGTGGGGAAGAAGCAAGTGAACGAAGTGGGAAAAACAGGAAAGACCTGTTTTTGAACAATGGGGTCTTCATTGAAACTCTTATGGGAAAGTTGGAGAATTACATGAAAATTGTGTTCTTTCTATAATCCTTTTGAGACGCCCTGTAGAATTTAATTAAAATGTTTTTATGCATGATAGGAAATTCTATAGGACTATTTTTTTTAAAAGAGGAAGCACCTACAGAATAATCTAATTCTAAAGTTTTTTTTAGAATAATTTCTATAGAATCTTGTTAAATTTCTGTGCAGTCCTATTGGTTTAATTTCTATTACATTATACAGGATTTTTCCATTTGGGAATGCTTGATCAAAGCCCACATTTTACAGGATGGGAGACGGTGGGAGGTTAGATGAGAGGAAGTTTGGAAAAAAGAGGCAATGAGCAGGGATTGCAGCTTATGTAAGGGTCCCTCAAAATGTCTTATTTACTGCATGTTTGTTTAGAAAATAAATTCACAGTGGGTCAAATCCAGCTCTATTTTGAAGGCTTAAGTGGAATTGGTGCTATGTTTTGCATAAGGTTCAATTTTAACCCGAACTGGAGCTCTTGGCGATCATTTTCATTAAAGTACTGAATACACCAAGAAGTATAAGGAAAGGTGATCAAAAGGTGATTGGCATGGTCTTTGTGGGATCAAGCCTGTCTCAGAATTGTTCTCACTTCTGGTTGATTTGATAGGATAACATCATGAATAAATGTGCAAAGCCAGTTGGCCTAGTTAGCTGTAAATGTGGCTGGACTAAGTTACACATCCTCTTCTTGACTTGCTGCAGAACTGTTTCAAATAAATCTGCACCACATGAGGGGACAGTAGTTTAAGAAAAAACACCACTCGTGCCAACATTTTGCTGTACTGACGGTCACAGCAGAGGGCCCAAGCGATGAACGGGCTATCCAGACTGAACTCCCGTTTCGCCTCATAAGGCTGCTCTTCCCGTTAAGGGTTGAGGCCTGCTGGCAGGGATCTTGGGGCGGGTTAAGCATGCATGCTGCTGCCTGCAGTGTGCTTGCTATGTGGATAAACAGAGCTCACAGTCTTGAGGTCTGTCAGTCTGATCTCTTTTAAAAACAAGTCCAGAAAAGTCAATGGGATTCATTCTACAGACTTCAGCATGTTTTGGATCAGGCTTTATTATTATATTTTGTGCACTTTAGGCAGAAACTTGTTGTGATTTATCTGTTTGGGTGATTTGATTGTATTAGAAAGTTCATAAATACTAAGTATCTACCTAATGACTCATCCTGCAAGGTGCTATTATACCCTTGCCTCCCCTGGATTCCACTGGGTGCCTAAGGTTGCTTAATACCTTGCAACACTGAGCAGGATAAGAGGCTTTTTGTGTCATAAAGGAATAGATATTTCAATGGAAGATATTCTCGTCTCTTATTTCTAGGATGATACTGACTTCAGTTTCTGGAGTCTGAACTACATCTTCAGTTTTGTCTCTCTGTATTGTTTTTTATTATAAGATGCCTCTGATGCAGGACGTTGCAAATGGATGCTCTGTAAAATAGAAGGGATTATTACTTTTCTATGGTGAAGTTTTTCTAAAGTCCTATTGTGAGAGATCATTTTCCACCTCCCTCCACTGAAACTAGCAGTGACTTATGTTTTGCAAATTTGAAGCCAATGAAAACCAGGCGGTGTTAACTCTTAAAATCATTCCCCACCTACAGGGTTTAAAACTTCTCTGGGCTCTAAACCTTGGCTCCTAAAAACCAAACCACACAACCCACATGAAGGCTAGTCTCATTAGCTAAAGTCCTGTTGGGGGAAAGTTTACAAGAGTCAAATCTTTACCATGCCCATTTGCCAATCTGCCCATGACTGGTTTCATGTCAAACAATTGTTTTAACTGAAATGTGTTGAATACTTAGTTTTTGGAAGGCATTTGGTTTTGATCAACTGGGAGTCGGAGAAATAAGCTGTCTAAATATTTTAACAAGGGAAGGGTCCTTTGTAGCCCAAGCACTAAGGTTTCAGGAGGCTATTAATTTTGCCCACATCTCTCCTATATGTGTGGTGTGTAGTGATTTCCCTCCCCTCCTCCCCCCCGCCCCAATTCTTTTTTTCTGCATTAATTTTTTCAACCTCTTACAAATAGGACACTGCTAGAGGCACTAAATAACTCATTTTGCTTGGTTGTGAAACCTTCCAAAGATGGATTGGAGATGTTAGATTCTCATCTTGGGGAAGGCAGAGAGAATACACTGAAAGAACCACAAAGAATGGCAGTGATAAAAAGGGGGTGGGAAGGGAAGTGTGTGTGTTTATGGGGGGTGGGGAACAACAAACAGAGAGAGAGAAAATATGAGGGAGTAGATGGGATGGGGAAGGGAAAGCTTGTTTAAATATGTTCTAAACATTAAATGAATAAGCATCAAAGGATCCCTTGTATGACAGATTCCCTTGTATGGTATCTTCCTTTTACAATGACTACTAGAAAGGCATAAAGAGGTGAAGAGCTAGATCCACAAAAGAGCCCCAAGTATTGCAGCTGAAATGTTAGTCTGCCCAGTAGAATTCACAACATCCAGCTTGGGGACCAGGACTGTCTAAACAATGCCTGGGTGGAGTTGGAAGAATAGGATCTACAAAAGCCAGACTGCTGAGCAGGAAGCTGCCCAAGGAAGCTAATAAGAAATGCCCCAAAAGCTAATAGGGCTGTCATAAATCCTGCCCCTCTTAGGACATACACACTTTACTCCGAAGCAAAGAAGATGACTCCCTCCATGCCAGCCCTTCTCAGCCCCTCTTAAACTGAGGTATGATCAGTCTTTTCTTTCAAAAATATGTCCAGACCCAGTGGAGTGGTGGTACCCCTCCTTTTATCCAGTAGTTCAGTTGTTAGATCCCAGGTGCCCTAAATGCTGAGTTCTATTTCCAGGTTAAGCAGCAGCTGAGCAGGGAGTTTGAGTATCTAAATTTTGGACTTGGATACCTGGAGTCTCATTTAAGTGCCCAACTGCTACATGAATCCCCTTGTGGACCTAGTCCTGAAGGTCACTCTAGCTCATACACAACTTTCACAGGTGAGACCAGGATCCAGGGGCCTTGATTTCCAGGACCCTGTTTTAACCCCCAGACTTACCTCCCTGAATAAGAGAAAATAAATCAAGGTAGCTTTGGCTTGATCACATCTTTCTTGTTTCACTTCAGGCACTGGAGATTGGTCAGTCTTCTCATCTCGGTAGTCTCCCAATATAAAGATATTCCCAATACAATCAACTGTTGTGCTGCGCAAGCCATGAAATCCCTTGAGAAGCTGGTGGATGGCTCCTTCTGGAGTTCTAATTAGATCGTATCATACCATTTGGAGAAGCCCCCAGGCTGTTCTAACCTATGCCTGGCTGAGACAAAAGACATAACAGGATTCCTTTTGCTTGCTTTTTTCCCCTCTGCTGTTCCCAGGGGTAGTCGAAAATTTAGACCTATGTCCTTAAGCTGTCTACGTATTGCTGAACAGGCAGCTGCTGGTGGTGTTTACCCCACCACTATTCCTAAATTGGATTAACAAAGATAGAAGGTCGTTATAGACACATCATACTATCACATATGGAACTCCAGGGACTGAGACATGCTACATTCACACTGCTAAGGAAGATCTGTTGTTCAAGTCAAGTCTAGCAGGTGCCTAATGTATGTCATTGGTATTGCTAGCCATAACAATTTAACTTATATTGATATGAAAATATAACAAAATAAATTACCCATAGCTAAGTTATGCTGCTGTGCCTCTGTTTACTGCACTGCTTTTTGCTGACGGATGGGGAAAAAGTGCTGAACTGATAGAGAATCAAAGAAGCTGCTGACAACATTTTTGTTACTAAGATTAAAAACAACATATATAAATATGATAATGCATAGTTCCTAAAGAAGCTAGATAAATAGAAAAGAGGGCAGAAAGCGTTGATATGTTACTTCTAATATATTAATCCTCTAAACACATTTTATGCTATCTGATATATATTTTAACTCTAAATTTGACATGTTATTGCAGATATGATTCCAGACATCTAACTGTCTGGACTCTTTTTATCTTCAGTGGAAATCAGGAGTCAGAATTTACAGTAAGGACTAGAGTTTACAGAGCTGACTAGAAATTGGGATGTCCAATTTTGAGTAAAATGCCACAAATCCTTCTAGGACTTCTGATAACCCCACCTTTCTTGTCCAGTAGAATAGTTTTCAAGGTGTTTATTTTTTTTTTTTAACTTCAGTGTATCAAAAGATCAGATAACTATTGTGAATTTTTAGAATATGTTAATTTAAAAAGGCAAATTGAAAGAATCACTGATAATTGGAAGTGAATTACAATGCAGTTCTTTGCTTTGTTTTTTTTTTATAAACGTGCTTTCTCAGTTTTAGCCTCTGAGAATATATCCAGTCTAATTGTAGATATACAGTAGATGGGAACTTTAACCGAGCTGTGTATAAATTATTAAAGCCAGAAAAAAAAACCTTTTGCCTCGAGAGAGAAAAATAGGTCGTTACCTGTATGATGTCAACTGAAATGTTGTGGAGCTCAGTATCCAGCCACCAAACAGGGTTTAGCTTTCTGACATAACACTAATAGAAAAGTGCTGATTGTGCTTTATTACTGCAATAATCACAGAATTGGACATAACTGAAGCTAATGGCAGACTTCTTCGTACAATAGCTTCTCCCTTTGATGTTGCTTCTCACCATTAACTAACAAGTTTGCTACTAGCTGCTGTCAGAAGATGACTTTCTGAGACATTTTGTATATTGCTTAGATTCAGAATTTAGCAAGCTACCAAGCTTTTAATTATTCCATGCTGAACAAATTGTCTAAAGATGCCCAGAAAAAAGGGTATATAGGCAGCTGAACTTTTAACACAAAAATAAATGAATTCCTCTTGGCCATTCAGGCACCTAGACAATGGCTTTTGGAATTCACCAAATACAACAGGGTTTGCTTTATTTTCAGGTCCGATGTTTGCACCACTCCGGGAAGCAAATGGCCCACATGTATTTTGAACACTATTACTTTTGCAGATGCCAGCAACATGTCTTATTTTCATGGTCTATAAAGGCCCAAAGAAAACACAGATAATATTTTACTGGTTCCAACAATCTACAACACTTCCTTTTCGAAGACAACCGTGGGACCAACTCTCTGAGGTTAGATGAGAACAAACACAAGCCACATACATTATTCCTGC
>NW_005841865.1:4286246-4290201 GCF_000455745.1 Alligator sinensis
AATAAATAAATAAATCCAAGTTGACTTTTGGTCAAACTTGGCTATTGGCCATTAGCTGTTCTTGTCACCTCTTATTCCCTTGAACATAGCTATTTCCCTCACTACCACCCTGCACGCTCAGATGTTTGCTATTACACAATGGTCTATGATTCTTTTCAAGTTTTAGCCAATTGTTTAACAAAATTAACATTTTGGAATTCACACTTCACTTCTCTCCATCAAAACAGTTAAATCAAGTTTAAATAGATTTTTAAATGCCTAACTGATTCCCTCATTACACTCAAAGGATAGGGCTGGATGCAGCTGGTACTCTAATTAACAGTTTGTTCTCAGGGATACAGTTTGTTAAATTTACAATGCTGATATCTTTTGTTCTGATGTTTCACTGTAAAAACAATAAGGCATTATTCATTAAGTGTCACTTTGAAAAAAGAAACAATATAAACTCTTCAGCATTTCAGCATAATCTAATTTAGCAGTAACAGGGAAGTTTTCAGCCAAGGAAGTAATTCATGGCACTGTAAGCAGACCTTGTTTAGGCAACAAGTTTCCATAGCATTTATGGAGGTGACCGGAGTGAGGTTTTTATGTTAAAAAACAAAACAAAACAAAAAAACCCAAACAAACAAACAAAAATCAAAGCATGAAAAAGCTTGTGCATTATTTCATTCTAGGGATTTAGTCTACTGTGAGTTAAGCTGCAAGCCAACATTTCAGTCTGATAACACCAATATGCGGGGGCGGGGGAAGATGGGCAGGAAAGATAATTTTTGTTTAATTCAAAACTGCACTCCTTATTTGCTAATTCTCCAAAGATTTACTTCAGCAAGCTTTGGGGATGCTGCCTGTCTAGTTTCTTCCCATTCCTCCGCAGTAGCCCTACCTCTCTTCTGTTCTATTATGCACCCTTGCTACTTTACATGCAAGAACCTTCTCCATTGCAGCCCTGGATGCCTTCAACAGCTTTCTTGTATCACTCATTTATTCTCCACATCTTAATTTGTATTGTAAAACAGATTTTCTGCCTTGATTATACCTGTTCACCTAGCTCTGTTACTAATATTAAGGTGCCACCTGATTCATACAAATGTTCACCTTTTACTCTATAACAGTGAAAGTTATAACTCTTAACCAGGGTGCCACAGTACCCTGGGGTGCCTTGAGATCCTTTTAAGGTTGTTGCAGGGTGCCATGCAATGTTAGCACTGTTGGGAGTGCAAACACGATTCCCAAAGATTTAAAATAAGAATCCTAGTGTTAAAAATATTCTGCTGTGATCGTCCTGAGCTCTTCACAAAATAAGAATTACTCTATAAATTTTCTGTAGACAAAAATGAGTGAAAACTAGGAGCCAGAATTTTACAAGGAGTGTGTTAGGCCTATCCAGGGTGCCTTGAGCCTAACAACATTGAGAACGGCTGCTTTATAAGTTGTCTCAGTGACTTTAGGTATTGCCTGTAGAGTATAGGTTGCTATGCAGCATGAGCAAGAATGTGTCTGCACTGCAGTAAGAGGTGCGACTGAAGCTCATGTAAACCTATTCAAGCTGACTTCAGCTAGATTGGGTGGCTCTGTGTAGCAACATCAGCAGAGTGCATAGCATGGGCCAACCCATGAGTATTTATCCAGCCTCTTGGGTGGGTTTTCAGCCAATGCTGAGTTCTGTGCTACTAGCTGAGCTGGTTAGCTTGTCACAACTTTGACCCCAATATAGACATGGCCCAAGTATAACAGAATTGTTTCCAAAGCCTATATTATTTCAATCTGTTTTGGGGTACAGTATGTCTAGAGCTTTATCTGTAGTTATCAACTTCGGTTCAGGGGAGAAAAGCTGTTTTTCCTAAAATTGCATCTGAAAATATGGGGTCACTTTATATGCAGGTTGACTTATAATTGGAACAATAGAAATTGGGGATTTTTTTGTTTGCCATATTTATATATTACAGGGGTGTAGGTTGTAACTGTGTTGGTCTAAGGACATATCAGATTTAACCAAATAACCTATCTTTTATTAGACCAACTAAATAGTTGGGGCGGGGGGAATTCTTAGCTTGCTTGAAAAAAAAATGTCTATCTATTTGGTTGGTGTAATAAAAGAAATTGGATTTACCCAAAGAACCTTGTCTGCCTACATTTATATATAACATTATAAAGTGTGTGTGGGGGGGTGGAGATATAAAAATAATTGTTCTCCTTCTATGGAAAGTCTTCCACAGAATGTTTCAGAATTCGTGGAAGATCAGCCAGCACCATTCAGAATAAACTGAAATTCTGATCCAAAATTCTCCTTTGGTAAACCTTAGGAAATATTTCTACTGTCTGCAGACAACATGCTGTTAATTTGGAAATCTCAGAGTTTCATGTGAGCAGATAACATGTTTCCGACTAATAGTATCTACTGTCATGATATATTCCCTTTTACATTTAAGAACAAGAACATCATCAAAATTAATGTAAAATTCAGACACTCTAACTTTCTTGGTCTGGTAAACTTCATTACTTTGCTCTAAACTTGACTTTTTATGATGGTCTCAGACTTCTTTGGTATAAAATGTTTATGAAAAACAATCTGGCAGGTACTGCACAAGTGCTTCGGCCGCTGGATAATAGTGTCTTATCAGTTTGGGGAGTGTTCTGTGTATTTCAGGTTTGGAACAGCTGTGGTCAAAGTCGAATGTATCCTTAAACTCCCAACTGAAGCTTTGCTCTATTTTTATAAAGCAATTCAAGCTTAGGTTGCAGTTTGACTTGTTTTCTTCCTGCTGTTCTTATTTTCCTTAAAAAGCCACTGAAATCAAATTCAGTGTTCATTTTTTTTGTCAACAGCAATTGTGACCCAAGGACCCACACAGAGACTTTCCCAAGTATTCTGTTTTTAATATGTTGCATGAAATAGAAATATCCAGAATGTTTTACGCTGGCCATTTGCCAAAGGTACATGCCCACCTTTGATTTGCACACATATCTTGAATATGGTTCTGGATGGGATTACCACTGAGCCTTGCTGGTGTTTAAAATCCACACTTGGTGCATAACCAAAGAGCAGTTTTGCAACTGGCCTTTATACTAGCCTCCCCTTGTTCCAAAGCCCATGAACTGTAAGGTATAGAAATAATCTGATTTACAATTTTTGTAGCTTGAATCTACTTCAAATATAATTATTTTAAGTCTTACAAATCCATCATACTTACTGGCACATGGAAAGCTTTTTGGATTGATAGATATATAAGAATTATTTTCTGGTCGACTTCCCTGGTACTGAAACAGTAGAAAGGATGTAGCTACTGGAAATGTAATTCACCTCAATGTAGAGAAGCTGTATATGGACTCAAGAGATACTTAAACCCAAACTAAAGCAAAGTATAAATGGAATACAAGGCATTCTTCGGACTCTTTATGCTGGGATAAATTGCACTTAGCATCATTAGTGAGAACTGGAAAGCTTGGCTTTCTTGCTTTATATTAAAAATGTCATAACCTGTGGCAAGGATCCAGTTCACTATTTAGAAGGATGCAGGTCTGCATTTAGCTTTCAGAATGCATTTTCTACTTGGGGTAAGGACTATATCTTCTGAGTCTATAAAACAAATACTTGTCAACTTCTGAGCAAGAATTGTTTGGGGATGTGCAATTTGTAAAGATGATTAGTAGGGCTGTGCGAAGCTTTGGTCCCTGATTCGATTCAGTGGAGATTCGGCCTCTTTTGGTGGCTGCATCTCCGAATCCGAATCAAATCGGAGGACCCTTTAATCTCTCCGAATTGATTTGGAACCCTCTGAATCGATTTGGAGAGATTCGGAAAGATTTGGCAATTTGGACATAGACACAGCTTCAAATGTTTTTTTCTACATACCTCTAGGTAGCAGGGGCCCGTGAATGCTGCGATGCTGGGGCACATGGTGTGTCCCACAGAAGCGCGGGGGGCTCCCCCACGCCCCTGGCAGCCGGGCCGGGA
>NW_005841865.1:4290252-4293605 GCF_000455745.1 Alligator sinensis
CTTCCCCAATTCCAAAACGGCTCAGTGATGTGGAGTAGTAGTGGTAGAGAGAGTGGGATCCAGTGGGTAGGGGGAGGAACTAGAGCCATGCAGTTCCTAGAGCAGGAGTGGGGTGGTGGGCTGCTGTTTTATCCATGCCAGGAACTTTTCTCCCTGCCCTGGCAGTTGTTGTTGAAGCAGCAGCAGCTAGGGACTGTTTTGAAGTTTCTGGTATGGCAATGCTGCTGGGCTGGGGGCAATTCTGGCATCCCTCCTAACTTGGCACTTGGGGTGTGTGCCCCTTTCACCAATCCCTAGTTATGCTACTGGGTGGACTGATGGATTTCAAAAGTTAATTTTTGGGGGGTAAAGCCATGCAGATTATGAATTCATAACAAACAGTGTTTGTGAAATGTGGAAAGCAGCTAGCATTTCCAACAGGTGAAAACATGAGAGAGAGCTCCTTAATATAAGTAATTCATACAGGTGCAGACCTTGATGGTATTAGTTTGCCTTTCCACATCTGGTACAGCAATTTCTATGTACATTTAATTACTCTGGGATTTTTATCCTCCACTGACTTTATTGGGAGCTATTCTGAAGAGAGAATCAGGCCTTTAGGTTCATCAGCCTATGAAATATTTGCATACATTGTTCTTTCAAGCCATTGAATCCCATACTCAGCTTGATACCTTAGTGAATTTAGCCATCAACTGAGATTATTCTACTCTGTTCATGGCAGAAAACAATGCTATGCTTACTTTGATTTAAGGGTCTTGGCCAGGAGCAGATCTGGAGGCGGAAGAAGGGGAGAGGGGTGCAGCTGCATCCCCCATTGATTCTTGGTTCACCTATAGTTTAAAATCAACTGCCTGGTAGTGGCAGCAGCATTCCCATTCAGGCAGCAGTGAGCAAGTCAATTGACTTCATGGCACCTGATTCCTTCTAAACTCTTCATTCCACAGGGGTTAACCACCCCCACCTTTTTAAAGGCCTTGATGTTCCACTTAAAGCTATCCTTACTTCTGCTGTCTGTTAGCTACTCCTGGTAATATAGTTCCTATTTCACAACCCTACAGGCTGTTTTTAGCTATAGCTAAAAACATTAACTTTCAGTGAAGCATTGGGTGCATTGTCAAGATGCTCAAGAAGGCTAGGTTGTGTTGTATAAATCTGAAAAAAGAGATGTACATTTGATCCTAATCACTACAGGACTAATGAAACAACACATTTTGATTTTTTTTTTTTGCCTGCTGTGTTGTGTTTTTATACATAATATGATATCACAAATTAATGCATGTTCTAATAAAGTTGTATTAATTTTTGCTTCATTTTTAAACTGAATAACATAACTCTGGGGTCCTATCTTCTTAGTACAGCTTCTAGTTTCATTTTAATGGAGAAAAATGTGTTGCGTTGTGTGATAAGAGACCATAACATGTGCACCCTGTTTTTCAAAATTCTAGATCCACCTATGGTCTTGGGTTTCCTCCAGGCCCCATTTAGCTCAATAGCTGTAGCATAACATGCTGTCTTCTAAGAAATGTCTAAGAAGAGTGTATGTGCCTTGTTTTCCAGACAGCCATGCCAGCTAATTCATCTGGTGGCATGAGGGGCCAATATTGTTATTACATGTATTATACCGTGGGATATAAAATTATATTTTTTAAACTTTATCGGGTTACAGCTGCAGTAGCTGAAGGGAGTAGGAGGAAGTAAAAAACCCTTGACTTTTCACTTTGTTTGCCTGGCCTGTCTCACCCTCATGAAGAAAGGGAAAAGAACATGGGAAAGTCCTTATCTCTTTTCCTTAAGCCTGAGGAAGGGTGCATGTGCCCGAAAGCTTGCAAAGAACAATTTTTCCAACTATTCAGTTGGTCTAATAAAAGAGATTACATCTACCCAAATAACCTTGTTTGCCAGGGAGCAGTAGTGCCATTAATTGCTGCAGCTCCCAATTTAACTAAATGGAAACTATGTATAACTATGTATAAACTATGTATAACTGACATATATGACAGGAGTAACTTTTATGTTCTTTGTTACACTTGCTCTCATTTGATATACAGGTTGTAACCTTTTTAATGTTCACTGCCAATGATGTGAACTCTTTTAAAGACCAAACTAATATTGGTTACTTTTGGGTCACTAGTCACCTAAAATGCTGAGAAATGAATTGGGCTTGGGCTTGAATTTATTTTGTGGAGAATGAAGTGCTTTGGTCATAGTAATTCATGTCAACACACAGGAGAAAAATTGTTTTAGATAACTGTCCTCACAATGACTTTTGTTTGAAGAGCTCCTTGTCAGACTTTGTGAATGCAGCTCTGCTATAGACGAGTACATTTTCTTGGAAAACAAAGAAAAAAATATAACAATTAAATTTCACAGCAAATTACAGGCTAAAAAAATAAACAAAACTCTTAAAAAGCTAAAAATAGATGTGAAAAGCATTTGGAAACCATGTGAAAGTTAGTGTATGTTCAGCATTTAGTGGTACAGAGATTGCTGAACTGTTTAGAACTTTTTTCTCAGACGTATAGACTCTGTGGCAGACCCTCAGGGGTGTTTGTACTACAAGCCATGAGTCTGGAGCACAGTCATAGAAAAGGGATAGCTCACTCTTTTATTCAGCAAGATTAAAAAAAAAAAAAAAAAAAAAAATCTAATGATTATATGATTTATCTCTGTATATCACATCTCCTTCTGAAGGGGTCCCTTTATACCATCTAATTTAGAATGATAGGCAGAGCCCACCAGCAGAAAATCAACTTTTGTCAATAGTTATCACACAGTGGTCACATTTACACATTTGCGTAATTGCGGAGTAGACTGATTAGTGCAGTGTAAACCATAACCAGGAGCATCTACACACGCATTTAATCCAGGATCAGGTTACCTGTGAGTTTATTGCTTCACATTAATTGCACATGTGGATGCACCCAGTGGTATAGGGATACTACGAATAGGTCCTATTATAAATATTAGGTGCTGTTGGATTATTTCTAACTGCACTGTATACTAACTGTATATTAAATGTCAACTTTTAAAACTTAAAACTGTTTTCTATGTCTATCAACAGAGCTCACTTTATTCACTACTGTAATGCAGCTGTCTTAGGAGGAAGACTGCAGTTGTCTAACTGTCAACATCAGAGCCTAGGAAGAGTACAGTATATTAAATTCATATTGGCTAAGTGCAGACATTTGGGGAGGATAGATCATGTTAAAAATAGCCACGTGATCTAAGGTAAGTTAGGATGGGTGGGGCTAGCAGGAGGGTTTGGGGGGCGGAAAGCAGGCTTGGGGGGCATTGGGTGGTTTCTGGGGGGATTGGGTGGGCAGGCAGAGTCTATGGGGGGAGGGTTCGCAGGG
>NW_005841865.1:4293906-4343402 GCF_000455745.1 Alligator sinensis
GCTAGTAAAGCGACCAAAACGCTGGCTTGCATCCATAGATGCTTCTCAAGCAAATCCCGGGACGTCATTCTCCCCCTGTACTCGGCCTTAGTGAGGCTGCAGCTGGAGTACTGTGTCCAGTTTTGGGCTCCACAATTCAAAAAGGATGTGGAGAAGCTTGAGAGAGTCCAGAGAAGAGCCACACGCATGATCAGGTCAGGAAAACAGACCTTACAACAACAGGCTGAGAGCCATAGGGCTCTTTAGCCTGGAAAACTGCAGGCTCAGGGGTGATCTGGTGGCCACCTATAAGTTTATCAAGGTGCTTACCAGGATCTGGGGGAATCTCTGTTGACCAGAGTGCCCCAAGGGATGACAAGGTCAAACAGTCACAAACTCTTTCATGACTGTTTCAGACTGGACATAAGGAAGAACTTCTTTAATGTCCGAGCCCCCAAGGTCTGGTATAGCCTGCCATCAGAGGTGGTTCAAGCACCTACATTGAACACCTTCAAGAATAAATTGGATGCTTATCTTGCTGGGATCCTATCACCCCAGCTGACTTCCTGCCCTTTGGGCAGGGGGCTGGACTTGATGATCTTCTGAGGTCCCTTCCAGCCCTAATGTCTATGCAATCTATGAAACACTCTTAGAAAATTGCCTCCATTTTTCTCTCAAACATTTCTCCAAAATCCTTAGACAAGTTTTATTACCCATAAGGTTAGAAGCCATGCAAGTACAAGTTTAATGCTAATTTTTTCAGACTGAAAATGCAACCCCTAGAAATGTGTGTGCGTGTGTGTGTGTGTGGGGATGTGTGTTTGTTTTTAAAGAAAAAACAGGGATTAAGTGAGACCAAGTCTTCTGCACAAAGGTGAATTTCAGCCTGTGTGCACCATTATATTACTTTCTCTGCTCTATTTAGAATCATTCAAGTAAACCTAAAAAAGAAAGAACCTAAAAAACCTAAAAAACCTAAAAAAGCATTTTCAACCAAAATGCTCCCCTGTGCATCTTTATTTAGCTCCATCTAACTCAACCTTAGTCAGGGATTTTTCCCTTTCCAGCTTTTGTAGTCTAAGACTCTAAGACTCTCATATTTTAAGTGTTAAAGAACTGGCAGTACTTGAAGGAGCAATAGTAGAGAATCTTGAACTACAATGCAAGATCCAGAATATGTTCTTAAAGAAACGTGGTGAAGTTACTTTGAAAGCTGTCTTTCAACTTCAAGGATATTTCCACACCCAAAGATCCCTAAACTTTACAGGTTTATTTGAAAAGAAACAGGCAACGCATTTTATCTATATTGCTGGGGAGGAGCTGGGGGAGCAGGGGAAAGGAGGGGGAACCGTTTGCTTCAGATTTTTGTAGGAAGAAAGAGAGAGTTTTAATCTTTCAGGCATCTGCCATTATTTTAGTTAATCAAGGGACAGATAATTTATTCCTGTATAAGGTGTCTTAAACACTCATAACTTTAATACTCCCTTCAAACTACTGTATATTTTTTCTCCTTCCACATAAATAACTCTCCTTCAGGAAGCCTGACACTTGAGTTGCCTTTTGCTTTGAAATACATTACAGTATTGGAAACTGAATTAATGCAACTTTTATTCCCTGTGTGTCCATTATTTGAAATGTAACTAGGTTTGTGAAAGCCAAACAGCTAGACCTGAGTTTCCAATGATGAGGAAAGAACAATTGTTTTGAGATATTCAGCTCCATTGTATCAAAAATCCTAGTTTTATTTTAAGCTAAACAGAGGTTGTCCAAATGTATCGGAGAAGAGAGGTTTGTGGGGTGGGGGGTGGGAGGTGGGTGGGAAGTTGGCAGGGTCCACAGGGGAACTGGGGAGATCAGGGGGAAAGAGGGTCTGTAGGGGGTTGGTGGGGTCTGGGAGGGTTTGGCAGTATCGAGGGGGACTGTGGGGTTCACAGGAATGGTTTGGGAGCACCAGGGGGGGCTATTTTAGCCCCCTAATCACCCTGACAAACCTAAATTCCCACCCCTTCCCCCACTGGGATGCATTTCCTCAGCTCCTGGCATTGGCAAATGCTGATAAAACTGGCTCTGGGAGTGGCTTGAGGGATGGGGGTGGGGGGGTAGGGTTGGAGTGGGAGAACTGGCTGGTCTGAAGGGAGGGGAGTGGGGGGCCAGAGGGTTAAATATAGCCCAATGCTGGGGGGTGGGTAGGAAAAGCACAGCCCTAGGACTGGGGCCAGCAGCTGGTCTTTTCCAGCCCTGGGGTTGTGCTGGGAACTGTATAGAAGTTTGATTCAGTGCTCAAATCTAGATCAATCTGACTTGAGTGCATATCGATCCAGGTCTGCCTTAGACCAGGTTCCACCATTTTGAGACAGGTCTGTATGTGCCAAACTTCTGTACAGTTCACACTTCGATCCATCTAACTAGGGATGCAAGTGTAAGGTCCACACCTGGGTGAACTAAGTTAGATTGGGTGCCCATTTCTAACCTCCCCCAGGCCCCCCCACTCCCCAACAAATGTCTGTACTTGGCCACAGTAAAACGAATTTCCTAGGTTGACTGTAATTCCCTGATCTGGGTTATGGTCTTATTCTTGGTTGGCATGCCATGAGTTTTGAGAGAGATATCAGAGGACCTTTAATTGACCAGGAGTGGGCTGAACCCTCTGTAGCATACTCCACTTCAAATGTGGCTGTGTACCAAATTCCCAAGGCTGCAGTAGGAATCACTTCCCCTCTGCTATCAGCTCAGTGAATTGTCCCAGCAACCCATCCAGCTATTCAAGCTGGATGCTGCTGGATTTGCCGCTGCTTCTTTGTCTGTAGACATTGAAGTTAATGGTTAAAAATGAAGGAAAGAAGAGTATCAAATAGACAATCCTGGAAAACTTAAATTCCAAGAATAAAGTGCCCTCGAGCTTTCGTTTTAATGATTTTGTAGCATGCAAGTCGCCTTTCCTCATCTCTGCCCAGTGCTTCTCTTGCTTGTCAGTGACCTTACTTCATTGTTCTCCTTGTTTCCATGATTTTTCTGGATTTTTTTCTCATGCATGAAGATCCTACCCTTTTTGGTATTGTCCTTCATTAAATTAAATGAAAAACAACTTTTTTCTTATCCGTGGTGATGGAAGATGAGATGTCTCCTGAAAGCCTCAACTCTTAAATTCTTTATTTTCTATGTAAACCCAAACTATCTTTTAGGATCACACTATTCAGCCTGGGTTGAACTAGAATGTATTCACTGCATCTGTATTTTGAGGCTATTGCTGATAGTTTCATGCCCTTCAGGTTTGTTTGTTTTTTTCTTTTTGGCATCAATAAAGTCATTTGTATGCTGAAATCATTGACTGCATCCACAAATAAGATAATTATACATCCGATAACTGTAATCGCTCTTGCTAGAAGTTGTGGTGCGAGATTAATCTGTAATTATTTATGTTCACATATTTTTCAGTGCAAAAATGGAGTCTAATCCAGCAACCTGTGAGCTTAAACCTTCATTTTTATTTCACTTTCAAACGTTTGTTCTTTTGTGGTATTAACAAAATTTATTTGGGAGGGTATTGCTGAGGCAAGCTACCCTAAGCTTTCACAGACCCACCGAGAAGTAGAACAGAGACGATGTCTGACCAGCAAAGCAAAAGAAAGCTGTCAGCTACAAATAGCTTCATGCTGTAGCCAGTGCCTTGGGATTCACAAACGGCTTGAACAGCAAACTCCAACAAATGTATTGTGGTATTGCTCAGCTGCTACACCGTAGAATCACCTAGTGTGCTGCTCTGCCGGTCTAATGTTTAAACTCAGCCATGTTTTAAACTATGTTCACACAGCAAAAAAGGAAAGGGTTGTTATTGCCTGTGAAATTCCTGAATGTTGCTGTAGCTTTTTGATTCGTATCAGGCTGAAAATTCTGTAGCTTCTTTATTCCAATCTGAAATAAAACTAATACATTTTGGGGGTGGGGGTTGGTCTGTGAATCTCTGCCCCATTCATGATACTTCCTACAATAAAAGATGTTGGTATGGTTGAATTCTGGCAAAGCATGCTGTTGGACAGTATCATTAAAATCTCCTTCATAGAATCATAACTAGTCAGGTTTTCTTTTTGGTTCACTGGCCTGGTTAACTGAACTGGAGTTTTTTTGGCTACATTTCAGTGATTACCAAGCTTACATAATTTTGCAGCCATTGTTTCCCAGTATTAATTAAATGTAGTCAAGCTGTGTACCTTCCACATTGGGTGAATGGTAGAATCAAAGCTGGGTATAGAACCCACATCTCCTACCGAATGGTCTCATGCTTTGACCATATGACCATCCTTTCTTTCATTTGATGTGAACACCCGTTGGTTGCAGCATAGCCAACAGCTCTCTCTGGGGTAGGGATTCAAGGACTCTTTACAGTGGGAGAGGGGATTGATTTTAAATGATTGCTTTTGAAGTCAGTTAAAACCATAATAGCTCCCAGTACAAGCCTATGAAAATGATACTCCGGATGAAAATAAAATAATAGCAGCTACAGTTTTCTTTCTAAACTGATATTTTGAGCTACAGATATTTTGGGCATACAATCTTGCCTGCAGATTACCTGCTAATGAGGGCAACTGGATAACTGCATTAGTATGCAGGGGGTTGTGGGCTTGGGTGAGAAAATGTTTGGCACAGAGTACACCGAAGGGAATTACTGTGGCAATGTGTGTGTATTGGAAATAATTGCTGAAAACCACAGTGAAATAATAAAATTGCTTTAATACAGCATTGCAGCACCTTGTGATAAGTGCTCATGTCACCTTCAAGATGCATAAGGAGAAACTCCTCCAAATGCAGCTGAAATATGGGAATAATATACTCTTTTTTTTTTTTTTTTTTTTTTTTTGAGTACAGTAAAAATGTGCTGCTTCTTCATAAGGGGGTATCTGTTATCCCATCCATCCATCTTAATTGCCTCCCAGGCATGCAACAGCATGAGCAGAAAGACCTAGAGGGAAATAAGTTTTTAATCTTTTTCAGAAACAGAAGATTCTTCACTTCATAAAATATTTGAGGTATGAAATGAATCACTTCAGACCTTGTCTCTGGCAAATTTCCATGTACACAAACAAAACAGACTCTGATTTTTTAGCATGTAATTATGGAGCACTTTGGGCATCTCTGGAAAGCTGGGTAATATCTAGAAAATAAATTCTGTTAGCACATTACCAGGAGATCTTTTACTATTTAGAATTGCTGAAACTTACATCCTGCTTGACTGGTTTAGCACACAGAGCTCTATTATGTAGTGGGTGCTTCTGGGAGATTTTTCATTGCAAATGCTGAGCTAATGTGGGTGGAGGAAAGAAGTAGGGGGAGAGTATAGGGGAAGTCTACAAACTTTGTTTTAAATGAAAATATCAATAAGGTCTCTACATTTCTACCCTCTGTGTGTGTGTGTGTGTGTGTGTGTGTGTGTGTGTGTGTGTATGTTTCCCTCACACATACATAAATGTGTGTGAGGGAAGCACACGCACACACACGCATACCTTTTGGGTGTCTTAGGAGGCTTCCTGTGGCTTGTTGAAGGAGGAGCACTGGCAGGAGGTTGTACCAGATGAAAGGCCAGCTCAGACGGGAAGAGAAAACTTTGCCATTTTCTTGGAGGCTTAATTCGTCTTGGCCAGTGATTCTGAATGGGCGGCTCCATTCAAGTGGGTGGTGGGTTTGAGGTTGAATCTCAACATTACTGAATATAACTACATATATAAAACAGAACACAACAAACTTATACTAAATCTGTGGTTTGTGGTAACTAGCTTGTCAATTCAAACGTGTTGGTCTACTTTAACAAACATCCCTCTTATTGATAAGCAGGTTGCAGAGGTCTTGAACCTCATCAGTGCACTGTTTTCTGAGATTGTAGAGAAAAGAGCAGGTCAGTAATACAGAGAGGAACCTGTCACTCTGTTACAGTCACAAAGACCAGTTGAAATGATTAAATCTCTGTAGTACATCAAAGGAGGGCTGGAGAGGGAGCTAGCTCACACAGGGGATTGGTAATGGGATACAGAGCCTTTCACCTTTAGGTCACCTACAAAACCACCAACACAACCACTTTGCCACTAATTGCAACCTGTGATGACAGTCTTGAAATAGAGGTCAAGGACCGAATGGTACATGGAGGTTGTACTAGTCACCTTCCAGGTCAGGGATGGGGCATGTTTGTAGGAGCCAGGGTGTGTGCGCTGTTCCTGTAGTCTCAACAGAGGGAGAATATGATTTGGCATGCTGTCAGTCCAGCATGTTTCAGGAGTACCAGACTCTCACTCTCGCTCGCAACACAAATCGTTAGGGTTAACAGTATAGAACAATCATTAGCTCCAAGCAGTATTGAACCCAGTGTAATGCAACACTGTTGCAGTATATGCCACATTAATGCATATTTTTACTGCAGTGACTCAGCAAATTGTACAAGCTCTAAACACCTCAAGTTTGAGAATAAAAGCACCAGCCTCAGAAGTGTGTTTTAGAAAAGATTTTGACCGAGAAGCAAAGCAAACACCTGCATAATCATTCTTTCTGTTGTCTCTGACCATCAACTATGGACCAAGTGTATCACTTGTAACTCCTTTCAGCAGTGGTGAAGACCGTTGAAGGTGTTTATACAGTTTGGTTCAAAAGGTAATCCTATTGCTTCATATATGACTCATTTTTAAAGGATGGTAGGGCTGTGTGAAATGGCATCATTCCATTTTGACTTGACTTTCGAGGTTTTGATGGAACAGCATTTCGAATTTCATTTCAATTCGAAACAGCTGTTCCATTTAATTTTGTCGAAACAGTGATGCTGTTTCGACATTTCGCCCATACGCTATAATGGGGAAGCTCAAAACAGCCTCTCTCATCCAGCAGACAGATGGGGGCTCGCAACCCCAGGAGGGCTGTGGGGCTGTGCCAGTCCTCCCGGGGCTGCAGGCCCCCGATCTGCCTGCCAGATGAGGGAGGGCAGCTGGGTGCTGACGACTGGGACTGGGGAAGGGAACTGAGCCCAATTGCTCAGTTTCCCTCCGCAGCACTACCATCAGGCTGGGGAAAGGAACTCAGCCCAGCTGGGCTGAGTTTGGCAACACCAAGTTTGGCAACTGCATGGGTGGAGGGGATTGAGGAGTTAGTATCTAAGCTGCAGGAGCTCTTCCTTTCCCCCATAGGACATTGAGGCTGGAGCTTGCATGGCAGTAGCACGATGGTAGCACTGGGGATGGGAACTCAGCTCAGCTGGGCTGAGTTCCCTTCCCCTGTACTGTGATTGGCTTCCTGCAGCCCACCCTGGGAGGCAGGGAGAACCAGGGCTGCTCTCCTGACTGATCCACATGGGGCTGTGGAGCCGCTTGGAGTACAGCCCTGGTTCTCCCCCATCTCCCACCGCCTGGCTGCTGGCTGCTTCAAAACTCAAAAAGATCTGAAACTTTCAAAACATTTTGAATAGCCTCGTTTTGTTTCAAGGCTGTTTTGGTGCCCTTCATTTTTATTCAATTTTGCTGTTTTGAGCTTGAAATGAGTTGAAAGTTTCGAATCGAAACAGCCGGTACAATTTCACACAGCCCTGAAGGACAGTGCTCTTTTAAAGAGTATAGCTTGCAGAGAAACCTGGAGGATCTAGCATGCAACAGTTGCATCCATGCTCTTAGGCTCAGAGATTGAAGTTTTCATCTAACCAAGTACTGATGCATGCAATTTTGACATAGTTAACCTACCCTTATTTTAAAACAGAGAAGCACTCCAGTAGTTAGCACTGAGGTTAAACTGTTGGAAAATGCTAACTTTTTAACAATGACTGCTGCATACCTTATAGTTCCTGTATGTGAGAAGCTAATGTCTCACTCATGCAAACTCCTCAGCTTTGCATTTTCAGGGAGCATGTTTGATTCTGTGTTGCATAGTTAATTGCCTCCCCATGAGCAGAGGATGGTTCAGTGCTACCTGTTATTGCACTGCTGTACAAATTGCACTGGCACCATTATATTAACCTTATACTGGGATCTGTTTTGTCATACCCAACACAGTAACATCAGCAGAGATTATTTGATGTTCTTCAAGCAGTTTAAACCATCTGTACCTTGCTCATTGGGAGAGGTTTCCAAAACCTGGGTCATCTTAGCCATACTATAGTGCAGGGCAGACACAATATGGCCTGAAAGTCAGATCCAGCCCACCAGGCACTTTCATCTGGTCCGTGGTGCCCACCAACTAATTGTATGCCTCCCAGCCCTTCCACCCACAAGGGTAGGAGCAAAGCGCCCACTATATACATTTCACCAACATACCCTTTGTGCCTCATTCCTTCTCTCGTGGGTGGAAGGGCCCAGCCCAGCCAGCACATCGCTTCTGGATGCGACTGAGTTGCAGCCAGGCAGGGATGGAGAACGTGGGGTTGGGGCTGGCAGTGTGGAGCTCCAGTGGACAGGGTGTGGGTGTGTGGGAGCATCGGGCAGGGGCGTGTGGGGACCTCCTCCATACTTCCCCCATGGTGCACAGTCCTGCAAAGCAGCAACAGCAGGCTGGGGCACTTGGGGTGCTTGTGCCCAGCATAGGCACTGGTATACACAGCCCCAGCCAGTGCTGCACATCATGGTGAGAAGCACAACCCCCACTAGGCCACTTCTAGTACTGGTAATCCCATGTGCCATGGGAGGGAAGTTCTACATTCTAGAGCTGGCTGGCTATGCTACTCCTTGCTGTGCAGGTCCCTGGCCTCCTCAGGCAGTGGAGGGGAACCCTGGCCCCTGCTTCCCCACAGAGTCCAGGGGTGGGAAAAGCGGCCAGTTCCAGCATGTGGAGCTTCCCTCCTGTGGTGCGTAAGTGTGGGGGCTGTGCCTGTGCAGGGGGTAGTGCCAGTGATAGAGGTGGTCCAGCAGGTGCTGTGCTCCTTGCCATGATGTGCAGCGCTGGTTGGAGCTGTGTGCCGCCGGGTGGCACCAGGCACAAGCACTCCAAGTGCTCCCACCTGCTGCTGCTGTACCATAGGGGGAGTGTGGGGGCATCCTCAAACCCCTGTATCCCTCACTCCCTACAAACATCACACACCCACACCCTGTACCCACACCCCCAAACATACACCCCCCAACATACCATATCCAACCACTCTCCCACACAATATACAAAACTAAGAATTTATTTTTGAATTATTATGCAATCATCTCCATATACAGTATGCAAACACAAATCATGACAAATATTTTTGTAATAAAATTAAAATACATTATAGTAGGTGTTTAGACAGAGAAGTTTCTTTGGGTAAATCCATTATTTTTAATTAGACCATCTCAAATCGTTGGAAAAATTGTTCCTTCCTAGTTTCATAGTCTTTTTTGCAAGCTTTTGGGTACAAATACCCTTCATCAGGCTGAGGAAGCATCTGCAGATGATGTGTGCTCTTGCTGGATGGAGTAGCAAAGCAGCCAGAGGCCAGTACATTCAAGAAAGCCAGTCAGTTCAATGTAAATTGAGGTGGTCAGTAAGTGAGAGACAGGTTGCGGCAGGGGGAGGGAGGGGAATGAATGTAGCTGTAGTCAATAAATGAGAGGGTTTGGGGGGAAGGGAATGAGAATAGCTCATAAAAATTGGAGGGTTTACCTGGGGAGTCAGATGTTTGAGTTTCAGTATATGAGTTGTTTTTTTTCTGGTTTTAGGATGGCGACCACCCCCTCCCAAAAGGAGTATTTTGGGGAGTGGAGGGGGGACAAGGGGCGGGACTTCCAGTGGCAAAGGTCAGGGGTTAGAGACAGAATGTCCAGTCCCAAGATGGTGACCAGGGGTCAGGGGGTGGGGCTACCCATGTGGCCCTCAAAATCTCACCAAACCTCATTAAGTGGTCCTCCACCTGGAATAATTGCCCACTCCTGTAGTGGCTATAGTTGCATAATGTTGACATACTATGTTAGAGTGGTTATGCACAAAACTGGCATGAATTCTCACTCTGGCAGTATTTTGAACACACAGAAATGGAGTTAGCGTGACCTATTCTACACATTACAGTTATTGCACAATTAACTGGTTAATTGTGCAGTCACCTTGGGTGTGTGTGGGGGGAGGGGAGAGGGGGGTCTGAATTAGAGTGGCTCCCAAACAGTCACTTTAATTAAAATGCTGTAGCATCATGTGTATTCAGTGTCCTGCATTTCACAGTGGCTAAGGGCACTTTAACTAAAGCTCGTTCTATGGGTTTTAGTTAAAGCACCCCTACTGCCATTTTGCAATGTGGGATGCTGAATGCATGTGATGCTGCAGCACGCTGGTGCATTCCAATTAGAGCGCTCCAATTAGAGTGCACGCTCTGACATGTTCAGTTACTTTGCACCTGCAAAGTAGCTATCACATGATAACAAGCTCCAACCAGCTATAAAGTTAAACCTTGAATATATGTACTAACTTTATAACTGGTTGCTATCAATCTCTCAGCTCTAGGAGCCTGCTTTTTGCTGATGCAGGAGAAGCCCAGAATTGGGATCCTTCTGCACCGACAACAAGGCACAATTGGATCTAATGTGTGATCCCACAATAGTGCCTCCTGCCATGCACATCTGGCATGGCAGGTGGTGTGAAGGTGTGGATCACACACTAGATCCAATCACACCTTTACCTGCACATGTAGAGGAGGCCTGTGTTTATTCTAAATACAGCTTGTTTTGTTATATATACACACATCAGTCCTGGCACAGAAGTGGTCACAAACAGCATGCAAGTGATCCCTTCTTTCAGGAATCCGTGTACAAGCTCAGTCCCAAGGAACCATTCTTTCTCAATAATTGTTTCCAATCAGATGTCAAAGCAACGAGTAAACGATTCTATAACTTACACAACGCCCTCTACACAGAACTTTGCAAAATAGGATTAACAATAACAAGTCTTCCCAGAACTGAACATCTGTTCACACACTGAAAAAAAGAATGGGAAAGACTATATAAACAGTGCCACCTGGTGCTGCCTTGTCTTCCAATAGTTTTTTTTTGTGCATACCTACAATTATAGAAGAGGACATAAAGCACAATATATTATATAATGAATGTTATACCATGGATATTGCAGGTGTCTGCTCATATGCTTGTGGAATTCACTGCACTCGCGTCATTTCTTCTTGATGCATGACCTGAGGAAGAGGAAACGAATTTATTGATATTTACATATTTCTAGTGACTTCTCAGTCCTTCCAAATGTCACGCAATCAAGCTGTGTATGGGTGCAATCAGTGGCATACAATCAACCTATTGTTAGTACCCAATATCAAAAGTATATGGACAAGAAAGTAGGCAAACCTTTTGGTACAAGGAGGGGAGAAACAAAGTGGCAATTTGAAACGGATGAAGTCACATTTGCTGTATGTTTGTAAAATCACCTGTGTTGATTGTAGTCTTACCCTGACATATATAGGTCACTTGGCTGGCATACTATTAACAGGTTTTAGATCTGCTATGGTTCTTGCTATGATAAATTACTTTCTTCCTTGGGAAAATGTATGCTAAGGTTAGCTATGCATTTACCTTTGACAAACTCAATGTGTGTAGAGGAAAACAATTAACCTGTTTAAAAGCAAACATTATGGAGAAGAAATTGCATGGAGGAAGGAGGCAGGAATTCCATCATATAAAAAGAGCACAGTTGAGTTATGTCCAAACAAATCAACCATTTAGGCTGATGAATGGAAAAGATTTATCTAATGATGCTGGGGTCTTTTCAAGTTATTTGAATAATTTATCGGTCAGTTAAAATCAAAGAAAACTGTCCATAACAGAAACAAATTTCTTAGAGGATAAACAGGCTAGTTCACTATTTTAAATCAAAACCAAATTCATGAGTGTGATAGAAGATTGGAACCGTGAACAGGATAGAAGGAGGAGTGAAATCCTGTGGTAGAAGGAGGGAAACAGAACATATTGCTTAATCTTCCAGGAATGGAGGCATTAGGAATGAAGACAAATGCTAGTACATGAGGCTTGTTGAGGGAATCCAGTGATGAGAGAATCTACTAAGAATCAATTAAAACCCAAATACAGAAGGGCAGAAGGGAAATAAACACTTTTTGTCCCTCCTCCTGGGTGGTTTGCTATGTTTGGCCCTAGCACAAAGAGAGAGGAGGTTCTTATTACCAGCTTGAGTGAAAGAGAAGTTGTGCAATTCCTTTTGATTTCTGAGACCTAATGCTTTTGTTTTATGGGACTGACAAAAGAACTGTTTAAGCTGGACTTTATTGATGCATTGCTTGTGCCAGCTAATAGGAGCCCCTGAGCAGTCTCTCTCGCTGCTGAACACATTTTTTCTTGCTTCCACTGGCTGTTACCAAGTCAGCATTTACTAGCAGTTGCTGTTGCATATTGCTTTACAGAGGCCCAAATATGTGCCTGGGATCTTGTGGCATGGTCTATGTTGCAGGGACTTATGATCGATGCTTTTGGCATGTCTCATTGAGTAGAAATGGAAAACAGGATGGAGGGGAGTGAGCAGGGTGGAATAAAGGTTATAGCAATGGGATTACGTGACAGTTACTTCCTGTTCTACATAGAGGAGACACCGGTATTGCCCCAGTTAGTGACATGTGGGAGTGGTGAAAATATTTCCTTTTACAGGTGATTTCAGCATTCCCCAGACTGAAGGGGAAGCATTCCTGAGGAAATTAGGTAAGGGGAGTAGGACACATATACCAGCTATGTTAAGAGCAAGGGGATGGGGAAACCTGCTGACTCCCCATTGCAAGTGGGTAATGAGGATAGACTTTCCAAATGCTACTCTGTTTTTCCTGCTCCTGGAACCACATTTACCACATCTCTATACATACATATCACACATGGTGTAACTGAGAGTGGTCTCTAGCCTGTGCTAGCTCATGCCAATGCCAAGAGCACTACACTGCAACCCAGATGGTGACAGGCTGGGGAAACAACCTACTTGCCCAACTCTGTCTCTTAGTTTGGCTGTGAGAGCGTGTAGGATGACAGGATGGAGCCATTAACTGAGAGGCTGCTGACCTATGGGTGAAGAGGACATGGATCAATTAGGGGAAAAATTATGAGAAAGGACATGGAAAAAAATGAGGAAAATGCCTTAAAACATGAAAAATCCAGGGAAAATATGCCGAAATGCAAAGAAGGTAGAGAGAAAATGGAAAACAAAAATAGAAGCACACCAGCTGTTCCTAGTTTGATACGATGCATCGTGGAAGGGAAACACGAGTGCATCCCCCTGCTATCATGAGGCGGGATCTGTCAAAAACCATAAACTAAAACTGGGTGAATTTTTTTGTTTCAAACATTTTCCCCTGAAAAAAATGTAGGTTCAGTTTGACCAAAAACTGTGACTTCAGTCAGTATTGCCAATGGTTTTGGTGAAAAAAAATCAGAAAAACATTAAAACATTTTATTTTGACATTTTTGGAACAAACCATTAAGATGTTTCTGGTTAAAATAACGTTTTGATATGGTGTTCAATTTTATTAGAAAATATGAAAATGTTAGAAATGGGTTAAAAACTGCAAACCCCCCATGTTTGTTTAATCTTTTCTTTGTACCTTTCAGTTTGCCAAAATACTTAAAAAAAATTATTTTGTGTGAAACTGAAACAATTTTGAAAAAAATATTCAGAATTTCCTATGAGTTAAAAAATTAGTTATCCATACATTTATCCAAGAGCCCACTTATATAGGTTTTGTTCAGTGATTTTGTGATTCCTGAAACTTAAGTTTTGCTGTTGTACTTCAGACCACTGATCCATCTGGTCTGTCTGTAGCAGTCTGTCTCTGACAGTGCTTAGATCCTGACATTTTAAAGGAAAGCAAATAAATAAGCCCATGGACCAAAAAATCAACTCTTATCTTCTCACCATTTATGCTATGGATTTAAATAAAGGCAGACCATTCTTTCTTGACCCCATGAATGTGATCAAGTACTCCTTGAGCCATGTGGCTTGATAACACATAACACTTTCTTCTGTGGCTACACACTTGGCATCAAACAGCCAAAAAGCCCAAGGCTGAATAAATTCAATATTCACTGGTTAGTCTAAGCTGAATAGATTGAACTGATAAGCAAGTGAACAGACATTCACTTTTGATTACAGAAATGCAGCCACATGCCTGTGGTGGCTCAGGCCAGAAGCCAGGGGATACTAGAGCATGTCTCCTTGCTCTGCTTGAGCCAGGGCTAGCCCACCCACCCTGCGAGGGGAGCTTGCGGGGGAGGTGCAAAGCATCCTGGGATGCTGGGAGACTATGAGTTAACTTGAATCGGGAGGGGATCTGGGACAAAGTTCGATAAACTGCTTGAAACTAAATCAGTTAAGTCTGATACTACATTCATCCAGGTTTATTTTAAGCTGGTTTCAGCCATTTTGAAAGTGACTTATGTTCACTGAACTTCTGTTGTGTTACAGCTTTGAATCAGTTTCAAATAGCTTATACTAGTTTATGTGTACTTTCTGTCCCTATTCCATAAAATTTTCCATCTCTCTTCTCAAGCTCATCTGTAATATTTGCTTCGGTGGCACCCTGATGGCAGCACTTCCCACTGGTCCTTTATACAGTTAAAGAACAAGGTTCTTCTAGATACTATCCTTCCTCTGGTTGTTTAGCGTATTGTTGCTGGAGTAACTAGTTTTAGTTCAGCTAAACAACCAGAGGAAGGATAGTGTATTGTTGCTGGAGTAACTAGTTTTAGTTCAGGGGTGTGGGTGTGTGTGTGTTGCAGGGAGGGAAGGGGAACATAGCTAAAGCTAACATATTCCAATTTACTCCTGTACATGTCCACTAGACTTGTATGTCAACTTGTCAACATCTGAAAGTTGGGTTGCCCATGCAGAGGAATAAGGAGAGAGTGCTATATAATTTTGCCTGTAGTCTGGAAAACAATCTAGCATTTTGAAACTATAGATAGGAATGGGGACTTGCTTTTAAACCAAGTATAAAATGGGACTGGGACGACTAGCCTCTCCTCCACTCACTTCTGGTATAGAGGATGGGGAAAGGCAGAGAGGAGGCATGACAGAATTGTTTTCCATTGATTCTTCACTGGCATAATGTGGATCATATGTGTTGTAATTTAGAGCAGTCTCTAGTCTCTGCTAGCTTATGACAGCACTAGGAGCACTATCCTGCAACCCAGATGATGACAAAGCAATAACCAGCTCTGTAACAAATTGCCTTGGCCCCATACATATGCATTTTCCTATATGGAGCAGAACTTGGATACACATCAAAATCCAGCCTGTTGTTATAGCTTTTGTTGTTTGTATTCATTTTCCCCATGTTAGAAAATTCTTTTGATTTTTTTTCTTTGAAATGCTCCAGCATTCCCAGGCTTTGGAGCAGGAGTGCGCAATTTGGTAGGAGGCAGGCTGTGTGTCATGGATATGACTTTTTCTATCCCTGTGAAAACATGCCCAGATTTGGCCAAGTTTTATGCCTTTAAAAATTTGGAGTTTGTATATGCTCAGTAGAGATTTCTATTTTAGGAGTTAAATTCTCTGGGGATTCTGTCCACGCTGGTTGTGCTCCAGCTGCAGGCTGGCCAGGGTTTTCTCTGAAATTGTCTTATTTACTGCATGCTGCTCCAATCCTGCCTCAAGACAGAATTACTAATTTCCTCATAGGCTTTTATCCATGGGACTCATTCCCCTCTACCTAGTGTTTCCTAACTTTTGCATTATTCACATTGCTGCCTTAATCATGGTTTAACATGGTTTTGTTTGTATGATTATGTATGATGCACCAGGGACAAATGTGGAGCCTTTATTGGCAATATTGCCAGTAAATTAGCAGAGAAGGAGGTTGCTGACTGGTAATAGGGCTGTATTAGTGCAGAGATGTAGGCAGAGCATAGCTGTGTAAAGCAGACAGTATGTAACCAAGGAATCTGAAAATGAAAAGGGTTTAATCTGAACCATACACTTCATAGAAAACTAGCACAATGTGTCTTGCTCCTGGTATCCAGAGTGCTAGGAAACAGCTTCTTCTAATGAGAAACTTGGAATTAGCCACTGTATGCATAAATTACTAATGAAAGATATGCAGAAATAACATTCTTGTATAGCAGAAAATGATGAGTGTTGACCTGTTGGGAGATGGAAGCACTTGCCAGCTCCTGCCCTGCTTAGGAGGAACCTGGTTTTTGGGACTCCCTGCTGGCTCCTTTCCCATATTTTGGAGAGACTCCAGGTCTGGCTGGATCCTGTCCTGATGGCAGAAGCAAGACAGATTTTCCTCCTCCCCAACTCCCCCCCTTACCCTTTGATGAAATGCATGGGAACAGAAGTCACTGTGTAAACAACAGTCCTCTGGTATTTTCAACTGGGTAATGTGCTGCAGGACCTCAGGGTTTACAGCATCTGGACAGTAGCTGAATTATGTTACCAATTGATTTATGTATTTGAATATAATTTGGAGGACAAGATTATATTTGAGAATTAAGGAATGCAGTCTGAAGTTGTGAAGGATTTTTAGGAACAGCACAGCTCTGTCTTCTACAGTCATGCTCTCAGATGAAGAAAATATTGCAACAGCTGAACATGATCCCTGCTCTCTTTCTATCCTTCATGGTCTGTGATATGATTTTTTATCTTTTGTCAGCCCTGATGCTTGGAGCTGTAAATGCACCCTAGAATTAGAGGTAGAAGAAATCAAAATAAATTTCCGTTAACATGAGGATTTTATCCCTCTCTACTGCTTGCCCATCACAGTGTGGAGGGCCTAATCCGCAGATGAGAAATGTATCCCAACTTGCAGATAAAATATGTAGAAGTAAGGGTGTTTCATTAAGCACTGGAATTCTTAAAAAGAAGATGGTAAGAACAACATGTGAAACTAGAAACAGGGTATGCAACACTGGTGGCACTGCTTATTGGTATTATGGGCATTATTCAGATTGATGAACAGTATATATTCTTAAATAAAATCCTGCCATATTGATTACTGTGCAGGAGAGCTAATTGGCCCTGACAGTCAGCAGTGCTAAACAGCCTGCTTAGAGTGCTGTGTAGATGCAGCTATACTGCTTTGTGTTAGGAGACAGCCTTCCAGGAGCGGTGTAGCAGGCACATGATAAATTTACTGTGTAGGTGGGATCTCATCTGGAGATGACTAGCCCATTGACTATGCATGTTCTCAGGATTGGAGCACTACAGAATAAGTCAGAATATAAAGCTAACTTAATATTTAGGCATACAAATAAAAGTAACCTTATAATGATGCCTCCAGAGCATTTGTGATTTCCCACTGTCTGTCAACTGAGCTTGTTCAGTGGCAATTGAAGATTCCTAGTACTTCGGAAAGTCAGGTCACTTTTTAAAATAAAATGTATCAGAGGTCCAAGCATAGATTTCAGCGCCTGATTTTAACCACCTGGATTTGAGTATCTGGAGATATATATGGATTTAAATCCGTTTGACTTGCTTTACTCAGCTCTTCCTCATCATGCAGGTCTATCCTCCCAAACAAACACTATTTTAAGATGTATAGATGTTCTACCACATAGAAGACCCCCGAAACATAAGAAAATAATCTTGGAGATGTACTGCAGCAATGTGAAAACAAACTTTAATTATGTGCTGAAATGATGTGGAAATTTTTACTGCGTATTTTACATAAACAAGTTCATTTGTTCGTTCGGTAAACCTGAGGCACTTCAAAGCAACTGTTTATATTAAGGATGAAACAGAAAATTTTGGTTGGTGAAATTCCATCTTCACACCTATGGAGTTGTCAAGCAGTTAAATAAACATTAGAGAGCTCATATTTTTATGCTGAAGGGGACAGCTCAAGCCAAAAGTGTAATTTCTGGATGGAACATCTACATGTGTTAGCTGATATACTCATATTAATGGAGACAAAATGACCAGTGTTAGTTGACAAGTCGGTTTTGGCAGAGCTGATCTGTACAACCTGCACAAGCAAATGTTCAGTTACAGATGTGGATTCAAGTGACTGAACTGAAGGGGTTCTATAGTGAAATTTAGGATGATACGGAGAATTGTGGTGATAATTTGCCCTGATTCACGCTTTTGTTCAATCACAGAGAAGTCAAGGCTTTATTTGGGGGGTGGAGGGGTAGGAATAAGAATAATAGATACTCAGGGGGAAAAAGTGCTTATTCTATGCTTAAGAAGTTTCAGTCACCCAGTACAGGAGGAGCGATGTGACTAGGGTGACCAATCACACAATAAGAGAGATAAATAGTCAAAGATCATTGACCAGGGTCATCCAGTAATCTCAGGCTGAAATATATTCATAAAACAGTTGTGTAATACGTGACTTCATAAATATCAGTGTCCATTTGCAGAGGTATATACATTCTTCCCTTGTGGATGCTTATGTTTGGGAAGTGCAGTGGTAGACAGTGCTTGCCACACAGAATGAACCACAATCCCTGAGAACTGTGAGGGGAATGGGACTATTTGACTGGAGGACCTGTGTCTGTATGAGCCTTCTGTGACTATACCATATCTTTCTGGAAGGTGTTTAGTCAGAGGCTCTCCATTAATGCTTATCCCTGGGATTCCCCTCTTTTAATGGGGTGTCCTATGTGGAGGCTCCATATAGAAGATAATAGAACCTCCAGTGTTTCAGATTTTGCTCTGTTCCCTCCACTAGGTTCAGCAAGGAGTATTTGTGGTCCAGACCTGCCCATTCTCTGCCTCTTCCCCATTTGTACATCATCAGGCTCACTCCTTTGAGTGTCTAGTGATCTAGCTGCAAAAGTGGCTAATTCCCGTTCCATGTAGGGCATGCATGCAGAATCTAAGGCTGTGTCCTGATGGGCTGCATTTGTCAATGGAAGTTTTCTTAGCTCAATTCCAGTGGGACATTTTTCTGAGTAAAAATGGCATAAGGACTAAACACTCAGTCTAGTGAACAGATTTAAGAGGATTGTGTTCTTGTTCCATTGTTTTTAGGACCATGTAGGAGAAGAGTCCTAAAATTGTGGTAGTGGGACTTTTCCATTGTAACCCAGTATGACAATACAGAAAATGTTGAGCAACACTGGCTGTCTGCACGAGATGCTAACTGCGCAGTCATTACTGCGCAGACATTTAGTATTTGTATAAACAGTCTGTGCAGTAGCCAAAGTTACTGCGCAGCAGTGCCGCCAAACAGCTTGTTCCTGACGCTGACTGTGTGGTAGCCTGAGACTACTGCACAACAGCATCACATCGTGCTTTCTGCCAATTGACGCTACTGCACAGTAGTCATGGGCTACTGCGCAGTCAGCGTTTTGGGTAGATGTGGTCATTGAGTTGAATTTGGTTCTCTCCATCTAGTAAAGCTTACAGACATTGAGTTTATCATCAGTAGGATATGCACATCTGGCCTTCTCTCTCATGCCTCCAGAGAAGTTTGGGTATTGAGGTTATACTGCATTGTCCCCATTATAACAGCATGAATAATGAATCATTTTTAGTTTTAACTAAATTAAAGAAACTTTTAGACTCTTTGGCTGTTTTGTTGAGTGGACTGAGTAAAGGACTAATGAACCACATTCATGCCTGCTTCCTTAAGCTTATCTACAGAATGAGGAATGTAGTACTTTCTGCAGCAGAATAAGAAATGTGATTCTATCTGCCTATACTTGTTTTAAACTGTTTTCAGTTTACTCAGATCATTTTAGACTGTTTTTGCCCCCAACATACAATAAAAATGTTGGCAAATGTGTGTGTTATTCAATGCACCGTGACTGTTAAGGATCTCTGGCCAGGTGACAAATACATCATGATGTGTCATGTACATTAGTCATGGTGTGAGTTTTATACCAACATTTTTGTCCTTGATTCATCTTTTTCTGGATCCTAAGCACTTTGAGAAGGGAATCATCTTAAATGTGGTGGGAGGGAAGGGGCTTTCCTAGTGAACAGAAAAACATAGAATTTCTGTTGGAAGACATGCCTTATTGCTGTTGATCCAAGGCATTGTAATGGCACCTTTTTTCCTTAGCTATCTGGATAATATTGGTAATTGCAGTTTGTAACACAGATTTCTCTATAGACTGAACCTCCCTGAGGAAGCAGAGGGACTCTTTAGTAACTTGTCAAACTGGTTTGAGAATGATTTAAGTAAAATAGTTTGGGACAAACTCTTACCTCCTACTAAATTCCCTTTGTTCTACCAGAGCAGCATAGAGGAAACTTTAAACTAGCCCTAAAATTGCTACTGAAGATACTTTGAGCTTAGGAAATTTCTCAGCTGGTGTCAAACCAGCTAGGTCAACCTCATTCCACTTCCTTTTCCCTTTCCCTCTCATAACAGGCATGTTAAGCGCAGTACAGAACGGCTAAAGTCCCAGCTGGCATAAATTAGAGTCCCCCGTGCGCTTTGTTAAGCTGCAGTTTGGGCCAAAATAGCCCCTGAGGGGAGTGGAAAGGTGGTTCAGATGTTGACCCAGCTGAGGATTTATCTTTTTGTGTTGCTTTAGCCTGTCTAGTTTTGATTCACTTAAAGCAAAGTGGAAACAGCTTGGAGTAAGTTTGCATTGGAATGAACCCTCAGTGGACAGATTTTTCAAAATAAAGACAGACCACAACCAGAACTGGTTACTCATAGTACTTTTTGCTGAAATGTGTGAGGGAACAGGAGAAGCGGGAAGCTGACCAAATTGTATCCGTGTCCAAACATCCCCTAATTTTGGTTTCGTGTAACCTAAACCCAACCCCCCAAAAATCAAACCATCTTCAGCTTTGCTCAGCTGTATAGACAAATGCATAAAAATGAAATAAGCTCACTGTAGCCTATTCCTCTGCTTGTAAACCCCAGCAGCAAACTCTATGGCCTTTTGCCTTCAGTATATTGGGTCAACCAGAGTCACAGGAAGATAAATTTGAACATCAATACTGGGGGAATCTAGATTAACTTCTTAATCAGTCTGTTCAACTTATTACACTCTACTCTGATGCTAGGTTTTTAAAAGAGCATTAAAAAGTTGTCAGTGAACTACAAAAAAAAAGAGCAAGAGAGAAAGAAAATCGTAATTCAAACTTTCAGCCTGGTGGTTTTCCTCAAGCTCTTATGCAAAGCCAAAAATGCTTGCATGCAGACTTCAAGTGTGATTTTGATTACTCTCACCTCTGATAAATGTCAGGCCAAGAGGTGAAGATGGTAGGACATCAGTGCTCTCAAGGATGCTGGCATTCTCCCCAGTTTTATGAGTAGGATCCACCTGCCAGGGAGTGATTGATTGAACCATCTGGCTCTGCATTACACAGTGCAAGAATGCAAAACTTGCATGAAACCAGATAGGCATCATTTGTGCAAAGCAGTCAGTGGATTCAGAGTTGCCATATTAACTGTTTAAAATGGCATGGAAAAATTGAGCAACATGTTATGTCTCCTATCAGTCTAAATGACTTACTTCAGCTAGATACATTTTCAGTGAAAACTTAAGTTGGCCGATTAGAGAATGAATCACTGATGTAAGTGGTAGATCACAGTTGTGAAAGACCTTTTCCGTCACTGATACAGAAACAAGGGACTGACATGCAATTGTTGATTAGTTTAATTCCCTTTACCTGTGATATGGAATTAGGAAAGAAGTGCAACAAAGGTGATGGAGCCAGGGCTGGGTGATAGGAGTGATGGCATCTATGCTCAAGTTGGCTGCTTGATTCATTCTATATCATTAGGCAGGCCAATTAATACATTTGTACTGAAGCTTATGCATTTTATTGTACCTACCTTACAGAGGTGTTGTGAAGTAAAATGATTGTTTATGGGGTTGCAAATCCTGAGTTGAAATATGCTCTGGAAAAGCAAAATTTTCCTGTTCTCTGTGTCTCTTCCAGCAAGAGATCAAGAGTTCCAGTGACTTCCTGCCTCCCTACCAACTCCCACTGCCTCAGGATCTCGTCGGCTCCTCAGGCTCTGCCGGGCACCAGCCGCTAAAGCAGCATTATGGAACTCCTAAGCCCTACAGCTTTCTTCCTCCCAGGTACCATGGGCTGCAGGGAAGCTTATTTCATTGTAAAAATATTTTCACAGGTCAAAAGCACAGCAGGAGCTTAACAAAAATATTGTTTTTATTCTACAGTAATTATTTTGATGGTTCAATCATGGAAATACAGGGCATTTCACAAGAAGTTCTGCCTTGGGATATACTAAAATTACCATGTATTTCAGGGGTCAACTAATGACATCTGGGCAAGGGAAGGCAGTTGTAGGTACTAGTGACTTTTCTTACTAAAATGGAGAATAACCACCAGTAAGGAATCATAGGATCATTGAAAATCGGGGTTGGAAGGGACCTCAGGTGGTCATCTAGTCCAACCCCCTGCTCAAAGCAGGATCATCCCCAACCAGATCATCCCAGCCAAGGCTTTGTCTAGCCAGGTCTTAAAAACCTCCAAGGATGGAGATTGCACAACCTCTCTGGGTAACCTGTTCCAGTGTTTTACTACCCTCCTAGTGAGAAAATTCTTCCTACTATCTAACCTAGGGGTATTCAGCCTTTTTAAAACAAGTGTACTCCTTTGGTCTCAAAGTGTCAGTTTATATACCCCTTTTTTTTTTTTTTTTCTTGTGAACATATTGAATAAAATTGGCCCCAGGTCCAACCCCTGAGGCACTTCACTTGATACCAGCTGCCAACTAGACATTGAGCCATGCATTATTCCCTTCCAGCCAGTTTTCTATCCACCTTACAGTCCGTTCACCCAGCCCATACTTCCTTAGCTTGCCTGTGAGAATGCTGTGGGAGACCATATCAAAAGTGTTGCTAAGATCAAGGTACACCACATCCACTTGCCTCCCCACATCCACAGAGCCAGATACCTCATTATAGAAGGCAATCAGGTTGGGCAGGCATGACTTGTCCTTGGTGAATCAAGCTGATTGTTCCTAATCACCCTCTTCTCCTCCAAGTGCTTAGAAATGGATTCCTTGAGGATCTGCCCTGTGATTTTTCGAGGGGCTCCTAATCTGGTAGTCTATAACAGACTCCCACCACAACATCACCCTTGTTGCTCTCCCCTCTGATCCTAACCCAGAGACTTTTGACAGGCCTATCTCCAGTTTCATAGTGCAGCTCTGAGCAAGCATATGGCTCTTTTACATAAAGTGCAACTCCTCCTCCTCTTCTCCCCTGCCTGTCCTTCCTGAACAGTTTGTATCCATCCATGACAGTGCTCCAATCATACGAGCTGTCCCACCACATCTCTGTTCTTCTGGTCACATCATAGCTCCATGTCTGTGCAAGGACTTCCAATTCTTCCTGCTTGGTTCCATTTGTGTGCTCTGTGCATTTGTGTACCTCTATTGCTAGGGCTCCATATCTATTCTCTGAATGAATTGCTGCAGGTGGAGGTGAAGATTTCTGCCTGCTGCCAGAGGTCACAAGCTTCCTTCTTCCTGGGAGTCCATGTCCTTTCTCTTCTCTAGTGCTGTCTCTAGCAGTTCTTCCTCCACAGTCCAGGTCTCCTCCAGCATCGAAGCAGTGAACTTCTCATAGTGGTGGTGGAGGTGGAGAAAGCTTCAGATCCTCACCGCCTCCTCCTTTAGCTCTCTTGCCTGATCCCTGAGAGACACCACCAGGAGGCACCACTCACATCGCAGACACCCCCCGACCTGGCCATCACCAGAAGGAACCTGCAAGCCGCAGTCCCCACAGTGTCAAACCTGGACCTGGGTGGCAGCCTCAACGGGAGCAGTCCTACCTGGACAGAAACCTCACAGGTGCAAGCGGAGGCAGTGGCAGCAGGTCTGGCATTGCGTCATTCGCCAGCCATTTCTCTGGGTCTCTTAATCTGCCTCTTCTTCCTTATTGCCCTTCTTCCAAGCACACCTTCCCTAGTGAATTCATCTGAAAGCTGGCCTCGTTAGTGTTCCTAGACCCCAGAGGGTTCCCTTTTCCCTGCTGCCTCGCACCAAGCTGAAACGCTTTCCCATCAAAGTAGGGGGATGCAAACTGACCTTTGACCTGACTACAAACGGCTTGCCCTGTTTGCTGCCCCCGTTCTCTGGCTTCCTGGTTACTGCTGGGCCTGGACTGGCTCTGCCTCTCGTTAGGGCTTCTGTCAGGCACTGGCTGTGCTTCTTGGAAACAGACCTTCAGGGCTGGTCTCAAGCAAGTGTGGAGGAAGTCTAAACGAATGTAGTTTACTTTCTTCTTTTCTGGCCTCTTTACTGAGTCAATTAGATCAATGTAGATTTCTTAGAATCTTTTAGATTTATTTTAGACTCCCTGGATTTACCAGGCCAACTCCAGAGGTGATATTTAAGGTGAATTCTTTAATACTAACTTAGGCTCCTTCACTTCATAATAGCGAGTGTTTTGGAGCTGTGCGTATTCACTCTAAGGATGTCTAGAAGATTCTAAGTCGGTATGCGCCTCAATCAGTAACGTTCCCATAGTTTAGGTTGCATAGAAATCACTATAACGGTAAAGAAGACAGATTTATGGTGATCCGTAAAACCTTAATTCTACCCCTTGTGCATCTATTAGCTTCGCTGACTGAGACAGAGGTCATGGGGAATAAATGGTATGTTATCTTGCATCATAACGTATAGGCACAATGGTGAAGCGCTCGTGTTGTAAGTTGTACGACTCATCTGGCAAATACTAATATTCTGGTGCTTGACTTTGGAATAGAAATAACATTCCTTCATGTCGTTTTGAGTGTGTGGTTAATTACTTTAGGATTTTTTTTAGAATTTTTAAAAACTGGTTCTTCTGCATGCAGTTGTAACAACCCTTCCATCCAATGATGAAACTTAAGTAACAGGAGTAACGTTAGCTAGCAGTACTAGACGATCTTTTTCTTAGAGTGGGGAGATAGGCTGCTGGATCAAGCGAACAGTCAACTTCCAGAAAGAGTCTCTCTCATATCCCGGGGGTTAAGGGATTTCCTGCCTTGTACATTTTCCTCAGAGGGTTGGGGGGGTTTTTTTCCTACTAGTACCTTTTACTGCATCTGGGAATAACACTGGGAGCCTGTCTCTCTTTGTCCATGTTCAGGTTTTGGCTGTGTTACTTTTCCCTGATGAGGTTGTAACTGGGCTGTCTGTGGGATCAATTGGTTTGGCATGGGAAGGGGCACAATTCAGTTCTCTTTTCCCAACCTGCACTAGTCTAGAACCTTATTGGTGGTATGGATGTAGCCTTACTGGATGTCTTGCAGGACTCGGAGGGTCTGCATTGCTCTCCTTTCCTGCCAAATGTATTGGCAAAATTTCCCCAGAATGAGCCTGTTTGGATGGATGATAGAACCTGAAGTCAGGTCTCCTAGGGCATTGTAGCCACTGGTTGCCCAGGGTGATTTATGTCTTATTGATTCTTTAGCCATTTCAGTGTCACAGTTGTGGTCATGTCCAACACAAAAGTAGCTTAAGAAGATTGATTTTGACTTGTCAGAAATTGTTCAGTTGTTCATTTTAATACCGGTTTAGCCCCAATTATTTACTCCCACTCAGCTTATCATATTGTAAATGTGGGTTGCTCTAAGTCATAATTTTGTACAACGCAGTTGTATCAGATCAGGTTTACCTCTCTGGATAGAAAGTGATAAACTTTTTAGGCAACACTTTCCTCTCAATCCACATGTCAGATCTGGAATCCAGTATTCTTGTCTTCTTCCATGTCCCTCACTTCCAATGGAAAATATAAGGGGCAAAAGTCACTATGCAGACCTGAGAAATCTAATCATCATTAAACCTTGATTTATTACCTGCCGTTTATTGATAGTGTGTGGCATTTCATGTACGTATAAGGGAATGCTGGCCCATCTCTGATCGTTGCATGCTTTTGTTTACATCTGTACTCACATGAGACACAGAGAGGGAGGAGAACCACATTGTAAAGGGGGGAACCCCTACTACGTGGAAATGCTTTAAGAAAACTAGAAACTCCCTGCTTTGATAACACTGTAGGCATCAACACTATTATCTAGGACTCTATGAATAAACTCTTGGTTAAAAGGGGGATCTGGCTGCAATGTTAAATCATCTTTCCATTTCACTCACTCAGCAAATGAAATCCATGCACAGAGCAGGCCCTTTTGGCATCTTCTTCAAAATGAACATCTGGATGATTAATATGAAGGTGCACTGAAGCTGTGTCTTTTATCTACACTCTAGCAGTGTTTAAGGCGGTGTTTAAGTCTCACTAGCACTGACAGCAGACTCCAATACAGAGCATTTCCTGCATTTCAGAATCTAAGTAGACAAGCTGGCATGTAGGTTTTTAGCATCCAGTTTATTGAAAACCTGTCTTTTTGCTAGTGATGCAGTTCACAGGTATACTCTCAGGACAAGGTAGCATTGCATACAGCTTATTCATAGGCACAAAGTGTTTCTGAAGGAGAGGAAGATAATTGACCTTTTTTTTTTCCAGGGTCACTGTATATCTCATGCTAATTACATACACATATGAATTTAGAGCTGAGTGATACAAGTATGTTAGAATTGTCAAGATAGCTGGGTTGGTCATCCTAAAATGAAAATAACTCTGTTCTAAAAGAGAAAAAAAGTGTTTGCTGCTTGAATGTGAAAGGAGTAACACATGGGAACATGGGCCTCTTGAGGGACAGCCTCCTTTGATATAGTCCTGTCTATAGAAAATGAAATGCCTGGTAGTCTGAGAAACTTAAATAACTGCAGTCTTTGCAAGTATCTATGGACCATCAGTACTTAAATAATATTCAGCTCACTCCTTATGTTTCCTATTGCAGCTGTGCTTTTTCACCTTACTTGGTTTAATTGTCCCTAAGCACATATGTCTCCACTTCCCTTTCATTCGAGAGTCTGAGTGAAAGTTCGAATCACGTCTCACAAGATGCTGGACCAGGATAATTAGCTAGGTACATTTGGAATACAGTTAACAAACAAAGGGATAACTGGCTAGCAGACTGTCAATAGGAGAAGAAAAGTGGAGTAGTGGACTACATACAGTACATACTACTGTAAAATGGTTGTTTTTTAGAAATCACCATATTCCACAAACAAGTCAAATTGACCAGGTGCTTACTAAAAAGGAATGATTTCCCCCTTTAGCTGGTGATTAGTTTATGCCCTGAACTGGTCTGCATAATTTTTATCCTAGTATTTATTATAACACGGGCTATTCTTACTCATGTAGGTCCTGATTCAAAACCCACTGAAGTCTTTTCAATTACATTAATGGGCTTTGTTTGGATCAGACCCTTAGACTTTAGAGTTTCTTTGGAAATTTGGTAAACTTTGGCAATGAGTTCTACTGACCTTTTCATAAACTCATGAACAAGATGATGAACTCCAACAAGTATATACAGCTTACATTGACTTAGCACCATGCTGATATAATTTTCATATAATGATATGAAAAACTCAAAATGAAAGACAGAGTTTGCTTCCACAACTGTGTTGGTTTGTAATCCATAAGAAACTGAGGTGTAGAACAGCTTCAAACAGTGTTTCACATAATAAAGAGAATAAATTTAATTTTGCATCCATCATACTGAAGTAATATTGGTATCAATGGTGTTAGAGAAACTGCAGATTGCAAGTAATCTAGCAGAACCCACAATGAACCCACATCCTCAATGGGTCCCACAGAGAAAGATCAAGTGCTGTCAGTGGGAGGCCATGTGTTTGAACATGTATCTTCCAGGGCAACTGGATGTAGTTTGTATTTCATAGTACCATGACTTTTACTCTTGGCTGTGCTCACACATTATATAGCATTTGGCTTGCTTAATCTTGCATGAATTCATTATAATTACAGACCTTGGTCACATGCTGTGTGACTTAAATCAGTAAGGTGACAAGTGAAACAACCAAATAGTGAGTAGCATATATCTCTATGAACACAATTCCCAAGCAGTCCATTGCAGAATTACAACTGAATGAGTTCTTCCTAGTGAAAAATGTTCTTGGTTAAAGGTAGCTCCTTTTCAGCTTCTGAGAACATAAAGTGTTTATTTGATAATTTGCCTGAACAAATTGTCGCCTATGACTATTTGCTATTTTACGCACAATTTGCACTTGGTCAGCTCAGTCAAACAACATTGTCCTGATTGGATGACCTAAGCTTCATATATTTGTTCTTTGCAAACTTTCAGGCACTAACACCCTTCCTCAGGCATAGAGAGAGTCTGCTGGTGAATTGTAACAATTCACAGTTGTAACACAGTTCATCAGCAGACTCTCTCTATGCCTGAAGAAGGATGTCTGTGCTGCAAAGCTTGCAAAGAACAATTTTTCAACTATTTAGTTGGTCTAATAAAATATATCACATCTACCCAAAGAACCTTGTCTGCCTATGTCCTTAGAGTTAGACCTACACAGCTACAACCAACACCCCTAAGCTTCATATATAGCATTTCTGTTTGACAATAACTTAAAAACACTCAGAACTGTTAATAAACTCTTATAAATGAATAATAATCTTTCCAGACTGGACTCAAAAACATTCACATAATAGCTTTTGTTATCAAATATTCATATACTCACTTTTGTTTTTTAAATATTCTTGCAGGTAAAACCTATCTTACCTCAATACATGCACATAAAAATACTTAGGGACACAGGTGTAGTGTAGTAGTGCATGCTATTTTCAAGAGTATTCATAAATATATTCAGATATGTTTTCCCCACTTTACACTGAAAGTTTCCCCCATGATCCCATAAAACGATTGTATAATCCATGTTTATTTCCAACAATTGTAGAGAGGAAAAATGAAGATGAATTGTTCACTATGAAAAGTTCATCCAGTTCTTACTGGAAGGATCAAAATGATTGGACAATAAAAAGTTTAAACTAGCTCCTTCTTACACCTGCCTCTGTCAAGTGATCAAAAATTTTTTTTCTTAATGTGCGTACAGTGATCTTATACTACCAAGCCTCCTAGCACCTCTATAAGGGCCATAACAAAAAGAATTGTATAGCAGTGTAAGTAAAGTGTATGTGAAAAGATCATTAAATCTTTTCCATTGTATAAAACTCAAATATATTATTGCCAAAAAGAAAATGGAAAGCTCTTAATCTTTAGGACATTCTTTTATTAATCCTTTTATGATCCATTTAGTTTCATCCAGAGCCGGTTTCTAATAATGTCAAATTAATGTGCCATTCTTGAGAAAATTCCAGTACTTTGCCAGCTGCTGCTTGCCTTCAAATGATAGAGCATTAACTTCCCCTTCTATATTTAGAGCCTTTCCTCCTGACATAGCTGGCATAGCTTTCCTCCTGACCTCTCATACATTTTGCACTATTTAAACAGTAAGCAGAATCATGAAAAAGGACATTTCACCCTGTGTATGTTTTTACCACTACCAATCAACATGGAATCTGATGCATGGGCACCCAAGCTTTGCCCAACTGAGGTCTGGGTTGGTAGCTTGCCAAGATCTCAAGGGCAGAATCACTCGGATAAAACAGAGAAGATTACATGAGTAATCTGTAATAGTAGGAGTAATCTTCTTTTGTATGAAGGTTGTGATCCAACGGACATATTGGGCCACAACAGGAAATGCTTCATCTCATTCCAAGTTGACATCTAAAAAATACAGAAATAGAAATGAAAGCTAGAACAGGTATTAACTCTGAGATATCACCATGTTCAGCTACGTATAAATGCCTCGGCACAGAACTACACAAACGAAAAGGAGATGTAAAGTTTGAAAGATAAGTTCATCCTTTAGATTATCTGCATTGTTTTGATATATTTATTAAACACAGCAACCAGAAGCAACCCTTCTGATATTTGTAGACAATACTGATGCCCAAGTGATCGGAACTCCCTCCTGCAAATGTGACTATTTCTGTCATTCGTGAGTCCTTCATAAGTGTTGCATAGTGGAGAAAATATTCTGTGGCACAGAGAAATTTCCATCAAAGATCACAAAGCATTTCCTTTTTACTGAGATGACATTTTAGACTCAGTGCAGCATAACTAATGAGTTGCGTAAAATTGGCTGTAAATAAGAGGCCGCAGTAGACATTGCAAAGTTGATTTGGAACAGGCACCATGTCCTTTTCCTTCACTTCTTCTGCTTCATTGCCAACACAGAAGCATATTATAGATCTGAAATCCTACTTAAAATAAGGAAGCTGAAGCTGTGGAAACAGGACAGAACATGGATACAATATTTGCATTAATTAATCAGAGGTAAACTGTCCAATATTTGTCACATTTTTCCTGATTCTAAAACAGATGGGCTGAATGATACATTTATTAGATAATGGTCTTTCCTGTTTATTTTGCTTCAGGTGACTCAAGGTGCTCATTTCAGTTTGTAGGACCTGAACCACTTCTTGTGTAGCAGCGAGAGAATTGCTAAAGATTCCAGTCCAATGAGCTTTATCTCTGATTATCCCATGAACAGAGAATATAGTTTCATTTAATCCATCAGTGTGAGAGAATCAATAAAATCCACTCAAAGGACAGGCTTATTATGAAACAAACCTTCACAGAATCTGGCTCTCCTCTACCCCAACACGTTCTAGACAATAGCGTAGAATATAAACCATGCCGAATGTTTTGGGCTCAACTCAGCCTTCAGGAAATTTGGTACCACTCCCTTCAGCTTCATTAGCTAAAATCATACCTGAATTTTCTGGTATGACTTTACGCATTTCAAAATCAGGCTGCCAAGGAATATTCATAAATTTACTATTCTGCTTTCCCAAGAATGCCATTGAGGTTTAGGCAATGGCCAAGGACGCAGGAGATTATTATCTATTCCTGGATTTGTCAGATTTCTTACATGACATTTGACAAATCAAGTAATATCTTTGTGCCTCACTTCTGTTCTTATAAAAATGGTAATGAATATAATACCCTACCTCTGAGGTGTAATAAGACAAAAATCAGTAATACTGGTGGAAGTTCTTGGTTACCATGTAAATAAGTGTCATGGAAAGGTACCTCCCTTCATAAATAAATTCATTCCTTACAAGAGTTCTAACAACAGAAAGTTAATACTTTTGTGCTCGCAAATCAGAATTTGTGTTGCCCATGGACCTATGCAGACAAAAATCTCACTGTGCACATACAGCGTTTGGCACCAATTAAACAGAGTTTTGAAATTCTGGTCTTAACCCCTGCCCTGCTACATATACACAAATGACGCAGCGCTGTCACCTTCTCCAGCATATCCTCTTATGCCTCTACTTCTATCAGTTGTGTAATTCTCCCTTGTAGTCAAAGAATGGAGAGGCAATGTTCACCAGAAGACATTGTACATGATGATGCAAAGTTCACCAGAAGACGTTGGAGATAGATGCAAATAAAGGATGTTTGAATTCCCCATACTATCTGTCCCTGTTCCATCTTAAAAATCTAAGAGCTGACAATTTGAAATCAAGTCTGGGGAATAATTATGCTCCAGCCCTGTAAGTCATTTCAGTAAGCAGGAAACTTTACAAAGAATTAAATATGAAAATAAATGCATAGTATGAAAACACTGCTTTTAATGCACTCTTTCATTCTGCTCTATTGTAGAAGCACACAATGCTTTTTAGTGCTATACACAGAGATAGAGCTGAAAGAGTAGAAGGTGAAGCATTAATTATAGCACAAAGCAGTACTTAAAACCCTTGGTAGTGCTGAGCTACAATAATGTACATTATAGTCTCCTTCTAAACTTCAGCACTTCAGGCTCCCATCTTTACTCAGAAGAGCCTTAAGCAAAACACCCTTTGACGTCAATGGGAATTTTGCCTGAATAAGGACTGCAGGCTCTGGCCCTTGAGCTATAACTCTCTCTGCAACATACAGTTTGCCTGTCATTTGAGATGCACTTTACATACATCTTAATGGATTTTTGTTTTTCAGGCTTGCAATGGGACAATGAAAATCCTCAAACCTTACCCATAAACTTAATGGAGCCCTGGGGCCATGTGAGAGGGCTAGGTGGAAGAATGTTCACTTTCTCTTGAATATTACATTATTTCTTGATTTTAACCCAACTGGAAAAAGACCATTGTCTCTCCATTTTTATAATTATTGTGGGGACATAAATTCAGCAACATGTGCTTGGTCAGCTGTCCCTTTTTTCTCCTAAGTAGTGAATTTACAGCGCACACATGCTCTGAAGTGATTATTCTCTGATAGTTTATGGTATCTAAGCTTTTTTCCCTGATAAATCTAATTTGTATAGATTGGCAGTTCAAACAATGTATTTTTGGTCTCAGGAGGCAGCGTATGGCTCACTTTTGGTTTAGTAACTTGCAGAGATTAGGTTTTTGCATAATGTAAATCTGAGGTGGGCGATACTTTGTCGGTAATGCTATGAATGCAATTAGTGAGATAAATACGGAGCTAAATTCATTTTCTATTAAAAAAAGGCAATCTGATTGGTATGCAAAAAGCACCTTTATTTGCAATACTGGCACTTCATAATGTGGTTAGCAATGCACAGAGTGGCATTTTGATTTGCAGCTTTAAAGAATTCTGGGATGAATAAAACATGGAGTTAATTGCCAAAGAAGAACCTTTGCCAGACTGTGTGAGATCTACTGTGCTGAAGAAAAGCTGTAACCTATGACAGGTTCCATTCTGGTCCCAAAGGAACTGATGTCAATACTAGAAAAGGTTAACCAGTCCTTCACATAATTTGTGGTAGTCAGTGTTTCTCGCCTTTGAGATAAAGGATGAGCATGGTTCTAGGGTGCACTCTACCATGGTGCTTAGGGTTTAATGTGGAACAAAGCTGTGGAAAACACCAACCTGTACAGCAGGTGAGTGGATTGTGACCTCGGCACGGAGAGATGGTTACCTGTGTTAGCCTGAAGTCAGGCAGACGCCAAGAACAGTTATTAAGGAAGAAGAGGGACAATATTTTTCAAATTTGGTCGCTTAGGCTAGGGACAGAAGTTACACACAGAATCATAGAAAGTTAGCGTTGGAAGGAGGTTATCTAGTCCAGCGTTTCTCAGCCTGTGGGTCATGAGTCATGACCCAAAATTGGTTCACGAGAAGATTTTAAAGGGTCGCAGGGAGGTCTGAGGGAAACACTGCCAGGCTGCATGGAGCTGTGGGGGGCATGGTGAGCACGCAGCAGGGCTGCATAAAGCAGCAGGAGAGTTTGGGAGGGGGCCAGATGCAGAAGCTTGTGGGAAAGGGCTTGGGGGACAGAGAGATGCGCTCTGTGGGTCGGGGATAGGGAGGGTGTGGGCCACCACAAGCTGATAATTATGGTAATGTGTCCCAGTGCAAAAAAGTTTGAGAGCCACTGATCTAGTCCAACCCCCTGTTCAAAGCAGAACCAGCCCCAACTAGATCATTCCAGCCAAAGCTTTGTCTAGGAGGATTTTGAAAAAATCCAAAGATGGAGCTTCTGCCAGCTCTCTGGGTAACCTGTTCCAGTGTTTTACTAACCTCCTTGTGGAAAACATTCTACCAAATATCTAACCTAAACTTCCCTTGCTGCAGCTTGAGACCGTTGCTCCTTGTTCTCTCATTTGCCAGCACTGAGAACAGTTCAGCTCCATCCTCTTTCGAACTCCCCTGCAGGTAGTCGAAGGCTGCTATTAAATTCCCCTTCAGTCTTCTCTTCTCTAAACTAAATAAACCCAGTTTCCTCAGCACCTCCTCATGTCATGTGCCCCAGACCCCTCACCAATTTTGTTGCCCTCCGCTGGACTCTACAATTTGTCCACATCCTTTCTGTAGTGGGGGGCCCAAAACTGAACACACTGCTCCAGATGTGGCCTCGACAGTGCAGAATAGAGGGGAATAATCACTTCCCTTGATCTACTGGCAACACACCTACCAATGCAGCCCCATATGCCGATAGCCTTCTTGGCAACAAGGGCATTTTGCTGGCTCATATTCAGCTTATTGTCCACTGCCACCCTCAGGTCCTTTTCTGCAGAGCTGCTGCCCAGCCAGTCAGCCCCCAGCCTGTACCAGTGCCTGGGATTGCGCCGTCCTAAGTGCAGGACTTTGCTCTTGCCCTTGTTGAACCTGATGAAATTTCTTTTGGCCCAATCCTCCAATTTGTCTAAGTCACTCTGAATCCTAGCTCTACCCTCCAGTATATCTACTACTTCCCCCACCTTGGTGTCATCTGGAAACTGGCTGAGGATTCACTCTATGCCATTCTTCAGGTCATTGATGAAGACATTGGACAAAACTGGCCCCAGGACTGACCTCTGGGGCACGCCACTCAATACCAGCTGCCAACTAGACATTGAGCCATTGATTACTACTCTCTGAACCCAATACTCCAATCAGTTTACTATTCACCTTACAGTCCATTCATCCAGCCTGTACTTCCTTAACTTGCCTGCAAGAATGCTGTGGAAAATTATATCAAAAGCCTTGCCAAAATCAAGGTACACCACATCCCCTGGTCTCTCTGCATCCACAAAGCCTGCATCCACCTCATCACAGAAGGAAATCACAGTGGTCAGGCATGACTTGTCCTGGGTGAATCCACGCTGACAGTTCCTAATTGCCTTTTTCTCCTCCAAGTGTTTAGAAATGGATTCCTTGAGGATCTGCTCCATGATTTTTCTAGGGACTGAGGTGGGGCTGACTGGTCTGTAATCCCCTGGATCCTCCTTCTTCTCTTTCTTAAATATGGGCACTGCGTTTGCCTATTTCCAATCTCCGAATTGGAAAATCCATGAGTTTTCAAAGATGATGGCCAATGGCTCTGCAATTGCCTCAACCAACTCCCTCATCACCCTCAGGTGCCTCCCATCTGGCCCCATGGCTTTGTACATGTCCAGCTTTTCTAAGTAGCCCCTAACATAAACCAGTTTAAGTAATCAGAAACTGGTTTAAACCTGTAACAGAACAGAAGTTCAGTACACTTAAACCAGTTTCAAAATGGCTGAAACTGGTTTAAGATAAACCTGGTTGAATGTAGTATCAGACTTAACTGATTTGTGTCAAACCAGTTTATGAAACTTCTGTCCCAGACCCCTTCCTGGTTCAAGCCCTGGGCTGGGCTGGGCTGTGCTGTCTGCTTCAGCAGAGAAGGGTTGTGGGGGAGAGAAGAATAGAGGGACTGCTCCCCTTCCCGGCAAACCCCGGCTGGGGCCAGAGGCCAGGGAGGGGGGTTAAACCCCCCTTGCCCTAGTTAAACTTCCCTTCCCCACAAGTACAGAGCTGTCCGGCTCTGCTATAATTACTGCTGGCTGTGACTGTAGACTACAAATCCCAGAGACACCTGGCATCAGGAAGAGGAAGTGATTTGCAACCCTGCATAGTCCTGCTGCTGTGATTCTGGACTGCAAATCCCACAGACCTCAGGGGCAGCAGGAAGAGGAAGTGAACACACAGCCCATGCTGGGTATGTGAGAGAGAGCCATGAACCAACCCGGCCCGCGTGCCCCCCAGCTTTTGGTTTGAGCCACTGTAGGCATGTGGCTGTATTTCCTGAATCCAAAGTAAATGTCTGTTCACTTGTTTCTCAGTTTAATCTCTGCAGCTAAGACTAACCTGAGAAGACTTAATTGATTCAGCCTCAGGTTTTTTGACTGTCTGTACTTAGCCTTAAAGTTAAATTCCAAAATCCTTGTCCAGGCTCCTAATTCAAGTGTCCTGATTTTTAAAATGCTGAATGCTCACAAAGTCCCATGAAAGTGAATGGATACAGTGAGCTCTCAGGATGTCTGAGGACCATGCTGCTTTTATTTCAGAGACCGATATGGATTCAGGAGCCTGACTTTAGGCACCCATTTCAGAAAATGTTTTCTTTAAACTGGAAAACTTGGCAGGGTAATTTTGCTTATGTAAGCATAGCTGAGAGGAATTCACTTTACTTGTAGGCAAATTTACAGGAGAAATTTATGAAGTGATTATGTGCTATTAAGGAAGCCCCAATGGATGTACAGAAAATACATTTTCTTTTTTTGTCACATAGAACAGTTTCACTTACCTTGCTTTGGTTTCACTGCAAATACTAACCTTAACCCAGGTTTGTCCAAAAGTGTACTGGAGTTCATGACTTCAGACTATTTTTATGGCTTTCCTCTGAAATCATGCAAAACTTTTGATTTCACTTGCTATTGTTGTGAAAAAAAGTAAAGTTTGTGGTTTTGAGTGGGACTTGACTTTGAGAGCTTGGGTCTATCTGAACCCACAAATAAAAGAAAAACTCAGAAATTAAATGTATCAGAATTAAAGGAAATACCCACATGAACCCTTCCAAAATAGAACAAGCATGTGAAAATACACAGTTAAAAGAAAATTAGGGGAAACTCTCTCCCTTCTCTGGCTGCTTCGTACAGGGTAAAAGGCCCACAGGGCATATTAGGGGGCTCTGAAAGCCTCATCATTGACTGATCTAGAAGTCTCCTATTGTAGGAGCTGCAGGCAACTGTACTGTTGCCCCTGAAGTTCCCCTGCACAAGCTCCAGCATAGGCTAAATGTTGAAGGTGGGGTCAGAGGCACAGCCACAACATACAGTGCTGTGGAGTTTCTGGGTAGTGATATGACTCATTGGGTATTCTGGGGATGCTGCCATAAATTAAAGCCCCTGAGGGTATCTGAGTTGCACCAGGGGCCCTCTCTAGCTAGACTGCTTATTTGGGATGACACAAAAAGGGCTTAAAGGCTTTCTCCTAGAGGAAGAGTAGAGAATTTTAGCAGTAGACATTTCTACATGCACAGTCATTTCTACAATGAGCCCAAGTGGGTAGAGGAGGACCTATTAAAACAAAAATCCTCCCAAGATTCCTGTTTTAATTCTGTTAGCTCTGGTTCTCTTAACAGCCTTTTGATCATTAGACACATTCTTTCTCGGGTTCATTTTGGGAGGAAAAGAGATGAGAATTTTAACCCTAGCCCATGCAATTTCTCTCAAATGACCCTATTTTTTCTTACCATACAAATTACCTAAGAGACTGAAAATCAGATACTCCTGTAAGAGGTTATAATAAAACTAACATATTGGTTTAGCTTGTCTCCTGTGTAAAGATCAACTGTTAGATCAGAGCAGGTGGCAGCTTGAGATGTTTTTATGGAAGAAGAACAACAGCTTTTTTTAGTTTTGGGATTCATAAAAGGAAGAAAGATATATAGATATAGAAAGACTGCCGGACATAAGATTAATTGAAGCTGCATGCATTAGGGAAAGGTTGCAGAGCTACCCTTTGATGAGTTTGTGACTGCAGGTTGTGACCAAAAGGAATGCTAGCCGCAGGTTATTGATGGGGAATATGAGAATACAAACTCCATTACAGCTTAATTCTTTTGTATATAAGCAATACCAGGGTGGAGAGGCAGTGGGGAAAGGGTTGGGAAGGCTTTTTAAAAAAAATGATGCATGGTCAAAGATTTTATGCAAAATACATGTAGATTTTGTGAGGTCCTTTTCATTTTTATGTAAATTATGAATGAAAAGATTTTTATCAATAGTTTAATAAGTTTAGGGGAATCATGAGAGCATCTGGCAGAGGAAGAGATAAGCAGAATATTTGTCTAGATAATATTGGAATGAACAAGACCCCTTCACACCAGAGCAATTCTGGTATCAATGTCTGTCATACTTTTATTATGCATATTTTAGCAGGATGTTTTTCTGCCCTTTCTCACACACCACTGAGGTGAAACATTTTAAAAAAGGAGAGAGAAGCTAGAGCTTTCTAATGAGAAATGAATATCGATACCTTGGGTTTGTGTCTCCAGTATAATTAACTTGAATTTGTGCCCTTTCACATGCAAATGAAGTCATTGAGAGCACTGCCAGCTGTAATCCTTCCACTTTGGTTATGGGGCTTTGCAAGTTTGCAGCCTACATTTTTAATTGAAGATACTTAAAAATGAACCATTCTGTGCTGTTTGTCCTTGTTAGGGTGTCATTCCTGTCACATTATATTATACAATGCAAATAGCACTGTGGTCAATTTAATTTTGAGGGCAATTAATATGCCTGCTTAAAATTTTCCAAGAAAAGGAAGTTAATGTAAGGACTTTTAAAAGAGTAATTTTCTTTTAAATTTAATGGCCTTGTGGGGACTTCACCAATATAAGGGGATTGATTCCCTGTATCTGCCCTATTTCAGTTGTCACAAATACCTTTTTATTTGTTTGATGTTGAAAAGCTTCAGCCGTCAGAGTGGAGAACTTCTGGTTTACAAAGTTTAAAATCTCATTTACATGCATTGAAAAATAGAACATAAAACAGCTTTGTACAACATGTCAGCTCAAAATGCTGTGGACCTCTACACGCAAATTGGCCTAATTAGGTAGCAAAAAATGCCTAATGGGTATTTAATAATGGAAACATTTGATTTGTATTTGCAAACTTGGAAGCTGGAAACTTGGAAGCCAGCTGAAAATTTGGCTGTTCCTCTCCAGTTACGTGGAGAGTATAGTGATGACCTTTCCAAGTACCTGTGAATTTCTGTGCAGGTGGGATCTGAGAAGGTGATAAGTACACCCAGGATGAAACTTTTAGTATAGTTCAAGCAGTACTATCTCCTCAGTGTGGATACACCACTGCCAAGTAACTCATACTGGTATAGCTGTTACTATACCAGAAGGAGGAAACACCATATTGGTATATGGTATTGTTATGTCATTTTAAATGGATCCACATTAGGGGATGTACCAGTACAGCTATTTGAGTACAGAGCCATACCTCTTTAGTAGGCTACCTTTAGCCTAATTCAGATGTTTATAGTAGTACAAAAACTGTGTGTCAGTCAAGCACAAGATTGCTGGAGTGTCCTCACTGTAAAGACTTGGTTGTACTGAATGCAGAGAGGATTCTGGATGGTACTGGATCTAGACAGAGCTGCAATCATCTCCGGCTCCCTAGTTTTCAGATCGACCAAGATAGCCTATACCATGTAGGACAGTGATTCTCAGCCAGAGTGCTATGGTACCCTATGGTGCTGTGAGATCCTTTTCAGGGCGCCATGCAATATTAGCACCTACACATGATTCACAAAATGAACCAAGAGGTTTCAAATAGGAATCCATAGTGTCAAATACATTCTGGCTTACTGTGATCTGAGTTCTTTGCAACAGAACTGCTCTGTTATTTTTTTCTAGTCAAAAAATGAGTGAACGAGGTGGCATTTTTTGAGAGGTGCCTTGAGTCTGAAAAGGTTGAGAACCATTGGTCTAGGACCACCCCATAGGGCTCTGTAAATCCTGATGTGGATAAAGGAGTCATGGACAGAGTTGCTAACTCCTAATTCTGCACTATTCAATGCTCTACCCATAAACACTTGCGTATGCCCCGCTTCTGCTAAACAGTGATGTCAGGAGCCATATGTCCATTGCTGGACCCCCAACTTTGTGGAAATACGTATGGTGAGCACACTGTGACATACTTGTGTGTGACACTATGCCAGTTTAGAACTGTCAAGGATGTTTGGCTACTGCTGCTGCAGCTTGACTTGCAATGAACTGCGCCTGATCTCACTGTGCCATAGAGCGCGCTTGTTTGCAGTGTTAGTCTTCTCACAAGCAACCACACCTCATGGTTCTGTGATTTTTCTCTGTGTATGTGTGTGTCTCAAGGTGAGGTGCTTAAGCCTGAAAGCTAAAGAATGAAAATTACTAGGGCTGTGCAAAGCTTCGGTCGCTGATTCAATTTGGTGGAGATTCAGCCCAATTCGGTGGCCGAATCTCCAAATCTGAATCGAATCAGGAGACCCTGTTATCTCTCCAAATTGAATCAGAACCCTCTGAGTTGATTTGGAGAGATTCGGAAAGATTCAACGATTCGGACATAGACACAGCTTTAAATGTTTTTTCTACATACTTTAAGGTACCAGGCAGCTCATGAATGCTGTAATGGTGGGGTGGATGGAGCATCCCGTGGGAGCACAGGGGGGTCCCCAGCACTCTCGGGAAGCACTTCTGGTCCACTTCTGGGTCTGCCAAGGAGTGCACGGGGAGACCCTCCGTACCCCCCTGGTTGGGCGTCTGGTGGCTCCTGGGTCTGGGGGGTACCCAGTGTCCCCTTGTGGCTAATTGCCGAACGAGGGGGGTCCCCTGCATGCTCAGTGGTGGACCCAGAAGCGGACTGGAAGTATGCTGCATCTGCCCCACTATCGCAGCATTCACAAGCTGTGCCTGGTACCTTGAGATATGCAGAAAAAACATTTAAAGCTGTGTCTATGGCTGAATCACTGATTCTCTGAATCAGTGTCAAATCTTCAGATTCGGCCAAATTGAATCGGGACAGGGGTCCGAATCAATGAATCGGATCACTGTCCCTGATTTGGGCTGAATCCGAATCGAATACAGCCCGTTTTGCACACCCCTAAAAATTGCCTAGTCTTTGGAATTTGCAGGACCTGCTTAAGATGCACAGTTCAATGTAATTGTCTGAACAATGCCACAGCAGCTAAGAAAAAAATTATCATTTCTATAAAACAAGAATGTGACATTGCTGATGCTATATATATTACACTGCCAGAGGGAATTTTTCTTTACTTCTGACAATCCAACAAGAGTATTAAGAACAAGTCAAAAGCTATTTCTTTTTCAGCCCTTCAAACCTGTCTGGCTTAGACACATTCCTCGTTTGCTTTGCGCCCCTTTGAAGCGACTTTGTTCTACATCTGTACGGTCATCTCCATTAAATTTTAATGTGAAAGCCTGCTGCATGCGGCCTGGTGAACTGACATTCAGGGATAAGGTCACCATCTGCTCAGATGCTCAAAGCTTTGTGCTGAGAATTGCATTTCGCTTTGACAATGACAGGCCCTGGATGGTTCATATGAAGGGTCAAGTGAAAACAGGAAAACCAACAGAAGGCAGCTTTCATTTACTCGGAAACCTATGGCACAACTTCTTAGCTTTCAGTTTAGAGAACCCAATTTTCTTTCTAGTATATTTATGTTTGAGCCTTTGCAGCCATCTGTACTCTGAGTTTGAATGCCAGATTTATCCATGGTGTTTCTGCATTAGCTGCAGTGGAATGACACCAGGGATGCATTTGGCTCAGACTTCCTTTTCAGCCTGTTATGAGCCCATTCATTCACATCTCACTCTCTTTTCCATTCTTTTCTTCAATAGCACACCTTTAGCCAAAAGTGAAGGAGATGAAGGTAACTGGCTTTTATGGTACTCTAGCCCTGCATGATAGATTGCCTAGGACTGTGCAGTTTTAAAGCCACGCCAGATCTATTTTCTACTTCTTCTCCCCTCAGGGAAACTTGGAACCTAGCCCACCTTTCTCATTAGCTTTGTTACTGTTTTGTTTCATGGGAGAAAAACCCCAATAATTATTTGACCTACCATATCCAAAATAAGTGTTTGATTTTGCAAGTGCTCTTGGTAAAGAACCCCTTGACTTCAAGAGTTCTGCAGGACTGGGACCTACATTTGTAATTGCAGTTGTATTGCTAATGGGATTAACAGAGACAAGAGCAAATGTTTTTGCCTGTGATCAAAGCCACACTGGAACCCAGATCTTTATTTTAGCGCACATGAAGTCTGAAATTGCTTACCAGTCTTACACTACTGCAACTTCATTGAGAATAACTGACAATACAGATTTATAAGAGCATATTTGGATCAATGAGTACACACCCATAATGTGTACACACACATCACACTGAAAAGCTATCCCTTTTGCTGTAATAACAATTTTCAACTTAAAATATTTTTAATCAACAGCTTGAAAACATAAATTACTTTTCTGTTGATTTGTCAGGTGATGTAAGTGTTGATCTGTTGACCTGGAATCTTTTTTTTTCCCCTCATTTTTCAGCATTTCATTTATGGATTTTTTTTAAATTTTATAGGATTCATCCTATATGAAGCAGCACAGCTATGTAAAAACAGCACCCCCCCCCCCAAGCAAAATTAACAAAAATTAGTATGTAAAAACAGCCCCCCCCCCCCCCAAGCAAAATTAACAAAAATTAAAAGTCTGCAGGGAAATGTCAGTGACAAAATGTATACAAGGATAACCATAAAAATATTTTCTACATTCACATGTATAAAGTAATGAAATGTTAAGTTAGAACCTCTAGCAGCCCAAAATATATTGATTAAAATATAATGGAAACTAAATGGAAAATGTCACATTTGGCACTCTTCCAACCTTTCCATTTCTTTTCATTTTTAAAGTAAGTCTGCAAGTGTGGTATTCACAATTAGGAAGTAATGTAATTAGCCACAAAAATTTTGATATGCAAATGAATATTATAATGGATTCTGACTATTTGCTACTGATTTATTTCAGTTCTGTTTTGTCTAAAAGCGTTGTCAGGTTTAAGTGATTATTAGGCCAAATATAAGATTTTAAAGCAGGAAATTTATTGCATAGCATGTTTCCTCTCTGAACTGGAAAACCAAGAAATAAAGGAAAGGAAAGGAACAAAGCTACTAAAGGCTCATATAAAAATAAGTGCAATCAGATCAAGGAGCATGGTCGTAATAGTGGTACATTCAGTCTTGGTTCGTGCAAATACCATTAGAGCATGTGAAGAAAACTGCAGGAGAAAACAATCATTTTGTCAAAGGGTAGTTCCATTTTCTCACTGCAGGCTGCCATTGCTGTGTGTAGCAGAACATACCCTTCACTTTCTGGAATTAGTTTTGACAAAATACATAATTACTCATAGAATTGTTACCTGAATCGCAAACATGCACACTCTGCACGGATTCTCGTACTGCACACTAAAGGCAGTTTGGGTACTCCATAATTGCTTGAAAAATGTAAGTTATCGAGATTATGTTAACATTCATCCAACAAAACAGAAGTTAACATTAATGGACAGGTCTAATATTTGTTAGCTGTAAAACTGTGGTCTCTGCACAAGTATAATCCTGTCCCTATTTGACTGCATTTGTGCATGCATTTTTTACAGAAACAGAGAAAAATCTTTTACTGGCTTCCCAAAGAAGAGAAGGCCCAATCCTCAGCTGCTGTTAATCACCACAGCTCTGCCAAAGGAAATGAAACTGTGCATGGGCGACTAGTGCCTCCTGAGTTGGGAGGCGGTGGGGGCAGATGCTGCCGGTGGTGGGGACGGAGCTGGCAAGCACCTGTAGATGCCACTGGCAGTATCAGCAGTGGGGATGGCCGTCAGGGGGGCACATCGAGCACCTGCAGATGCCACCAGCAGTGTCGGTGGTGGGAACGGCCCTGTCAGGGGGGCACATGCCCCCCCCCATGCCTCCCCTCCCAGTTGTCTATGCTGACTTGTGCCAGCTGAGAATATGATTCTTGAAGTATAGGTCCATCACCACCCCTTACTCTCAGCAGATCCTGAGTTCCTTCACTGAAGAACCTCTGTTTCTTGAATTTTATACTCACCTTGATGAGTTGCACTTGGATAGTGCAATGCATTTCCTTTAGAAAACAATACTCATGCTCTCTTTTCTAAAAAGTATGGTATTTTTGTAAAGATTGGTTTGTCATCATTCCAGTCACTGAAGCTGAAGTTGAGCAGATGGAAGGTGATGTGGAGATGAAAACAAAACAAAATAGAAGTCAATTAAATTAAATAAAAGCAGCAATGAACATGCTGAAAGGAAAGGGAGTTAGAAAGAGCACATGAAGTAAACAAGGGGAGGGGCACTTTCTATACTGATTCCAGAAGCACAGGGAAAGGGTCAACTATGAAGCTGGTGAGCGTTCTCAATTCCCACTGAGGCTGCTGAAAATTCAGGATTCCCAGGAGTCCAAGGAAGTATTCTGCATCTTGCAGGTTGTCCTCATTAAACCTCATACAGGCTAGGGACAGACACTCAAAAAGCTGGAGCCTGAATTGATTCGATCTTTGCAGGGTAGTCTAACCTGGGCAGATTGAACCAATTTTTAAATGAATGGACATTCACTTTTGACTCTGGAAATGTAGGCACATGCCTGCAGCGGCTTGGGTCAGACGCTGGAGGATGCTAGACAGCTGGAGGGAAACTAAGCTGGCAGGCCTGAGTATGATTGGAGAGGGGTTTAAACCCCCACCCTGGACTGCAGGGACCCCAGCCCAGGTGTGCCTGGAGAGGGGGGATAGCAGCCCTGTCAGTCCCCCCACCCCCACTCACTCACTGGCTGGCAGCAGGAGCAAGGGCATGGCCAGGGCCCAGGAGCCTGAGGGAAGTGGGGGTTTAATCCCCCCATTGCAGGGTGGGGCAGCACAGGCATCAATAGGCTCCAGTGGTGCACCTGGGGCCAGACACCAGTAGTCTGAGGAAAAGGGGGGTGGGGGCTAAACCTGCCATTGCAGGCAACAGCGGTGGGGGCACCGATGTGATGCCCTAGGCTGAGTGCCTCTGAGGAGTGGCCAGCCAGCCATAAGGAGGAGGTGGGAAGCAGGGTTGTGACCTGGCTGCAGGGGAGGGAAGGGAGGAGCTGGGGCTAGTTACAAAGCCTGACTTACCGATGCCTCCCACTGCAGCAGCATGACTTGGCCCCAGGTGTAGTGCCCACTGCCTCCTGCCTCCATCCCTACATGGGGGCTGTGATTTGCAGGTGGGCAGCAGCTGCAGCGCAGCTTTCCAATACTCTCCTGTACCCAGTAGTGGCGGCAGCAGAGCAAACTATCACGGCAGGTGGAGGCAAAGTACCTGACACCTGCCACTTGCTCAGAGTGGCGCTGGGCACTTGGGGTGGGTTGCTGCAGGCCAAGGGTGTAGGCAGTGGTGGGGGGAGGCAATGGACCACCGCAGTCCAGTCCAGCCTGGCCCCACAGCCCAAGGGTATAGGCAGTGACTGGCCTGCAGCAGCCCACCCTGAGCACCTGGTGCTGATGTGAGCAGGCAGTGGGTGACAGGTGCTTCACCTCCACCCACCACAATGTTTTGCTTCGCTGCCACTGGCAGAGGGAGGGGAGTGGGGAGCCATGCTGCAGCTGCAGCCCACCTGCAAACCACGACCCCCCATGGGGCTGGAAGTGGGAGGCAGAAGGTGGCAGGTGCCGACCTTCACCCCCCAGGGCTGCCTCAGCCCAGATTGTGCTGCTGCAGTGGGAAACAGCATTGAGTCAGGCTCCATAACTAACCCTGGCTCCCCCACTCCCTCCCCTGCAGCCAAGTCACATCCCTCCTCCCTGCGGACAGCTGGCTGCTCCTCGGACGGACTCAGCCCAGGGCACCATTTTGGTGCCCCTGATGCAGTCACCTTCAATGCAGCGATTAACCCGCCCCCCCCCACCTTCCCCTCAGGCTACTGGTGTCTGGATGCATGGCCCCACATGCACAGGTGGAGCCTATTGGTGCCCGCATTGCACCCCCTTGTCAGGCAGACCTGGCAGCACTCCAGAGCAGGGTTTCCCACATCCATCCCTTTCTCAGAATAGGGAGGAAAGGGGCAGAGCCAACCCTGCTTGGCTGGGACAGCCCAGCCCAGGGCTGCAAAGCATGCTGGGATGCTAGAGGACTCCGATTTAACTTAAACCAGGAAGGGGTCTAGGAAACAAGTTCAGTAAACTGGTTTGACCTCGGTTGGTTAAGTCTGATACTACATTCAATCAGGTTTTTCTCAAACCAGTTTTAGCCATTTTGAAACTGGTTTATGTGCACCGAACTTATATTCTGTTTCAGGTTTAAACAGTTTCTGATCACTTAAACTGGTTTATGTGTAACTTCTGTCCCTAGTCTAAGGTTTCCTACATTAGTAGTTCTGATCTTTTGATATCTGTTTCTGTGACCTGTAAACGTTTTCATCGTCCATCCAAGAACATTTTCTTTTTTGGGCTTTCTTGAGATAGCATGACCAGCCTTGAACTCAGTATTCCAAATGAGGGTACCATTACATTTATTAGTGTAATGGCTTTATAACATTTTTCTAGATTATTATTCAGCCTATTCCTAAAATACTGCTTGCTCTTTGTGATTGTTTATGTATACCGGAGGTATAAATAATGCACAGTAACACCTAAGTCATTTTCACAGTGGCTACATTTAAAATAATTCCTCCAAGCATGCATGAGTTATTATTTTTAAACATAAACACTCTGGGGGGGAAAATAGGTTTGAAATGCAGAGAAGAGTTTTTGAAGAACCCAGTAAACTTTTACAAACTTCCCCAAAACAGCCATTTGACAGGTTTAAATCATCCAGAGTCTAGACACCCAATAAATTTACATTGTGTAATTGATGTTGGCTCCTTACAGTGAAGTAAATCACGCTGGTATCTGCAGAAGACAGATGGCCGGTTCTCCCAGATAGCTCCATACAGTGCTTTGGCAGCATCACCCCACTAGATCTGGTAACAGCCTATTTGTCTTGAGTGGCTAACCCTGGGATTTACTGCAAGCGCAGGACACACAGCAGTATAACTTGCACCAATTGTTTTACCCTGATTTTTCCTGAAGTAATTCTATACTAGATTTGAGTTATATTAGTACTGGGCTGTACATCAGGCCCCCTTTCCTTTTTAAAATATTGATATAATTACACATGCCATGTGTCCATGGCCTCATTATGTATAGCAATGAAAGCATAAATGTATAAAATGCCTTTCCAGATTAGCAGACCTGAAAGTTTAGCAATAATCCTCCAATGTAAACAAGAGCCAGAAAAGGAGACTTTCCCAAGTCTTTGTGATCATCATCTTCCGATATCTGGAAGTAATGGGAAATCATTTTTAAGGTGTGTTTTCCCTGCTTGTATCTTTGTGTAAAACAGACAGCTAAAATGAAACCAAATGTGTAATTACTGAAGCAATGTCCTGGGATTATGAGAGCTCTTCCACTGCAGTCCTTCCACAGATCTGCTAGTAAGAAAGTGCCGTGTTAGATAACATCTCCCTGGCAATGCTATCCAGCACTGGTACTACTACTTCATCCTCCAAGTACCACTGAGTGCTTCTTTCTCTTTCCTCATTAGGGACCCAAATGTATTCCTAGGCTATCCACACCTACGGTTTACTAAAAGTTATTTATTAGGCGTGTGCGAAGCGCCTAGTATTCACTTCAGATTCAGCCAATTTGGGGGACAGTGATTCGATTCGGCAATTTGAATCACTGTCCCTGAATCGATTCAGCTGAATCTGACTCAGAGATTCGGCTGCTGTTGAATCTTTAAATTGCCCAGGACCAACCCCCACCCACTGTCCCAGTCCAGCAATGGCTGCCCTTCCCACCCCAGCTCCTGACACACACACAAAAAAAGTGCAGATTCACCAGGTGCTGCCAGGTGGGGGACAATCCCTGCTGCCCTCCACCGCCCTATGCTGCATGAGGGGCTCTGCATGAGCCTCCCAACTCCCCCTGCCCCCTGTCCCAGTCCCCCCCCCACCCCATGGCTGCCCTGCCTGCCCCAGCTCTGGCCCTTTAGGAAAAAAAAAACTGATAAAAACTCTGGACTCACCATTCCTGCCTGGTTGGGGATGATCCCCGCTGCCCCGTGCTGCATGGGGAGCTCTTCCATGAGCCCCCCGGGGCTGCTGCAGGAGCAGTGAGTCCTGGAGTTTTTCTTTTCTTTTTCTTTTTTTCTTTTCTTAAAGGACCGGAGCTGGGGCAAGTGGGGCAGACACGGGGTGGGGCTGGGGGAGCAAGGGAGGGTTGGGGGCTTGTGCAGAGCCCCACACACAGTGGGGGGGCAGCAGGGATCACTCCCCCCATCTGGCAGCACCGGGCTTTTTTTTTAACACCGGGAGCTGGGGCGGACAGGGCAGCCTTGCGAGGGCTGGGGTGGCGGGCGGGGATCGGGGGGGCTGGGGGATCAGGCAGGGAATGGGGCCTGGCAGAGGTCTCCCCATGGTCTCTTTCCTCATCCTCCAGCCCCCCCTCCCCTACTTACCAGCTCTGAGTCCGACTCCAGCTCCCTCCTGCAGCCACTGGGGACTGTCCAAATCTTTAAAGCTCTCTGACTCTTTTCTGAAGATTTGGAGAGCTTCAAATCGATTCGGACCTTTTAATTGGTCCCCTGATTTGATTTGGATTTGGAGATTCAGCCACTAAATCAGGCTGAATCTCCTCCGAATCAAATTGCCACCCGAAGCTTCGCACAGCCCTATTATTTATGCCAGAATCCTGGATATCAAATGCTGAAATTGAAGACCAAAGCATTCAGATTTATTTTTCCAACAAGGAAGTCTTATTTTATTAGTATATTTTCTTTTGCCCATTTATTTGATTTGTCTTTCATCAAACGCATTTTTCCCTTGCTGATTTCAGCTCTCAGAGACAAAACCATGTTTCAATCATAGATTAAGTGATTGCCAAGCATAGCTACCAGTAAATCCTCTAGTGGATGTAACTTTTTACTAGTCCCCCATGTCAAAGCTTAACTTGCTACATGATTGTACGTGCCCTGTATCTGGCAGCTCATGTTAACATTATGGGGCGCTTGTACGCATGAGAGGGGTTTAGTCCTTTGGGTTGCATTTTGTGCCCCCTAAACTGAAACTTCACCATTTCAATTTCCATCACTATATATACATGATTTTCCTGCCAGCCGCAGGAGCCTGCTGAAGGCAGAAGCAGCGAGAGGCCCAAACCATTTTTTTCCTTTAGTGGAGCCTGCCTGCCTCTCCCATGGCTGTGGGGCCACTAATATGTGCCATTAATCTTTCAACATGCCCCCCAGCCATGGGAGAGGTGGGCTGTGTTGGTTGTGGCGGTGGCGGTGTGGGGGGAGGATCAGGCCCCTTGTTGCTTTTGTTTTAAAGCAAGCACTTGTAGCCAGCAGGATGCCTGGGGCTGGCTTGCTCCTGTGGCAGCACAGAAAGGCAGCAGGGAAGTGGCTCGGTTTGCTGGTGGCCGAAGAAGGTGGTGGGGACAGTGCGCAGAATGCTGGAAGCTCGGGCAAGCTGCTAGCCGGCCTCATGCTGCCCCAGCTCGGAGGTGCCCAATCCAGCACTTTCCCTAGCCCACCCAGGCTTCCAGTGCCACGTGTGCTGTCCCTGCTGCCTTCTTCAGCCACCAGTATACCCAGCTTGCCCCTGGAGCAATGCAGGGAGTTGGCAGAAGGGCAGGTGGGTGTGCTGGCAGCTGGAGAAGGTGGTGGGGACAGTGCATAGGATGCTCGGGTGGGCTTGGAGAAGCATTGCATCAGGTGCCTCCAAGCTGGGGCAGCACCCAGCCAGCTAGCAGCCTGCCCGGGCTTCCAGCACCCCGTTCACCACCCCTGCAGCCTTCTCTGCCTGCCAGCAAACCCAGCCACCCTCCTGCCACTTTTCTGCGCTGCCCTAGGGGCAAACCATCCCCTTCCCAGGCACCCCAGGCATCCTGATGACTGCAGGAGCCTGTTTTAAAGCAAAAGTGATGAGGGGCCCAATCCTTTTTTTTCTCTGGAGCCTGCCTCCTAGGCCTGTGCGAAGCAGCTAGTATTCACTTCAGATTCGGCTGACTTAGGGGACAGTGATTTGATTTGGTGATTCAAATCACTGTCCCGAGTAGATTCGGCCGAATCTGATTTAGAGATTCGGTTGCTGCCAAATCTCTGAATCACACAGGCACCATCCCCCGCCCGCTCTCCCAGCCCCAGCAATGGCTTCCCTGCCTGCCCCAGCTCCTGTCTCTTTGAAAAAAAAGCCCCTACTCACTGGCTCCTGCCCAGTAGGGGGGTAATCCCCGCTGCCCCCCACTGTCCCACGCTGCATGGGAGGCTCTGCCACGAGCCCTCCAACCTTCCCCCTCACTGTCCCAGCCCCACCATGGCTGCCCTGCCTGCCCCAGCTCTGGCCTTTTTAGAAAAAACAAAAAAACCCTGGACTCGCTGGTTCCTGCCCAGTGGGGGGTGATCCCCACTG
>NW_005841865.1:4343485-4348212 GCF_000455745.1 Alligator sinensis
GGGGGAGGTTTGTTTTTTTCTTACAGGGCCGGGAGCTGGGGATGGTGGAGCAGCCATGGGTGAGCGGGCACTGGGGAAGCGGGCTCATGACAGAGCTCCCCCACATGGCATGGGGCAGTAGGGGGCTGGGGATTGCCCCCCCACTGGGCAGGAGTCAGTGAGTGGGGGCTATTTTCTAAAGCACTGGGAGCTGGGGCGGGCAGGGCAGTCATGGGGGGGACTGAGGGAGTGGGCAGGGATCCGGGGGGCTGAGGGAGCAGGCAAGGGTTGGGGCCTGGCGGGGGTCCCCCCATGGGACCCTCCCCCCTCCTCCAGCCCCTACTTACCAGCTCTAAGTCCAGGTCCAGCTCCCTGCTGCAGTGGGCAGGGACTGCCTGAATCACTGAAGCTCTCCAAATCATTTCTGAATTGATTCTGAAAGTTTCAAATCAATTTGGACCTTTCTAATTGGTCCTCTGATTCAATTTAAATTTGGAGATTCGGCCACCGAATTGGGCCGAATCTCCTCTGAATCGAATCAGCACCTGAAGCTTCACATAGCCCTACTGCCTGCCTCTCCCACAGCCAGGGGCAAGCTGACTAGTGGCTGCTTCATTCCAAATTGCATCATTGCAAATTAAACTACATCAGGATGCAAACTCATTTAAAACCCACAAAACGTGGGTATGTTTAATGTGTAACATCATTAAGCCACACAAAGGGAATTTTCCGTCACTTGTAAATTGTTACATCATCACGTGTACAAGCACCCATGGTTCTTATGGTCCATGGACAATGAGGTTTTTTTGCTAGAGGACTGATCTAGAAAACACCTAAGTCACTAGGTATTTGCTGGAAGTGACTGTTGGTTGGGGTAAGCAGCTCTCTAATGACATTTTTTAATTAAATGTCAATGAGTATGTTTGTGCCTCATGGTATCCATCCTAGTTAAAAACGTCCCTGTCAGAATAGATCATCAGTGACTGACATGTTGAGCTCCATGTCACCCTGCCCTTGAGAACTGTTAATGCCATTGCACTAAGACATATTTCCTACAGAACTTGCTTCATCTTCTTACATGTTATCTCTTAGATAAAGAAGAGCTTTAAAATGATGAGATGGAGGGGATAAATAAATTTATCTTCTAATTAAAAACATTTCCAAATGAGAGAAACTCTTGGTAAGAGTAAACTCCATCTGGATAACTCAGGCAGACATTACACTTGGAGCACCCTAACTATGGTAACATTAATCTAACTGCTGATCTGTACAGACATTTGGGCAGGTTATATTGAGCAAAAAATGACCAGCCAGATCTAACTTTGTTCACCTGATGAGATGAACTAAATTAGATTGGGAATGGGTTAGCCTGACCTAATGAATGCCTGTACGTCTGGAATGCAGCCTGGGACTGGAAAAGCCCCAGGGCTGCACTCTTCCTCCTCCCCCCACACTCTACCTAGGGCTATTTTTAGCCCCCCAGAACCTGCTCCCCTGGACCTCTCACTCCCTCTGTGGACCTGCTAGCCCCCTCCAATCCCTCCTAGCACTCTCCCCTCCCCCCCCGCCAACTTACTTAGATCGGGTTCCTGGTGTGGCTCCCAGCTCCTGCAAATGATTGCACAAGTGGGACTCAGTTACTTTAAGTCACATGATTGTAGATTAGGTCCTGTGAATGTTGGCATGTACCCTCAGAGAATAAATGCCAAGAAAACATACTTTTGATGCAAACTCAAAGAACAACATCAGAAAGAGAGAAATGGATGTGGGATGAAAGGGGAGACAAAGTTAGAAATGTGCAGGAAGCAGGGAAGGGCCCAGAATGATAAAAAATAAACAACGGAGGAACCAGCACAGCATAGCTGATACAGAAATAACTGAATGTACATGTACAGCAAGAGAACAGCTACTTTGAAATGTCCTACCACAGAGTGGGCAATTATCTCAATTATCTCACCACAACAGCGACTCTCTACCTATTACTCAAGTGGAGATTGAAGTGATAATATAATAAACCAATCCAGACCAAGGACAGCAGTAAAATAAAAAGTCCCAAAGCCTGAAACAAACTCAGAATCTATCTTCTGCCCATAGATACAGAGTATCTCTGAAAAAGAGGCCGCTAAGATAATTGCTTATCAGCAAATTGGCTCAGGAAGGATGGGACTTGAATTGCCCAGCATAAAACTCAGCAGATGTAATACTAATGCTGTCACCATGACTATTTAGTTGTTCTACCTGCACGTAAAAACAGCAACAGATAACAAAGGAAACTTAAAAAACACTTGACAGTTAATTAAAAACCGCACAGGTTTAACCCTTAGTATTCTGGCAGTTTGCAGACTGCCAGCTTCAGAGCAAATCTGAGTCTCTGTATATTCACAGCTTCTAAATAGTTAATGTTTTGCTACAGCTATATAGAAAAAATATACACTTCAAGAAATTTACTGCAGGCATAGCATGCATGATGCAGCTTTTCCTTATGCAGTTTTCATATTGGAGTAGAGCTGTATTTTGTGACTTATTCTCTAACTGATTTAGCATGAAATTCAACAGAGCAGTTACATGTGCATGCAGAAAGGGCTGTAGGCCTTAGGAAACACTTGTTTTAGCAACAACAACAACAAAATCAGATAATCACTGCTAAATTCTCTGTTAGAAGCATAGAATCATAGAAAATTAGGGTTGGAAGGTGTGAGTGTGTGGGTCCCCTTGTCTCTCTGTCAAGTTATGATTACAGGGACCTCTGCCTCATCTTCCCTCCCTCTTGCCTGGCATGTTTTGATCTTTGGGAGGATGAATGGCACCTCAAGGGTTGGTCTGCCTGCTGGGGGGCCAGTCTTCTGCAGGGCTTCACCAACCCTACACCCTGTCCCTTTCCACTTGGGTGATGAGTCGTAATTCTCTGTTGACAGTGAGTGGGAGTCACTGGACCTTGATTCCTCCCTGACTCAGTTTGGTTACTTGCTCCACAACTGGTTGGTGTACACCTTCTCTAGGTAGGTCTCTCTCTTCAGGTTTAGATGTGTTGGTCTAGTCTGCAATTGCCTTCCTTCTCCCCTTTCTCACACTTCCCTTGTTACAGCCTCTGACTCCTCTAGCGTGAGGCTATATGTTCAATGTTTCTGTCTGGATTGGCAGATCTTGCATGGTGAAATCTCTCCCTGCCTGCCCCCAAGACTCTTACCTAAACATGTTTATGGGGTCCAGTTGTACAGGCTAGGACCCAATTAGGTTTAACTCAAATACAAAGGGGATCTTTCTTTCCCCAGATGTCTCTCCCTTCCCTGGGGGTACTAAAAAACCCAAGAATTTGTGACACCCTGCTTGTGGTCCATCCCCTTGACTGCTGTTAAGAAAAATTCTGGGCCCCGGGTTTGAAGATCCAGCTAGACTCCCTGGTTCAGACCTGGTGTATATTTACTCAGTCAGCCCTGTCAAATCCCCCGTTTGTCTGGGCTATCTCTGTGTTCCTCAAAGCTGACCCAGCTCTGTCGGCTGTTCCCACCCTCTTCCCAGATGCACTTGGCTACCTGTCTCCCAGGTAACTCCCCCTGCATGTCTCTTGCCCTCCGGCTAGTGGGGCCACCCATCACTATCCCACTGTCCAGCATCACTTATCTTGCTGGATGTTGGGTTGTTCCTTCGCTTGTGGTCACTAGATCATGGTGTCCCATGAGGGTTAGGCTGGATGGGTCTCAACAGTCTTCTTCCCTGTTCTGCTGTTCCGCTTCTGCTCCAGGAGAGGCAGAGCTTCTCTTGACATCTCCCTTTAAACAACGCAGGCTTCCTCCTAGGCCAATTAATGCTGCCTCCCTGGGGCACATGTTCCCTGACTCTGGAGCTGGCGCGCCACTCCAGTTTTCCCCCAAATCTCTTCCCTGGTGTGCTGGGGAAGCACAGCTCTCCTGGACCCACCAGGTGAGGTTTTCCCCTGTACCTCTTCTCCGGTGTGCTGTTGATCATCCCAAGTTGAATATGATATGCTCCCACCAGTCAGAGCTGCTTGCATGGGCCCAGACCTTGTAATTGTTCCTCTGTAGGTTGATCCACAGAACCCAGTCAGTCTCAAGATCCATGGCTTCGTCTCAGTTCTCCAGCTCCAGCTCACGACCCATTGATTGGTATAGCAAGGGCTGAGAAGCTGCTACCCTGCACTGGCACCTTTGTAGAAGGTCCATTGTAGCCTGCATTGCATTCATTAGCAGTACCTCTTCTTTATCAAGTGCTGCCATTCTCTGGTTGGACACCTCCAGGGCATCCAACAGCATCTGTTTCTCACAGATTCCATCAGGATTCATCAAAGCCATGTTGTTATGCAGGACACAGCAGTTACTACTGTTTTGCTCAGAGCACAACCTGCTTGCACTAAGGGGGTTGAATAGGTAGAGCTGTTGAATAGGGTCATTAGCATTATAACAGCTCTGCTCTTTACATTTCAATTCCTGCACAGTTCAGGTTCCTGTAACTGCCCCTCCTCTAAAAACTTGGGGTGTCTGATGACCCCAGAAACCTGTGATCTACCCAGGGCTGCAGGTAATAGTGCTTAGTGGAACAATGAATAGATCAGCCATGAAGTATCACCCCAGCAACCCCCAACCCAGCAGAAGCTGGGAAAGAAATGTGAGTGTGAGGTCCCCACACTCATTTTGAATAGATCCCATTCACACATGAAGAGCTATGCCAGACGTTGAGGTACGAGAACCACCAAGTAATATCACAGTCACAAATGTCTGAAATTTCCCTAC
>NW_005841865.1:4348243-4367319 GCF_000455745.1 Alligator sinensis
TACACCTGGTTTCCAATGACATACTCAGCAGAAAAAAGTCAGGTGCTGAGCAGAACACTGAAATGGCCAAACCCTGACTTAAGGGTTGTTGAATAGGGATATTAGCATTAATAGCATTAACAGCCCTGCTCTTGACATTTCAATTCCTGTACACCCCAGGTTTCTGTAACTGCCCCTCCTCTAAAAACTTGGGGTTTTAGGTTTTTTGGGGGATTACCCCTTGAAATCCATCAAGCACTCAGCAGAAAAAAGGCAGGCACTGAGCAGAAGACTGAATGGACGAATCCTGAATTTGTCCCTCTCAGACCAAATAGACCCCTCCCCCCAGGAGCACAGGTGAGTGATTGATAGGTCAGAGAGTGTTGCTGTTAGGGGGAGAGGGGTTGTGTGCTTGGGACAGCTTTAGTCCCTTCAAGCTGTATCACAAGCTGTCAGGTAAAGAATTTGAGGGTGGTGAGGGTACAGCAGCAAGCCATTAACAACGATCCTTCTGGACAATGGGTAATTTGGGGGACAATTTGGGGCAGGCTATCGGTGTCACAGGTGCTCTGTTAGGAAACATCACATTCTGTTTGAATTCTGTTCACAATCTGAACAGATTTCTGAGAGTGCCAGTACTAAAACACAGTTCACACTTGTATAGCTATACATATGTGGAAACTCAGACCTGCATGGAAATGTTCCACACACGTCCATATAACTGCTCTTAGCCTGGGGCAGAAAGCATCTCATGACTGGTCAGAGCATAGCGACCCCTCTCTTAGTGACTCATGTTGGGCCTGAAAATATACTCGATGAAGGCACCAAGAACAAGCCATGTCTGCTAGGCTTGGAGCAGCAGCCAGATGCATCCCTAAGCTGTGGCCCCAGCTGGGCCCAGGAAGAACTGGCAGATTTGCTTGGTATTTGGGGAGAACAAAAGGTTCTGGAACAGCTGGAAAATTGATTAAATAAGCAAGTTTATGTAGAACATTGCCCAGGAAATGAAGGTGTGCAGCCACAAATGGGACTGGGCACAGTGCCACAGCAAGATAAAGGCCCTGAAATATGCTTTCCATCGGGCTAAGGAACAGAATTCTCATTTTGGGGCAGGACACACATTAGCTCCATTTTATGAGCAGCTGTTCTGCATTCTCATGAAGGATTCAGGTGAAGCTTGCCTCTGATCCTTTGGGATGATGGGGGTGCAGGAGGCCATGGAGTCACTTAGCCTGAAAAAGTCCACAAACTGTCCTGCCATTGCAGCGGGCTTCGTGATATGCACTGCACAGCCTTCAGGCTACCAGTTGGAGGTGGGGAGTGAGTGCTAGCAGCAGCTGGAGGATGGGAACAGTTGAGATGAAGTGGTCTTGACCATGACCCCACTCTCCCCGATGCCTTGCTTGTATAACCCAGAGGAGGAGGACACATCGGATTCCACAATGGCACTGTCCCTGGACTTATGGAATATGTCAGAAATTCCAGAGGCACAAAGATCAGCGTTAGTGCCAGAGACTCCTGAGTATCCACACGCAGAGACTTGTAAATTATGGGGAAAGGGCATTATATGAGTTCGGATGACTAGAGCTTACATGGATCTAGCCAGGATTTTGCACCAAGGCCAAGTGCAGTGAGGAAGAGGGAGAGTGTTAATTTTGTAAGCAGCAAATATGTCCACTGCTTGAATTCCTTAGTGGACTGGGGAGATATCTGGGTTCCTGCATAAACATCCTTTGCGGGTGGCTGCATTAATTTGCCAAATGGCAGGGATGCTGCTTGGTGATCACCAATAGTCCATCTACTACAGAGAGTAGGGACGAGCTCTTTGACCATCAACATCTTCTTTTTTCCAATTCCTGTTAGCAGCTACTGTATCCACTGCAGTGAATGCGTGAACACCTCCACAGGCAGTGATGGTCAAGAGAGAGCTTGATGGAGGCTTTGGTGGTGGCCTTGGAATCAAGAGTATAGTCCATGCATGAATGGCAGAACGAACTCTGGGAGGTGTATTGAAAGGTTGAAGAGCAAGAGGCAGCAGCTCACCGGGAGGTCACGGTCAGCACAAGGGAATTCCTTGACCTGGCCAGACAGTGTCGTTAAGATATCATGGAGACCTGGCAAATGGAGGGCATGTATAGAGATGAGCAACTCAGGCGCATGACCTCGGTCCCCATTCATGAGCTTCCCTCCCCTCCCTGGGACCCCCCATGCAACATCCACTGTGTGTGCCCCTTTCCATGAGTTGACCTTTATAGAGACCCCTCTCCGTGATCAGCCCCCCCATAGCAACAACCTCAGTGACAGCCATTGTGCCTGTGAGTGAGGGCCCCTTACTCTAGCAAGCCAAGGAGAGTGCCACTACACTTTGGGGAAGAAAGGGAGAGTAAGACAGAGGGGACACAGAGGGGAAGGGGAAGAGAGCTTATGACAGATGATGGGTTTTTAGTTGTTAGTACTGTTGCTTCTGTAGGAAATTGGGCAGTGAGCATTGTATTCCTTCATTTTTTCAGTTCTCCTTCAGTTATAGACAATACAATAAATGGTTTGGTGAAATTAAAATGAATTTTCATCCATGTCTGTCTACTGTCATGGGAAGGTTGTAGAGGTGTGGGTTGTTGAGGGGAGGTAAGCTAAATCAAAGTAAATGAGGTTTGTTTCAGATACATTGCACTAATAAAAGAGAGCATACCCACATTTGGACTGGGGGGTTCCGTGGGGTACATCAGAGAGCAATAATTGGGGTTGCTGCGCAATGCCTGTAATATTTCCTCTGAGTGCATGCACTTTCTCAGTGCTTCCTGGCCACCCCACTCAAGGGGGAAGCTTAAAGGAGGACAGGGGCTTTCAAGGCCCAGGCTTTTATTACTGTGACCAGAGCAAGACACAGTGGACAAACCAAGCACAGGTGGTGGTGGGCTGGCCCAGAATTTTGTTAATGCAGGGAGCACTAATTGAGTGGGTGCTGCACAGTACACATAATATTTCTGCTGAGCGCATGAAGCTTTTCAGGGATCAGGAGTTTAACCAGATGACTGGCAGTAATGGAGAACAAAGCAAATTCAAAATCAGTTGCAGGCTTGACTAACTGCTAATATCCACTACAAGCCAGCAACCCCCTTCCCCTCACCCTTCTACAAGCCAGCAACCCTCCTTCTCCACCCTTCTACAGTTCCTCTCTTACACACAAGGAACATGAAGTGAAGAATCAAAACAAAGCACATAGAAACCTTTATTTTCAAACCATATATTAGCCACAATTAAATGACAGAACAGCTTTTATAAGAAAATGATGCATAATTACTACAACAGAGGAATTTCATTTTACTACTGTAATGATGCATGAGTCATGAAAAAAATCAATCTAAGCAATAATTATTTCTAACTAAAAGACCTTGGCTCTAAGATGGACTTTCTGAGCCTGACTGCAAACTGCTAGATGGCAGAGCACAGATGCACACCGGCCTGTCCCACTCCCTGGCAGGAGCAGGGCTGGTGGGGTTGATGACCAGCAGACATAGAATCATTGCAAGGAGCCTGGTCATTATTTGCCAGTCCTCCTAGGTCTGAGTGAGTTCAGCATAATTCCTGTTGTGCTGGACAGCCATTATTCTGCCCATAGCCAGATGGATCTGTCTCACCATCTCACATGGCCAATGTTTGCAGTCCCTGAGGGCATTCAAGATCTTGTCCATGCATGCATCAGTGGCAACCTGCCTCAGTAGCCTGCATGTCCTCAGCATGCTTTTTTTTGGATGTGTTTTAGCCCTGCTAGGTCCTTTAGCTCTGTGTATACCATGGCATGGGAGCAGGCTACCCAGTGACCCAGGTGTGAAGACACTGCTCCCAGTGAGACATGGTCTGAACTGCTGAGCAGTTGAGACATAGCCAGTGAGGACATGAATGCTAAAATACTCATCTGCTGTTCATAAGCGGGCACGCTTAACACTCACGATCAGGCTCACAGAACTTCACTTCCTAGGTTTACATAAAACCAGCAAGTGAATTAATGACATTAAGGGGACAATTGCACTGCACCCAGCTAAAAAGGGATGTTTTAGAGGTGCAGGGGTGCAGAGGTTCCTCACAGTTGTTGCTGGGAAAAGTCTGTGGATTTTTGCTGTGTGAACAAGACCTAGGCTCTGAGACTGTTGCAAGTTTTGACACCAGTCAGCAGCGTTCACCTGGCACATGCTGACACCAGGTAGGGTCAAGGCAGGAGCGGGGACGCTGTCTGCACCAGTGGCAACTTTTTGTATCTTATTGGCATGCTTGTTCTGGACATGTTTCAGCCCTGCTAGGTCCTTTAGCCCTGTGTATACCATGACTCCCAAAGGGACATGGTTGGAACTGCTGAGTTCAGAGATAGCTGGCAAGGGAACGAATGCTGACAGAACTCACCTGCTATTCATAAAGTGGGTGCACTTACACTTATGTAGGCCTGTCAGCAGCATTTACCAGGGCTCCCCTGGTATCCTAAAACATTCATTACACAAAATGCCTGCAAATTGTAGTGACACTTGGGGGACAAAGGGGCTCACTACACAAGAATTGTAGCAAAACCCGATGGACAAAGGGGCTTACCACATGTCATTCAATAAATTACCATGTACACGTGACAGATCAATGGCTGCACCATTCCTAGGTGCATCCTAAATTAAACTGCATTGGGATGGGGATTAGTTTATGATGATGCAGCTCATTGAAATCTCCAAAAGCTCATGTATGTGTAAAATGTCGTGTGATTAAGTGACACAAAAGGGCAATTTATATCATGTGTACAAGTGCCCGATGTCGCCCTCTGTTTCTATAAGATGCATTAGGATGAAAAAAACTATATAAAGGAAGTACTAGAAGTCTACTATATTCATTATACAGCTTGTTAAATTGACTTAACTGCACTATAAGGGATTCTTAATGGGATATCTGACTCCTTTATGATCATCATGTCAATGTGGCACTAACATGTCATATGTTAGTGAGTGCATTTTATAGTAGAGACCCAAACACACGTGGATTCATTGTCAACTATCACAATTTTTTCAGAATTATGTAGACTCATCTCTGATGGACCTACATGCTCTCCAAAGCAGATTTCTTCCTGTTGTTTTTGAATGAAAATAAGTTTTAGCGGATTAGGACAGCACTAGGCAGAATAAATTGAGGGCTTTTCAGGTTAAATATCCTGCTGTGTTCTCCCTTCCAGATCTAGTGCCAGAGAAAACAAAAGGTACAGTTTCTGCTTTGTAGAGCTGGAGAAGTGAGTATATATGTGTGGAAGGGAAAGTTAAAGATGGAAGTATTTTGGTACACTGGGCCTACTTGTCATATGGGCTAGTTTAATGATGTAAAGCAATTGACTCTAATTTGTGTATATAATTCCAATTATGTATGGAGGTTAAGTATATACTTGCATGCCTGGACAGCATGAACATATGTTAACCTATGTTTGGTGTTACCCAATGCTATTCATTTTTCTCATCTCTGATTTCAGCAAATTATATACCAGTGGGGCCTGGCCCTGCGTTCTGATGAATTTAATTTTGGTGATTTTGTTATAATGCATAGGGGTTTTCTTGGTTAAAAATAGTGTTTGGGTGGCATATTGTTGAAAACAGAACAAGGAGCAACGGTCTCAAGTTGCAGCAAGGGAAGATTAGGTTAGATATTAGGAAGAATTTTCTCACTAGGAGGGCAGTAAAACACTGGAAAGGGTTACCCAGCGAGGTGGTGGAATCTCTATTCTTGGAGGTTTTCAAGACCCGGATAAACAAAGCTTTGGCTGGGATGATCTCGTTGGGGATGGTCCTGCTTTGAACAGGGGGTTGGACTAGATGACCCCCAGAGGTTCCTTCCAACTCTAATTTTCTATGATTTCTATGAAAACCTTATCCATGCTTTTTTGGTATGTAGACTCAAATATTTATCTTCTGGATTTTCAGTTAGCAACCTAAAATTCATGTAAAGTATGGCATGTGTATGAGACAATGTCATTTTGTCTTTTACAAACCAAATATCACTTGGCACCAGTAGAAGAACAGCCCTAGTTTATCTGCTAGTCAAAAAGCATCTGCACTATTGCAGTACAGGAAACCCTTGCCATTCGCAGGGGATAAGTTCTAAGGATCCCTGTGAATGGGGAAATCCACAAATACGTTCATGAACAGTGGTGGGAGCACGGTGGCGGTGTTAGCCTGGCAGTGGCAAGTGCAGAGCTCCCGCAGACACCACTGGTGCTGTCAGTGGCAGGGGTGAGGGGGTGGGAGCAAGGGGAAAGAGCATGCATGGGGAGAGAGCATGGGTTTGAATAGTCGCACTGTGAATATTACCATGAATCGTGAATCCACAAATGGAGAGGGTTTCCTGTACACCTAAGGTAACAGTATGGTACCCGTCATATCATGTTACATGACTTTCAGGCAACAAGTCATAACTACCATGGATTCTCATGAGCAGCAGATATTTAGACATATTACCTAGGTATCTCCTCTAAGACTTCCTTGGTTAAGTAGGTAAATGATACTTAAAGGATTATACATTTGCTTTATGTTCAGGGTGTGAAAGCTCTGAATAATTCATATTGTATTCAAGCTACTTTGGATCTTTATTTATCAGAATATTTTCACATCCTCCATTAGGATGTTTAAATAAAATCAATAGAGTATCCTTACAAGCCAAGATTAAAAATGTGCCACTGTATCTCAATGATGATAACACGTGTTTTAAAGATCTGTGTTCTAGGAAATGTTTAGCATTACCAGTAAGCTTCAGTTGTAGACAGCATTATTGATCTGAATATCAATCTTTGGATCCTTGAATTACTACCTTATGCCTTTGAGACACTTCTGTATTTTTTGCCCAAATGAAACAAGTTTCAAGAAGCAGAGTTATAATCCTCATTCATGTCTGTCATGTGAAACTGCTTTAGTCACTTGCCTCCTGATATTCTGTTCAGAAAAACCCTTCCTGCACACACACATTTTTTCTTGTACATACATGCACACACTCCTTAGATTCAGGCCTCACTTTTCATGTGCAGTTACTGAAACTGTGCAAGCCAATCATTTAAATACATTTCCAAATAGTGAATCATGCATCTGTTGCTGTTTTCTGAGAATTCATACAAGCCTATTTCTGCAACTCTAGGCCTGATGTATCCAATTATTTATTTTTACTGCTGTTACAGAGGAAGCTGGTAAACATATGTAGTTGCTTAACACCTTTCATAATAAGAGATTCTTTGAGAAGTTTTCACTTCTTCATTATTCATCACAGTAGATATCTGATTTTCAGCGGGAAAAGTCCCAGAGTTACAGAAGCACCTGTCCTTTGTCCAATGAAATTGTATCAGATTTGATCGAGACATAAAGTGTGCTTTTTAACACCCACCATTTCCCTTGCTTTCCACTAGAAAATACTGGCAGCCTGCCAAAGTGGCTGAACATTTAGAGGCTCTGCTCAGGCTGCCACCAGAGCAGCAGTGGCAGCAGCCTATGCTGAACTAATAGCAGTGGGTGGAAGCCAGGGGTTCTCATGAGTAAGAGGGCTGTGCTCTCTCATAAAGCACTGGGCCCACCCAGCATATGGTTCCAGTAGCTCATTTCTCCTACCATTGCAGCATAAGCAGAACCTCTGCCAAATCCTGGCTGATAAGAACCTGGCTGGTAGGCCTGTGTGAAGCGGCAAGTATTCGCTTCAGATTTGGATTCAGCCGATTTGGAGGGACAGTGATTCAATTCAGAGATTCAAATCACTGTCCTAATTCAATTCGGCTCGGATCCGAAGATTCGGCGCTGCTTTGAAGATTCAGCCATAGACCAAACAGGCAGCAGTCCACACCATGCTGGACACAGTTGCCTCCACCTGGTAAGTCTGTTGTGGAGGGGGGAGAGAAGAGGCATGGGAGGGCAGATCAACGCTGCCACAGCAAGGGAGGGATTGGGATTGGGGCTGGGGCTGGGGCTGGGACAGGCTGCCCAGCTGGGGCAGTGGGGTGTGGGACTTGGGGAGGGGGATGGGGGCGTGCAGGATGTGGGCGCAGCAGCTCTGGGAGCAGAGTCTATGCCCTGCTGCCCTTTGCCTAGCCGGGGCAGGGGGGGCGCGATGAAGGGACAGCTCACTCTGGGCAGAAGGGGGCAAGCAGCAGCAGGGGGCAAGTGGCAGCAGGGCATAGGCCTCACTCCCAGCATTGCCGCACCCGCATCCCACACCCCCTCACTCCCCTCCCCAAGTCCTGTGCCCCCCACCGCCCCAGCTGGGCAGCTTGTCCCAGCCATAGCCCCAATCTCTCCCTCGCTGTGGGGGCAGTGATCTGCTCTCCCCCCACACCCCTTCCCTATACACTCTGCCCACCACAACAGACTTACCAGCTGGAGGCAGCTGTGTCCAGCAGGGTGAGGACTGCTGCCTGTTTAGTCTATGGCTGACTCTCCAAAGTGGCGCCAAATCTTTTCCTATTGATTCGGAGGCTTATGATTTGATTCAGACCTTTTAATTGGTATCCCAATTTGATTTGGATTTGGAGATTCGGCCACCCAATCTCCTTTGAATCGAATCACTGAAGCTTCGCACAACCCTACTGGCTGGCATCCCCCAGGAACTTCTCACAGTCAGCACATGGCAGGAGAGACTAATCACCCTTCTCATGGCAAAACATGGGGCAGAAGCTTCCCTAACTATGGATGAAGGAACGTGTTTTAGGTCAGTGTAGGTTTCACCACAAGCATCCATGGACTCAGCCCCAGGAAAACATCCTTAGCTTTTTGGGGAACATATTACAGTTATGCATAATAGATATTGTCTTTACCTTTTTCTGGAAAAGATAAAGAGGAAGACCTCAAGCCAAAAATTGCTTAAAGCTAAATCAAACACTCAGAAATTCCTCTGCTCTGTTGTGTACATGTTGTGACAAAGGCTTTCAGCATGTGCTAACATACTTTTTTTAAAAACACCCCTCCATAGGATAGGCATACAAGAGGCCTGGACCACCTGGATTAGAAGCAACCATAAGAATATCCTAGCTTCTAAGTGCTTGGTTTTGCAACCTAAGTAATAGATAAAAGAATTGTGTTTGTAAATTTAATATATTTGTAAATCAACACTGGTATGTCTGGCAGTAGGCACAGAAATAAAGGCACCTGCTGGTTTGAGCAGCAAAAATCTACCTAGAAGAAAAAGAGAGAAGAGCACAGGGAAGCCTGGAGGACAGAGTAACTCTACATTACATATGCCATTTATGTTCATTGCCTGGGGGTGCTGTGGGAGAAATGAGTCTGTAAGAAGGAATAGCATTGTAGCAAGCTTGCCTTTCGGAGCTTGGGTTGAGTCCCAGGCTTGAAATCTTGATTGGTGGAGCCCATCCCCCAATCAGGAGGCAGCAAGAGGAGTTAAGTCACGCCCCTTTCCTGAGGGGAGGGGGAGAGGAGCTCCCTCCCCAACGTGGGCATGATTGAAGACTGCAACACTCAGGTCTGGAAGACTTCAGGGGCAGAGCCCTGGACAGTATAAAAGGAGCTGCGTGCCCAGCACGAGGGGAACACATCCAGAAGAGAGAAGAGCAGGGCTTAGAAGAGCTGAGGAGAGCTGCTCAGCAGGGCAAAGCAGTAGCCCAGAAGTGCCCCTGAGACTTCCATCAGCAGGGAACGGTGGATGGCTCCAGCGGCTAGGCTCTCGGTGTGCAGCATAGCACAGTGTCCAGACCCTGGGAGTTGCGTGAGGCAGCTCAGCTCTGCAACCTCTGGCGTGCGGCCAGAGACGTGGTGCACAGGCCAGTACATGGAGCAGGACCTTTGGAGCGCTTGGACGGCTCAGGTCCTCAAACCCCGGAACGAGGCTGGGAGCTTGGTGCAGGAGGCGCTGCATGGAGAGTCCAGGAACGGACTGAGCCTGGTGCTACATGAGGCAGCCCAGGCCTCTGACCCATAGCAAAAGGTTGAGTCCAGACAGTGCTTGGGATCCTGAGCCAGCAGCCAGAGGCCCCAGAAGCCCTGCATAGAGGAGCCCTGTTCCAGGGGACAGCTACTCCCACCCCCCCACCCCCAAAGCCCACTGCAGGTGAGAGAGCAGCTTGGCACAGAGGACGAGGGCCACCCTCCAGGCCTGGGAGCTGTGAGTTGCAGGGAAAAGAGGTTTTTCACAGGGGAGGGGGAGTCCCCCCTGGTTAGTTAAGGGCTCCTGAAAGTGGAGGTCCCACTGGGAGGGCCCCCCTAAAGTTACCAGCTTCCTTGTAGGGCTTGGGAAAAACCCACGGGCATTGGGGTTTCCCCTTAGGATTAAGTTTTTCTTTGGGGTTCTTGCGTATTAGTGGTGTGATGTCATGCCTTATATTTTGTGAACTCTCCTGTTTGTAAATTAGTAAATGAGTACAGACATAGGGCTCTATTGGGACCCCCTGTTGCTATTATTTCACCTGTTGTTTATTTGTATTTATTTGTGGCTTATTTATTGTTCACCCATACTGATCTATAGTTTATCTGTTGGCTATCTATGTTTATTTTGGGGTTTATCTGATTCAGATCAGATACTTACTGGTATCTGGAGCACTGGCGTAAGGTTTTATTGCATTTACCCAGAGGGTATTGTTTATGTTATTTGGTTAGATATCCTATAAATATATATTGTACATATGTTTATATCCATGTTTCTTTTCCTTATGATAAGTTAATGTAAATACATTCGTATATAGTTAAGTCCCCGACTGTCCTGGCCTGGTTCTATAGGGACGGAGGGAAACTGAGCTGTCTGCAGTTCCCACCCCACAGCACACCTGCCAGCTAACAATTCCCTTCAATTGGAGAAGGGGAGCATATACCCGAGTTACCTGGGCTACAGCATCTTTCAGCTCACCACCCTTTTTACTGAAGATTATGGCAAAAGTCTAGCTGATTTCAGTGGAAGCAGAAAGAAGCCCTTTGTGCTTTATTCACCGAAACTCAGCAGTTTTGACCAAGGTGAGCTCACCTAGCTATTGGGGTCTGGGCACAGCTAGTGTTAGATTCTAAAGATCTCTTCCTTAGGCTCCAAAACACGTGGTTGAAGAAAGTAAATATACTTCCAGACCTCCTCATTTGCCTGTCCTCAAAGATGTGACAAATACACGTCTGCTTTGTAACAACATAATAACATGTGCTGACTTTTTAGGAATATCACATCTGTAGAATAGCAGGTAGACTCTTGAAATTCCAGGGGTCACTGCCTAAAACCTATTTAGTTGCACTAACCTTCCTAGCCAGAAACCAAACCCAGTGTTTACTAGGGGTTTGTGAAGCAGGCCCTATTCAATACAGAATTGGATTCAGTCTGAATCAGGGACAGTGATTCAATTTGTTGATTTGGATTACTGTCCCTGATTTGATTTGGCCAAATCTGAAACTGAAGATTCGATGCTGATTCAGTGATTCGGACATAGACACAGCTTTATATGTTTTTTCTACATACCTCGAGGTACCAGTGCAGCTTGTGAATGCTACAATGTTGGGGCTCATGGAGCATCCCACAGGAGTGCAGGGGGGGGCCCTCCACGTGCTCAGCTGCGAAACCAAAAGTGGACCGGAACTACTTCTGGTCCACTTCCGGGTTTGCCAGGGAGCCCACACCCCTCCCAGTTTGGCGATTGGCCATGGGGGGACCCTGGGTGCCCCCCCAGACCCAGGAAGCATGTTGCCAAGCCGGGGGGGGGGGCATGGGAGGTGGCCCCTGAGCACTCCCTGGGGAACCCAGGAGTGGACCACAAGTGCTTCCAGTCCATTTGCTGGTCTGCTGCCGAGCACACTGGGGAGCCCCCCACGCTTCTGTGGGATGCTCCATGTGCACCAGCATTGCAGCATTCACAAGCCATGCTGGTACCTCAAGGTATGTAGCAAAAACATTTAAAGCTGTGTCTATGTGCAAATCACCGAATCTCTCCGAATCAATTTGGAGGGTTCCAATTCGATTAAGAGAGATTAAGGGGTCCTCTGATTCAATTCAGATTTGGAGATTTGGCCACCAAATCATGCCGAATCTCCGCCAAATTGAATCAGGGACCAAAGCTTCACACAGCCCTAGTGTTTACATTTTTTATTTGAGTGAAGTTCCCAAAACTTCTCTTCAAAACTCTTTATTAACCTACAGCCCCTGGAACCACTGTCTCTACCAGAACAGCTTTCTCTATGATGTACAGCGTAGCTTTTATAAACTGCATTGGCCTCCACATCCTTCAGCTGACATGAATGTTATATATGACACGTTCACTGCTAGTGACTTCAGGAAGACCTATGATGTCATCGGCTGGACTAACCTTCCCATAAATGTATGATATACATTTTTTGCCACACATCAGTTAAAAAACCTAAAAAATCAACATCTCAAGTATTAAACCTGTCTCAGTGGTCACATTTTTTGCTTTTCCTTTTATTTGGGAGTCTACATTTTCCTACAACAATTGTTCTCCGGAGTCAAGAAAACAAAAATGGCTCTTGATCTGCTGTAAAGGGCAGTAAATCCCAGATCAGGCTGGATTAGCAACCAGCCTTTGCAAAAACAATAATTACTTAGATACTGCAGTGCCATGTTTCTATCAAGTCAGCCTTTCCTCTCAGTGCCACTCATTCTGAACTTGCAAAACTCTTTTATATGTAAAGATGTGTTTTCTATGTCCATTAAATGTGACTTGCATGAACTCTGTGTTGTCAGCAGTGATTTGCTATGAGTCACTCAGAGAACTGCTGTGTTATAAAAGAAAACATTGTTAAACAGTGCACTGGAACTAAGAACATTGTACAAATTAGACTAAACTGTTGAAGGGGCTCCAAGTTGATCTCTGATTATATAGGTACAGTTTTCTGTGCGCCATTACCTCTGCTTGCAAATGACAGGTCTATCAATCTGTCTGTCCCTATTATCAATAATAGGATTTCTCTATAATACTGAGGAACCAGGTTGCAGGCATAGTTAAATAGTTATATGATTATCATTTCCAGATGCCTAACATCTGATAAAGTAGGTTGTTCCCTATGAAAGCTCCCGTCTCTGTGAACTAGTATAGTCTCTAAGTGCCATCTGTTTCACCTTCTGCCTATTTTCAGACCAACACAGCTAGCCACCTCTGTATCCATTTCCAGCTACAATCCATTGTGGGTGCAACCATGGGCTTATACTCACACAAGATGTGGCCATCTTGGAAATCAGATTCAAATGCAAAATTGTGTCAATGCAACAGTAGTCAGATAGTTAAAATCCACAAAAAACAACAAATGTGTTAATTCAGCTGTGCTGCACAACCTTTCCATTTCATGGCAATAAGAGAGAAATGGAAAGCCTTTTTATGGCAATGTCTCCCTATCTTTTGGGTATGGCATGGCCTTTTGAATTTTTTGACATATTTTAATAATTTTATTTTGTGTCCACTCTATTTGATATTCTGATGAAACTGAGGATCAGAAATATGGGGGGGGTCAAGGTGTTTCAAAACAGGGTGCCCTGTTGGAATACTCCTTTTTAGCCTTTCTTTGAACAGGGTTGTGCCACTTCCAACTCCTGTTGACTTTATTGGAAACTGTTAGGTGCTCATGCTGTTGAATATCAGTCTAGTTGTTTTAGTACATGTCTGTAGGCCCCCATGCTTACAACGCTTTGTCTAAGTGACTTGACTGTCTAAGTGACTTGCTCAAATTCTTACAGACTCGAGGGCAGGGATGGAAAGAGTCCTAACTCCCAGACCCATTTTCTAGTTTCATAATTCCAGTCCACCTCATAGAACTATGCCCAGTAGTGAGGAACTGGGAACTTTTTTTTAAATGGAAAATGTATTTTTTTTCAGGCTCAGCAGTGCCAAAGTGTGTGTGCATGGCATTTTTGCATGCATAACTTTTGCAAATCTGCTCATATTGCTTTTTGGGTTCTTCTGATCTGTTTTTTTGTTTGTTTCAGCATATTGTTTTATTAAAACTCTGCTGACAGTAAGCCACCTTGGAATTAGGATTAATGTTTTGGCAGTGACACATTAGATGCTGAAACACTATGGGGGTCAACGTGTTCACTGTGCTTTGTGAAATTTTCATGATTACTGAGAAATATGCTCATTGTGGTGAGCTTAGAATGCTTCTCATTACACTCTTTAAGAGCTCCACATGTTCCATTATGGCAATGTTGAATCTGACCCTGAATTTAAAAGTCATTTAATGCAAATAAAGTGCAATTGTTGTTTCCAAGCAAGAAAAATAATTTAAAATTGTAAAAACATTTAGCCCAATGGAAACTATGCAACCACTAGAAATAGTTGCACAGGCATATTATAGTAATAATTTTAATTTAGATTTATAATCATGTTTCTTGTACTTTAAAAAAAATCCATAATAAGCTGTTTACTCTGCAGACCTTTTTGCTTTTAGAAACTTCACCATCTTTCTCAGCAAAAAGATAATGGAATTTTCTCCTGCCTTGGTCAGGACTGCTGTTTGTGAGAGCATAGTATTAAATTCTGATCTTCTCAATCACATGTCAGGTTTTTAACAAGCATGACTTCATCTTTCCATTTACAGGAAATGAGATGAAATCATTACAGGTAAGCAAGAGTCTGTTTTATCTTACTGCTTCTCATTTCATCATCAATTGAATACTGAATATCCAAGCAATTTGTTATGAAGAAGCTATATTTGTGTCAACATCAGTATAAAGCACTATTTTGAATTATTTATTGAAAAATTAAATGGCAGCATGCTAGACTACTACAGTGTACTTCCACCAATTGATAGGTACTTTATTTTTTTCAGTTAAACATCTAAATCCTGAGTCAGTGTTCCCAATAACACTTTCATTAGTGACACAGTACTCATATATTCCTTCAACTCAGAGTAATATGGGAGAGTTCACTTTCTAGGAGACCTTGTCATGTCTTTCTTCATAGAAGGCAGATTATAATGGCAACCCTTCAGGCTACAAACAGCTGTCACATGGGAGGAATAATCAAAAACACAAATACAAAATGAGGGACACCTGGCTGGATGGCAGGTGTACAGAAAAGGACTTGGGAATCTCGGTAGACCACAGACTCAATATAAGTCTGCAGTGTGATGCAGCTGCACAAAAGGCCAATGCAGTTTTGGGCTGCATCAATAGAAGCATTAGGTCTAAGACACAGGATGTGATAGTGCCTCTCTACTTGGCACTGGTTAGGCCTCATCTGGAGCACTGTGTGCAGTTCCACATTTTAAAAAGGACATGGAGAAGTTAGAGAAGGTCCAGAGGTGGGCAACAAACATGATAAAGAGCTTGGAAAGCAAGTCATATGAGGACAGGCTGAAGGAGCTAGGTATGTTCAGCTTACGGAAAAGGCGCTTAAGAGGGGACATGACAGCATTCTTAAAATACTTGAAGCGCTGCTGTAAAGAGGAGGGAAAGTGCTAGTGCTATGCGAAGCTTTGGGTGCTGATTTGATTCGGAGGAGATTCAGCCCAATTCAGTGGCTGAATCCCCAAATCCGAATTGAATCAGGGGACCAATAAAAAGGTCCAAATTGATTTGAAGCTCTCCGAATTGATCTGGAAAAGATTCAGAGAGCTTTGATGATTTGAGCAGCAGGGAGCTGAAGCTGGACTCGGAGCTGGTAAGTACGGGGTGGGGGAGGAGACCGTGGGGGGGGACCCCTACCAGGCCCTATCCCCTGCCTCCAACCTCCCCCCGAACTCACCAGCTTCTGCAGCAGCCTCAGGGCATAGTGTGGGGCAGTGGGGGGCAGCAGGGATCATCCCCCACCAGGCAGGAACCGGTGAGACCAGGGTTTGGGGAGGGGGGGGCGGGGTTCTTCAAAGAGCCAGAGGTGGGGTGGGCAGGGCAGGCATTGCCAGGGCTGGGAGAGTGGGCAGGGGATGGGCCTGTGTGATTCAGAGATTTGGCTCATTCGGCAGCAGCCAAATCGCTGAATCAGATTCGGCTGAATCAATTAGAGACTGTGATTTGAATCACCAAATTGAATCACTGTGCCCTGAATTGGCTGAATCCAACTCCAAAGTGAAGACTAGCCACTTGAAGTTTCAGCAAAGTAAATTTATATTGGATATCTGGAAAAACTTCCTAACAGGATTGCATTTTTGCATCAGTGGCAGAAAAGTTTCATCACTAAAGATCAACTGGAGGGGTGACATGTGTACACACCAGTCCCACAACTTTTCTGTGCCAGGGCAAACACTGGCACAGTCAGTCTTGGGACAAATCCAACATCTGTTCCTACCCTGAGAATTATTTGCACTCTAGGGATGGGGCAGGGGATGGGGAGCAATGTAGACAGAACAATGAAGACATTTCCACTAATCCATTAAAAATATGGAATTCACCAGTTTTTCTCTGATGCATGGAAATTAGGCTAAGTACAGACAGCCAAAAAGCCCCAGGCTGAATCAATTCAACCTTTGCAGGTTAGTCTAAACTGCAGAGATTGAACAGATAAGCAAGTGAACAGACATACATTTTTGATTCCACACTTGCAGCCACATGCCTGCAGTGGCCCAGGCCAGAAGCTGGGAGGTCCTAGAGCACACCTGCCTGCTGGGCTGGAGCAGAGAGCTTGGGCCAAGGCTAACCGGCCCCCCCTGTGGGGGGGGGGGGGCAGGGGGAGTTGCGGGAGAGGTGGAAAGCATCCTGGGATGCTGGGGGACTATGGGTTAACTTGAATCTAGAGGGGTCTGGGACAGAAGTTCAATAAACCGATTTAATCTAAATCAGTTAAGTCTGATACTACATCCATCCAGGTTTACCTTCAACTGGTTTCAGCCATTTTGAATGCAGTTTACGTGCACTAAACTTCTGTTGTGTAATGGATTTGATCTGGTTTCTGATCACTTATACTGGTTTATGTGTAATTTCTGCCCGTAGCCTTAGAGGGAAGCTTTATTTTCCTAGCAAAATTTGCTTCATGAAACACAGCATTGAGATGACAGCACTTGTATTTGTAGAATATTTTCTGAGCATTCTCTACTTTCCATTCCCCTCTATTTCATTGCCTCCACTAGGGAACAAAGAACGCACCAAATCAAAAAAAAAGGTTTTCTGGATGTTCGGTAGCAGGGGAGATTCCTTCCCATCTCTTCACAATGTGTATCTTTGTGAAACTGAGGGAAGAGGTAGAGATCCAGTTTGATTGTTGAATTGCCAGAGCCTTACCAAGATTTGATTTCTTGGCTTACTTTTCTGCACTCTTTCAATCGTACGTTTTGCTCTTTGACTCGCATTTAAAATCCACAACTGAATATTTTTAATGAAAAGGTTATATCATTTATATAATATGCAGCAGGGGTGGAATTTCCCTAGTAAAAACAGCCCGCCACACAGCTATCCAAAGCACATAGTTTAAGAGTTTTATAGATGCCCAGCTTCAGCACAACATACTTGAATCTCATAAAAGTCTTTCCATTGACTTCATTGATATCTAGATCAGGTCTAAATGGGGCAAAGGGTTCTATATACCTGGTCTTCTTTACTGGACTAAATTTCGCCTCATGCCGATGAATGCCTTATGGGCACCTTTCTTATGGCAAAAAGTCCTGTCTTTGTGCTAATGTTCATTATCAAAATTGCACTGATTATAAACATTATATACATGTTGAGCCTTAATTGATATGTCCATATAGCCTTATCCAAAGAACTAGAATTTCAAATCAAAGTTATGTTGTGGTTGATTAAAAGCTATGGTGTCTTTGATCTGAAGTTAAATTACTACAGGTATGTGCGATCTGATGAGATGATAATTGGGTAACAGGTAAACATAAATAAGGAGCACAAAAGGTATTTAACAGGAAACTGTGGAGGAAATAGCCAGTAGATGCTGAAATCTCAAGTGCTGCTTCACTTATCTGCATTGCTGTCTTGTTTTATATTTCTTCATAAAGTTGTTAGAGCTGTACACCCCAAGTCCTTGGGTTAGCTTATACATTATCATTTTTTAGCAGATGCATAGAAATATTGTAGAGAATGATAAACTACTAAGTCCAATATGTAATTTAAAATAGCCAGTCAAGCATATCAGGAAAAGGAATATCACTGGCTCTGCAGATACAAGGGACACAGTGTCAAGAGAAGAGTTGCATAGGACTAAATAGCTTTGGTGTATTGTGATCTGAAGTAGAGGAATGTCACCCCCTAAACTCCATCTCCTCCTTCAGATTTATTTATTTTTTTGTCTTCTAAATTGCAGGGAAATATTATATTACAAGGCAAATATATTTACAACACAGTGCAAAGCACAGCATTGAAAGGTCAAAGGACAGTTTAACACTTAATTTGCGTCTCCAGCTTGAGGAGCTGGCAGGAGGCTTCTCAGACAGTAACAGCAATTTGATGTGGGTCAGAGGAAAATCATACTGCAGATGCACTTACAATTTCTTCTTTTAGCAAGAAGCACAGTAATTAGTTATTTAGATTGATCCTAAAAATGCAAAGTAGTTCAAGAGCTCAGACATAGTTAGAAAAGTTCTGGTTTGCAGGAAGGTGTATATTGAATTCTGTCTCCTGTGTTGTTATCACTATAACAGCATACGAATAGAATATATGTCCTGTAAGTCCTTTCATACCATCTGACAGGATGCTAATAGGTGAACCCAGGATTTACCATGGGGGGGAAGGTGTGGGACACCACCCCTCAGATCATGGCAGGATATGGGACTGAGGTGCTGCTGAAGCTCCTGGGCTAGTGGGGGACACTGGGGAGCCAGGAAAGGAGCAAGTGCACATAGAGAGGAGACCCACCTGCCACTGCCACTGTCCTAGGCCTGGCGGGGGAGCCCCAGAGTCGCTCCTGCCCCGTTCAAGTCAGAGGTTGTGAGAAGCAGCTATGCGGGGTGCCAGGATCTGCCAGGGATAACAGCAGCGGTGTGCAGGTGCTTCCTTTCAGCACCTGCTCCCTGCCTGTATCTCTCCTCCCCCTACCCTGTTTCCTCCACAGGCCAGGAGCTGGAAGGAGGATCCGGGGAGTGGCAAGGAGCAGGTGCAGGATGAGGAAACCTGCCCACTGCTGCTGCTATCCCCTGCTGAGCCTAGCACCCCAAGCAGCTGCAACCCACAGCTGGATCAGGGCAGGAGCGGCTTTGGAACTCCCCCTCCACCTACATCATCTGAGGATAGCAGCGGCA
>NW_005841865.1:4367377-4384239 GCF_000455745.1 Alligator sinensis
AAGAGGGTTCGACTGTACCGCTGAACCCCACCCCCCATCCCCCTGCTTATTCATTTCTGAATTAGTCTTTAAGGTGCATCTTTGCCCTACCTTCTGCTGGACTGCAGACTACTGCTAACTACTTCTCTCTGATATATGTCCTTTTGGGCCCATATTTTGAGTGAGTAAATTGCCTCACTTGATCTGTAAACTGTTTATGGAAAATGTCCAAGTTTTGGCTCTTTCTCTCCAGTTCATCCACAAATTATTCCCAGCCTGCGCTTTCCATTACAAAGAAGTAAAATAGGACTTAAAGCCACTAAAATTAATTTAACATCATCTTCAGTAGTGCTTGCTGGCTGCCCTGGTTCAGGCCAACAGGTTTCATTCTGGTTACCAGCAGAAATAGCATGTGCTGATGAAAATCTAGGTTTGATATGCAGTGATTTTTGCAGAAATGTATGTGTTATTGTGGTTAAAAAATGAACACTGCTTAATGTATTCAAACAATTGTATGGGAGTGTGTGTTTGTATTATAGTATCGTCTTATTAGTAACATGCCAGTTTACTGGTAGATTTAGGACTGAAACTTTACTGCCTTGCTTCTAGGCCAGAAGGAGCCAGAGAAATTTTGGAGGAAAAACCTTTGGGTCTGACTCTGAATGAACAATTGTTCTGACCAGCTTGCATGGATTGCTAATAGGCGCTGATAGAACTCTGTACAATTTTCTTAATCCAGTGAGATGCTCAGTCCATTGTAAAAGAATATACCAGAAGGATGGTAAACATTACCAAACCAAAATTCAGATTTAACTAATATGTAGAAATGTTTTTCCATTCTTTGCTCAGTTCCAAAATACTTTACAGGTAAATGCCACTAACCACAGACAGATTAGGTAGGATAGGGGTTCAAACACGAAAGGATGATATACACACATAGGAACATAAAGAAAATAAAATCTAATAGAAAATAAAATAAAGGATCCATATAAAATCTTACACCATTGCACGCTAGAATTTTCATATCATTGTCCAGAAAGTTAAGATGGAAAGCAGTAAAGCAAAGCTCAATTTTAGTTTTCCAGAAATAAAAATAAATCAATTTAAACATGAAGCCAGTTTGGAAATCAAGGTTGCTCCAGAAGCACAATCCAAAATTGGCACGGTCATGAATTTAGGATGGGTTTAAATTTGATTTTTTTTCCTCTCAAGCCCAATAATGATGAAGAAATGAACTGACTTTTCTGTTTTATTAACATGGCTGTTTATTAATCTTGGAAGTCTTTGGCTTCCAAACATTACAAGAAGAAAATCAATACTGGCTGCACATTTTTCTGCTTTAGATGATGATTTGTTGGGATATTTTTCCTGTTGTTATTAGGTCACATTTTTCTTCTTTACACTTAAATTAACACCTTCCAGGCTACAGTAAATTATTCTTCTTTTGTAAATTGTTCTCGCCTGTGAATATTTTACAAAACAAGACACACTCCATATTTGTATGCTAGCCTGACCCCTGGGATTTCTGCTACATGACCTTCATGCTGCCTAATGGACATAAATTCATCTACTTTACTGAAAGAGGTTTCTTGATGCATCACAAAATGCACATTTTGTTTCAGCTTATCTTCTTGTATTAGCTCTCTGTACAATGTACCATACATGCCATTTTCTTCCGGTAAGAAAATCCTATATAAAAAAGAAGGCTTTCTCTTATCTATTTCACAGTGATGCCTGGAAGTAATTACACAAGGAAAATTTTTCCTCTTAATTCTGCATGGTGGATCTCAGCTCCCATATTCTTCCATTCTCAAATCCTTTGCTCTCCTTTCAACTGTTTCCTTGATCACTTTTTTGAATGATTATTCACAACTGGATTTAAAGGGTCTGATTTTTATTTCATCTGTTGTGGGTGAAGTTTTGCAAGTACAAATGGTAAGAGTAAACTAGTTACCAGTTTGTATTTGCTCAAATACAAGATGAGGTTTTTTTCTCCCAGTCATCATGGGGGGGAAAAGTCCCTCACGTTATATTTGCATACAAAGAAGCTTCATTAAATACATCATTTGTCATTAAACTGCTGCCAAAAGCAGAATGTGCTCAGTAATAGAAACCAATGTAGCCAACACTGTGCATGACTATAGAACACACCAATGGCAAACATACCAATGGGAATTTATAATGAGGATAAGTTAGTATAGCCCACCTTGATAAAATATATGGTAGTACCCACTCTATGCACTGACTCTTTTTCAAGTTATGGTGAACCACTACATTGAATGCATTTAGGTTTCCTTTTCACTCCCTCAACTGAGCTGTGCCTTTCTTTCCCACTTACAATGATTTCTGTTTCTTTACCAACATAAATGTCTGGCAAACTATCAAACAGGGCCCCAAACAGTTCACCCAGAATTCCCCTGTTGCCCCCTCTCTCAGCTTGTCACAAATGATTAGTGTGGCCCTGCCCTCCATGAGGTGGAGCTGCACCAGGGTGCTCCGAGCCTCATCTGCATATCATTTTTTGGAGGATCTCAGGATTTAAGACAAGAACACCTGGTACCAATCATAAGTGGGGGGCTAATTAGCACATGGATCCTTTGTGGGGGAGATGAGAGGAAGTTTTAGTTCACTGAACAACTCCCCTAAGTTGTTATAGTTGCCATTTGAGTGCATACGGTTCTTTGGGTAAATGTGATACACTGGCGATGCGTAGGGGGTGTACGTGGGTGCACATGCACCCCCTGAGATTGGCAGTGCACCCCCTGTGAAAAGCAGCACTGACACTGCCGGTGGTGCCTGAGGGCAGTCGCTGCTTGCCACCCCATGCCACCGGCGGTGTCTGCAGGTGGTCGCTGAACACTGGTCGGTGCTCACCACCCCACCCCACCCCCATTGCTGACACCACTGCAGCCACCTGCAAGAGCTCCCTGCTTAGCCTGCCCCCGCCACTGAGACTGCCGCGGCTGCCTGCGGGTGGGCACCGTGCCCCCCCAGCCTCTGGGGGCATGTGTCGTTCATGATGTGATATCTTTTATTAGACCAAGTAAATAGCTGGAAAAATTGTTCTTTGTAAGTTTTCGGCACAAACACCCTTCTTCAGGCATAGGGAGAATCTGCTGGTGTTTGTGTGCTCTCCTGGGTAGAATGGAAGCCAATATGCAAAATGCAGGTTTGTAAAAATGCAAATGTGTGGCAGTGAAGATCAGAGGAAATGTGAGACAATAAGTGCTAGACAGGTAAGTGGGGTGGAAAAAGGGGGGAAAGTTGACCTGGTGGCAGAATGTAGCTGGTAAAATGCAGAGAGGTTATCTGGCGTTATCAGAGGGCAGGCAGGTTATAACATGCCATAAATCCAATGTCTATATTTAGTCCATTCTTTTTTGTATCCAGTAAATTTATTAAGTGAAGTTTGTAGGCTCATCGACAAAAGGTGTTTTGTAAATTCCTGTTGAGTATTAGAACTAAGAGATTGGAGAGAGAGTGGCTGCCTTGTGAGAACTGTGCATCCACAGGTAATTGGGTATTTCTGTCTTTGATAGATTTTTGGTGTGCATTAATTCCAGTACACAGTTGCTATTTGGTTTCTCCTACGTATTTTCTGTCAGGCTATTCAGTGCCCTGGATGAGATGTATAACATTTCTGGAGGTGCAGGTGTAAAATCCAGGAAGGATGATGGTTCTGTTATGGGGTGTAGTTATTGTGGGAGTGGTGATGTGTTGGCAGGTTTTACACTTCTTGTCCTGGCGTGGGCTGGATCCATTTGGTGTGCTTTGGGCCACAGGAAGTTTGCTTCTAGTGACGAGGTTGGTAAGGTTCAGTGTTTGTCTAAAGGCTAGGATGGGTGGTTCTGTAAGGATCTCTTTAAGAACTGGGTCTTCTTGTAGTATGGGTTGCAATTGTTTGAGGATTTCCGTATAGGTTCTAGGGCAGGATGGTATGTCATAACAAATGTTGTGTGATTGTGTGATTCGTGGGTATTTTCTTTTGGTATTACAGCAATTTTTCATGTAGTATGAAAAGGGTGGCTCTTTAAAAAGTGCAGTGTATCTCTCTGGAGCAGTGACCTTGTTGAGTGAAAGCCCTTTTGAGATTTGCGAGGTGACAATTGCAGGTGTTCTCCTCATTTGGTGGCATTAGAGGGCTTGGCTGTATATTACAGTTTTCTTGGTAGAGTGATTGCTGGTTCTGTGTAGATATGTATGTTGGTCCATAGGTTTCTTAGATATGGTGGTTTGTATTTTACCATTCTGGATATTGATCAGACTGTCTAAAAAGGAAATGTTGGTGCTGGAGTATTCAAGAGATAGTTTAATGGAGAGGTGATTATTGAATTGTGATGGAAGTCAATAAGATCTTCTAATGCGCAGTTCAGTTAAGATTAGTCTAGCAAAAGTGAACTAAGTGACCTAGTTTTTCTGTGGAGCATGCATAGTGGCTATTATCCACCTGTTGAGTGTAAGGTTTGGTGCTGTGTGCAGTATTGTGGTAGTGCGTGCACAGGCATCTGATTGAGCAGACATGAGCGAGTGTCTGATACAAAGTTTGATGGTGGGAATTGTTGCTGACCGCATGAAATAAGTGAGAATTGGACAGTAATGGTCCAAGTTGATTGGACAGTATATGGTCCAAGTATGTGGATGAGCTTGATTGGATGAGTAACTTGGGGTGATTTGGGGATATAAGAGTCTGAGCTTAGCCTGTATGTTGAAGAGAAGTTCTGATCTGTGAGCTGTTCTGATTCTATTACTGTCCTGGTGATAATGAGGTCTTGGAGAATCAAACTTGGGCATAGTTCTTCTCTAACCGAGTCCTTTGTAATTTCTCTGCATGATATTCCAAGAGCCCCAGGAATCATAGCTTGTGGTAAAGTATCAGCCTGACACTGAGACTGAGACTGAGTGCTTAGCCTTTGCTTTCTGTTGGGGAAGCCCAGAGAAAGTGAAGCTAAGAATCTGGACGGCAGGAGGGGCAGTGTGTATAGTCTGAGTGAAGTATTTACTTGAGTGAAACCTAAATAAAAAGGTTTAGTGTATGTAATCTCTGTAATAGCTGACCATTTGAGAAAGAAGAGATTGTTTTGCATGAGAGAGGGGGTTTGAATTTGTGAATTTGTGGGTTTCGAAGCAATGCCAACTTGTTATCTCTGTGTTCATAGGCAGAAGGTTGCTGTGTGGCTCTGGTATATGTTAATATAACTTTTTCCTTTACTGTTCTATCCTGTTTTATAATTTATATTCTATTACATTTAACAATATACTTACATTTGTTTTAATATATTCCTCTGCATGCGTTTATTTTGTGCAAACTCTCACATAAAGGCTGGTGGATGTCCAGACTAAGCTTTAACTTTTAGGTTACCTAGCTAAACTTTATGGCCCTTGACCACTCATTTCACCTCAGTATTTTAATTAGTTGCCTGCCCACCCCGATATAAATTCACCTGTGGACTCTAGTTAAACTATTGACAGGTTAACAGAGGGTATCTGGAGTACACACAAACTGAGCAGGGCTGAGCTGTGGGGTCACTATGCCTTGAAATGCTGTTGACCCTGCTGGGGCCTAACTCAGTGAACTATATGGTAAATCATGAGCCTTTTGGCTTTGGACTAATATCATGCATAGTTTGTACTATATATAACTAGGTGCAAAAGTGCTGCTTAAAAGTGTGTCTGTATCAGTTCTGGATGAACCAAGTCTATGGGTACCTGCAGTCATTTATCTATGTATTTATTTCAAGGTCAGTGTTTTTAACTTTGCCTCTCACTTCCAAGTGCTCAGGGAGAGCATGGTCTGATAGCGAGGAGCAGGGGAAGGGCTGCAGGGGGAAGAAGTTGAGGGGACAAGGGGACTACCTAACCCCCCCTAGATTTATTTTCCCTGCTGCAGCAGTGGGAGGGGGACACATTCAAGGCAAACCACAAATAATTAGATTCTATACCTGGAAAATTATAACAAATGTGTAAATTTTCCAATAATTAAAATGGGGGGAGGGGGTCATCTTATATTCAGGATGTTATATCAGACTAAATAGGGTATCGGTCAGTTGATGTTCATGTATCAGCAGGGATTCCTTGAAAATATGACTGCCAAATGATACCAAAACAGACATTCCATACATTTGTCCACTTAACTAGAAACCAGAGAGATGCTGTAGGTTTTTCTTTGGGATTTGTGTTTGTTTATGTGCTTTTCCAAATCTTGGTTGATTATGCTCTTATTTTGCAACCACATATACAATGGCTCAGCTGAAGGTCAGACATGGGAATCATCCGAAATTTTGAAGGAGAGGAAGGAAGTAGATTAGATAAATTGGTCTAGTTTTAACATCTTCCTATTTCTCTCTCTCATATATATCAATGATTTCATTGAATTATCAGCACTTTGAAGGCTCAAGGAACTAAAACAATACTTCATGTTCCAATGAGCAGTTTTATATGTCACTGCTTATTATTGCTAGCATGACCCTTTTTCTCTTAGTGTCAGATCCTCCTCTTATTGAAATCAATGGTAAACCTGCCACTGAGCAGGAATAGGTCCTTGGCTGCATAGCAGATCTATCATCTCAGCCTCGCCCCAGCTCTTCCTGGCTCTGGTAGAGAAATATTTTTTCTCTCTGTTTTCCTTTTTTAATTCTCTTCTCTGATTATTACAATCTCAAGCTGAAATCAGACAAAAATGTGTAAAGTGTTTGTTTCTGTTGGTCCATTTATTTCCTGTGCTCTATTACCACTCGTGCCATAACCATTTTTTCCTTAAACCAAGCAGAAAGGTTCATTTAGAATAATATGGACTTAAAGCCTGTAATAAGATGAGTTTAAAGCTTTGTAATGAAATGTATTCAAGATGTGATTATTTCCCTGCATAGCTGCTGCATGACTGGCTAGATTAGCATCAGTGACTGCAGTCATCATGTAGTAAAGCAGTCTTAATGCGGCTCCTTCCTTGTGAAGCTCTGGGATGCTCCAGTGAAGTGCTGTATGCTCCCCTATCCCATTTGAACCAGTGTACGGCAGGATTGGAGCCTGGGCATGAAGGCAAGTAGCTAGAGGTTTTTAACTCCTTGCAAACTATTTTGTTTTTTTTCAAATGAAAACATGCTTCACATTGAGCAGGCATTTGGGTTTATCTTTTTGCTCTAAATGAAGTATCTCTTCACTTAGGGAGGTTTAGTCAAGTATGACAGCAGCACAAGAACTAGCAGTAAGACGCTAAGATACGGCCTCCTTAAAGTTTCATCCAGGCGACTGACAATGTCCTTTAATGCTGGAATCGATGCAGGTGCAGAATGGTGTTTACTCGAGTGCAGCATGATGCACCTGTGATTCAATTCTGGCATTAGAGGAAATTGCCAGACCTGAAGGCAACAAGTCACAGTGGAGAACATGGATCACACTGGACCTTGCACAAGTGACCTCAAAGCAGCTTCCTTTAGATGGTGCTGGAACGTAGTTGAAGGTTGACAATGGAGGCAGATATGTACAACTAGGAACAAGTCCATGTCCTAGGTTTTGCACATTCCCTGTGGAGTGAAATCATTAGAGGCTTGGAGAAAACAGGAACATGACGGTCCTTAGATGCAAAGTTCATTTCCTTTGTAGTTCACCTCTGAACTTCCCGACCCACAAAGGGGGCACGTTTGAATCCACAGCTTTTCTTTGGAGCCCATGTCTAGTAAATATTACCTTTCCTTTCTATTTTTGCCATGGGCAATAAATGGCTTTATTTATAAATGGGACAGTGCTTTCCCTCCTTGCTTCCTTCACAGCTTAAGCCCTGAACCTAATCCTACAAAATATTGTAAGCCCTAGTTTTAAAACCTTGACAATTCTGCCAAGCACTTCTTAGTCTCCTTTTGATGTAATGTGGCAGGACTTTCCTTTTGCCTCAACCTGTGATTAAGCCTGTTGCAGTTGTCCTGGCCCTAGCATGCCTTAGACCTTTGCAAATAACATTCTCTGAATTTCCCAGAACATTTATTGCATTTGAAATTATAAAAGTCCTAAAGTAGCCAGACCTTTTTAAAACTAGCTTGGCAAATATGTAAAGCCCTTCTTCTGGAGGATTTCTGCTTTAATGGCTTGATTTAAGCTGCCTTGCTCATTGCATAAGAAGATTTGTAGTGGATTTCAGGGGATATTGTAATAATTTAGTAAGATTTTCTTTCATTCATTTAGATACTTAGATTCAGTAATTCTAGATGGGTGACATTTTCTTTGGGTCTCCATGTTGCATGTGCATAACAAATTTTATAAGGCTTTCTTAGAGAAATTTTAGAGAAGTTCTATAGCTTTCTTAGCTTTAATATTAAACAGAGAATTCTGTTTAATATTAAAGTCCTCTTTTGTGGAATACATGTTGTTTCTCTATAGCATTAGTAATGCTGTCACTTCTTTAAGGTCTAATCTTTTTCCTGATAAAGTGAATGAAAATTCCTCAGGCATTTGGACAGGAACAGAACTAGGGCCTTAATGATTATGCTTAACATAAATATCATAAAGCTGTTGAACTAGAGCAGCATGATTATTCCCATTTTAATGATGGGAAAATGGGAACGTATTATTCCCATTTCAAGGATGGATTGGAAGGAACCTCAAGGGTCATCTGATCCAACCATCTATCTGTATGAGTGCAGAACTAGCCAAGCACAGATCTCAGGAAAGCCTGTTTTGTGATCAAAATGCAATCCTGTGGCTTTGCACAATTTTTTATTAATTTATCTTGATAAATTATGTGAAGCACTTTATTTCCTGGTTTTACCCTAATTCATATGGAAACAATTTCTATGGAACCTTTTAAAAAAAGGAATTTCATTTATATCAATTAAAGGCAAACTATGCTAAAGAGAATTGCAGAGAATAAAGGGGAGTAGGAAAGTGGAATCTTTTGCAGGTTCTGCACTTGGCTGGCAGCTGCAGTCATATTAAATGTGAAAATCCTGCTGTAGTAGCATGAGCTTAGGCTGCTACAGTGGAGGGGATTGCATTCATTTGCCTTGCTTAGGTTCCTCCCCCATGGACACTGAAACATGGGTCTTTGCCTACTTGGCTCATCTGGCCGGGCTGCCCCTGATGTGGAAAAGGTGCCGTGGGGAGAGAAGGCCATACTGGCACCCCCTACAAGTTGGTGTCTGGGGTTGGTGCTCCACTGACCCTACCCTAGTTACACTACAGATATAAACCCCATCTGATTGTAACAGAAGGGAAGCTGAAATGTAATAATGTTATGAATACTTTAGGAACTGATGTGTAAAAACTTAAGGATCTTGATATGTAACCTTGTTAGCATGATGGATTCTGTAGCTTGCATTGGAGATCCTGGGGAATACAGACAGGAAAGTAGAACCCTGACTTCGCAGATGTGGCCGTTTAGGTATACATTTGAGGAAAAATGGACCATTTTGTCAGCTTCAGGACTCCTGTCTTCTCACTAGACTTGTCTTGTCAGGATGGGAACTGGGTTAACAAGAGGATAGTAAGAGCTAAAAGCCCTCTGAGAAGAAGAGGGAGTCATCAGTCACCCTGGGCAGTTCAGGGAATCGTGTGAGAGCTGCTCTCTAGCAGCAAATGTTCTACGTCAGAGAGGCTGTGCAGTAATCTGCAGGAATTAAGCATTCTCATATCTCAGGATGGTAAGCCTTACAGGAGAGTTAGACATGCTTAGAGCATGCTTTGTTGTTTGTAAGGTGAATTTGTTCTGAGAGGCTTTGTACTAAAGGAAGGATGCTTTGCTTAGATTTTTTGATCACTAATGACCTGAGTTCCTGCCCTAGAGGAAGTGGAATTGCAGGGACTGGACATAAACCCTCTGAGGGAGTCATAGCTGATAGATGGGACTTCAGTCTAGGGCCCAATCTGAGAGAACTGTGTGATTCTACCCTAAAAAGAAGTGATGGCCCAAGATGTAAAAAGGGTGTTGGGGGGAGGTGAACTCAGACAAACCAGGAGGGATCAGAGTGGCAGTTCACCCAGTATCTGTGACAAGGGACATCTGGGCAAGACCTGCATTGGCTCATCACATCCATCCCCCTACATCACGACAGGATTGATTGCAACACGCCTCATCTGTCTCTCAGAGATGGGTGTCTGCTTCAGGTCATGAATATATATGAGTGCCGAAAGAGAACCTTGCAGTTGGGTAAAAATAAAGCAGAATTCAAAAGCATTTGATTTTTCTCTTTAAAACCGTAATCCATTTTGACAACTGCTGAACATCTTGTCCTGTTTGGAAAGCCTGTTTATTTCACATGAAGCCAGTTTGGTCATGTTTTTAAAAAATGGTGCTGTATAGAATCACCACTGTGTTCTGTGGTGCATAAAGCTTATCTGCGGGATCTCTGTGTAGAGAAATTAGACTGATAAACCATAAAGCTTCTGAAATCTTACAACACTGTGGCCACTAAAGAGGTTTAATTTTTTGTGTTGGTTTTACTTTACTCCAGGGACACCCATGTTGCTGTTTTATCTGGCACAAGGGGACAACCATCTGGACATGGACATCAGCATGCCAACTGACGTCCATAACTCTCCCAGAATGCAGAAGCTTCCTGCATAACACTTGGCAGCTCTGGAGCATGCAGACATTTTTTTCATCACTTCATCTAGTCTTCAGGAAAATAAACAGAAGGAATGAAGCAAATGACAGAGTGTATGAATTTTTAAATCATTTCAGCTTTGTCTAAAATAATAAAATACATCTGTGGCAGAAAGCAAAGACCCACAAAACTTCGCTATACATATGCAGGAATGTATGTTACTGGTAATGACTAAAGACCATAAGGGGACTTACCTCCTTTGTACAGCAGTTTGAAATCCACTGGGAAAAAAGTGCTGTGTTAAATCTAGGTAATTTTTATTGTTGCTTTTCTTTCTTTCTTTCTTTTATAAAGGTAGCCAAAGGTTTGCAGAGTGTTGCTTAAGACTCTTGAAAAATATATAGTTTCTAATGGAAATGTTGACGAACATCTATTTTAGGGATATGTGTTATGCTATAGAAAGCCTCACACAGATTAGTTTTTGGGGGTGTTTTGGATTTTTTTAATTGGGTTTTGAAAATATATCAACTGTTCATTTCAGGGAGCATGCACATTATTTAAGAAGCCTGATGTTATTTGAAAGTGCAAGATCCAGTGGACAGAGCAGTAGGGCTGTGCAAAACAGGCCCTATTTGATTCAGATTCAGCCCAAATCAGGGACAGTGATTTGATGCATTGATTCAGATCGCTGTCCCTGATTCGATTCGGCCGAATCTGAATCTGACAATTTGATGCTGATTCTGCGAATCAGCGATTCAGACACAGGAACAACTTTAAAAGTTTTTTTCTACATACCTTGAGGTAATAGCACGGCTCATGATTGCTGTGGTGCTGGGGCACATGGAGCATCCCACAGGAACACGGGGGGGCTCTCCAGCATGCTCAGCAGCAAACCCAGAAGTTGACTAGAAGCACTTCCGGCCCACTTCCGGGTCTGCCCCCATGTTCCCTTGGCTCGGCGATCAGCCGCGGGGGGACCCCAGGTGCTCCCCGCCCCACCACACCCCGACCCAGGAGGCACCAGTCACCAAGCCAGGAGTGTGGGGGGGGACCCACCCCTGCGTGCTCCCCAGTGGACCAGGAAATGGACTGGAAGTGCTTCTGGTCCACTTCTGGGTCTGCTACTGAGCACACTGGGGAGTCCCCTGTGCTTCTGTGGGACACTGCATCTGCCCTAGCATCACAGCGTTCAGAGCCCCTGCTACTTAGAGGTATGTAGAAAAAACATTTAAAGCTGTGTCTATGTCCAAATCGCCGAATCTGTCCAAATCTGTCTGAATCGATTCAGAGGGTTCCGAATTGATTTGGAGAGATTAAGTCCTCTGACTCAATTAGGATTCGGAGATTCAGCCACTGAATCGGGCTGAATCTCCACCGAATCGAATCAGGGAGCGAAGCTTCACACAGCCCTAGTAGCTGGGAGCTGATAGTTCTATTCCCAACTCTGCTGTCTTCTTTCTGCGTGACCTTGGACAGGAGACTTCAGCCACAGACAGAAGTTATGTTTGTTGCTCAGTCAGGCCCTTGAAAGCGCCTACTGTCATGCTGTTACAGAAGGGCACAGCTGCAGAGCATTTTAAAAGGGCCTGATCCCATGGCATTTGTATCAATATTACATGAGGGTTCAGATGAAGGTGCACCAAAGCAGAGTGCCTTCATTAACTTGTGTCTGCTTCCAGTGCTGTCTTCAGAATGGGAGGATTGGAAGGGAGTGGAGGGAGTTTCATCTAGGGTTTGTTGAGCTGGTGCCAGAGGGTTGGGCATTGTAAATTGGAGCCCCCCCGGAGCTCCAATCCACCTGCCCTACCCTCCAGCACCAACTGAACAAGCTCCCTCCACTCCTTCCCCCCATTCTGAAGACAGTGCCAGATCTGGGAGTGGGGAGGAGTGGGGATAAGGGAGACTGACTGCAGACTCACAGATGCTTCAAGTTGCAGCTGGATCCCCCAACCCCCAGGACCCAACAGTGAACCTCTGTTGGGTCTGGGGGATCACTGTCACTCATGGTGCTTCCTACAAAGTGCCATGAGTTACAGCAGGGAGCTGCACTTCTGTCTGCACCCTTCATGTCTCAGCCCTTGAATTCTGTGGCTATAAAATGGGAAAAAGGTTCATCAACTATTTTGAGGCCTATGCATGAACTCTGTTATCTGAATTTGAAGTATTACAGTATTATCGATTAAGCATCACAGTGCCAATATAAAAAAGACATTTTCCTAATTAAGGAAACGCCATCCCATTTTTACGCCCCTTGGGAAATGGATGAATCCTGTGGCTTTCCTTGTAGATTAACACAGCAGGGGAGTAAGCCTCAGAACTAAAGATCCTGATCCATTCTGTACTGCCAGCTGCACTGATACAGTTTAATCTAGGGCTTTTTGATGTGGGCACCCTGCTATTTTTTCTTGCTATAAGGGCACAAAGGGGTAATACTACTTGAAGCCAATGAATCATAAGAAGATGCTGAGTGAAATCCTGGCTCTTTAGAAGATAAGATAATGGGAACTTCACCAATGATGTCAGCGGGGCAGGATTCTACCCTATGTATTTAGCGTTTCTTCCTGCTTGATGTTTTGTATCAAGCAAGTGTCACACTCAGACTTATTAACCAAGGTCATTCTTTCTTTTTACCTAGCACCCGGTTAAAGCACTATTCCCTCAACTCCAATGACTGTATGCCTGACTACAGTATTCAGGAGAGCTGTCTGTATCTTCATCAGCAGAGCAGCTGCTGACTGCAACCTGAGCTTCCTCCTAGCAGGGGGAGCTTCTCTGCAGTTTGTCCAGCATTGAAAGCATCACATTTGTTTGGGAAGCTACTGGAGCTGCTGAGGAGCAAGAAGCCACCTGGAGCTAAAACTACCTGATGCCCAGGTAAAGGACCCCTTTCCTTGTATCCTCCAGCCAAGAATCTTTCACCTCTCTAGCCATTCCCTTTGCACTCCTACTGTGTTAGAGATCCATTCAAAAGAGTCCTCTCGCCTTTTTTACACACATGCATACACACCCACCTTATTCCCTGGCCATTGTATAAGCACAGCCTAGAGCCCCCTGCCATTATACCCACATACACTTTAACAGAAAAAGGATAGCCTTCAGCACTTGATAGAATGACGTTAAGTCCGAACAGAAACAACACATCTATCAAAATGTTAAAGCTGAGACCGAAAGGAAACTTCAAGAATGAGAGAACAAGTGATTGGAGGACAGAGAAAAAGGGATTCAAAAGTTTACCAACAGTCACAATGTGTAACTTCTTTAGCATAACCAAAGCTATCTATGGGCCAAGCCCACAAGGAGCCATCCCTCTGAGGTCCAAGGATGGAACAATAAAGACCTCTCCACCATCAATGCACTGTGTAAGGAGCACTTCGAAGAGCTCCTGAACCAAGATTCTAATGTCAAAGACAATGCCGTCAAAGACATTCCACAAAGCCCCATTCAGGCCTGCCTTGCAGATCCACCAACTTCTCTAGAGGCTTTGAAAAACATTAAGCGGATAAAGAACAACAAAGCATATGGTCCTGATGAAATACCAGCTGAAATTTATAAGCAAGGTAGAAAAAAGCTCTCTCATCAACTACACATCATTATTCTGAAGATCTGGTAGCATGAACAGATTCCCAGTAACTCATTATGACATTCAAGAAAGGATATAGATTGGACTGCAGCGATTACCTTGGTATTTCACTCATGTCCAAAGCTGGGAAGATCCTTGCCCACATTCTCCTCTCTGAGAAGATTCTGCGCAAGTCCCAGTGTGGTTTCAAACCGCTCAAAGGTACAAGAGATCTTAGTTGCTAGACGCTGCAGGAAAAAAGATGCGAGCAACACCGAGATCCTTACATAGCCTTCATTGACCTGACTAAGTTCTTTGATTCAATCAACAGAAGGGGCCTATGGATGATTCTGATGAGATTTGGGTGCCTGCCAAAATTTGTTATCATTAACAGACTTCTTCACAGTGATATGACAGCAATTGTCCTAAGCAATGGCTCCGAAACAGACTCCTTCACTATTAGAACTAGAGTCCAGCAAAAATGTGTAATTGCACCAACAGTCTTTTCCATCTGTATTACATCTATGCCACATTTTAACCCTCAAACTTCACAGTGAGACCTGATGTGCAGGATTAAAGTTGCAATAAATCTGCAGCAGCTGTGTGTGGCTATATATTTAGGTCTGGGGCCAGAACAATTTGACAGGGGAGGTTACATCACCTGGCCAGAGTCAAATCAAGGCTACAAGGCTTTTTCACTGAAGACAGGAATCTGTGTCCTGCATTCCATGGCTCTGGCTGTGTGGTACCATCTTCTTTGTTAATCTTGGAGATACCCAGACCTATCTGCTGTCTGACTAGTAGTGTCTGTTTATCTCCCCTAAGTGGAGAAGGAAATTGCAGTGTATGAAAGCTATTCCAATCTAATTGTCAGTTGCAGGTAGAACAGAATTTAATGCATTTGCTAACAGTGGTATTATTAGTCTTATGTTGTTTTAATCTTTGATTCAAGGTATGTTTAGGCTCTCTGGGATGGAAAAACACTTCTGTGAGCATCATAGATTAAAAGTACATTAAAACTCCTAACAACACAGTTACTAGGCAGCACATTTTAATTCCTGCTTCACAAGCCTGGAGCGGTTAGATCACTTCTGTGCAGAGTAGAGTCAGAAACTTCTTTGAGGGAAAAAGAGAGGAATAAAAAAGAATAAGAGGAGGATAACTCAACATCCATAGTGATTTGAGCATAGCCTTGGTTATTAGTGAGACCTGATGTGCTGCACTGTGACTCTGTTCCAGAAATCTTTCATACAGCTACATTTTCATTTCTTAAATAAAGTAAATTGGCTTTATGCAGTAGGCCTCTAATGGGACTGCAGGAACATAAAGAGAAGGGAAGGGAGATGGTGACTGCAAATCAGTATCGTTGGGGGAAGGGCGGGGCATTGGCAGGGCTGTCTTTCGAAGCTGAATGTTGCCTAACTCCACGTGTACTGAATTTGGCTCAGATTACACTTTTGAGCATGACTGAATCATCAATTGTTTTACTGCATAGTTGCAAAGCCTCTTATGTTTATGGGTATTTATATGTTGAGGAAAGTTAAAACAACCAAGATCATAGCAAGATTTGGGTTCAGTTTTTTAGAACTTGACCACTGTATTAGGCCTGTATGAATAGGGAACTGTTTGATTCAGATTTGGCCAATTCGGATGCCAGCGATTTGATCTGGAGATTCGGATCACTTTTCCAGTTCAATTTAGCTGAATCAGCTTTGGAAGATTCGGAGCTGATTTGGAGAGATTCAGAGATTCGGCCCTAGAGTATAATGGGGAATCAATGAAATATCTATAACCTTGTTGTTTTTTGGCTGATTTGGATGAAACATACAGAGTTGGTAGCTTCTGCTGGGAGCATGAAGTCTGCCAAGTTTCAAGGTGATAGTAGCAGGGGATTCTGGGAAACTGCACCTCAAAGTTGTGAAAGCAAAACACCACAGTGGGGTAAAAGCTTCAGGGATGGTAATGCTTACTGAGGCCACAAAGCCTACCAAGTTTCAAGGAGACAGGTGCAGGGGTTTCTGGGAAACTGCACCTCAAGCTGCTGACAAGCAAAACTCATGACATAGGTGACACTGTTAAGGCACAGGGTTAAGGTGTGTTAAGGCACAGGGGGGTGAAAATTGCAGGCCTGCTAGGCCCTGCGGTGGCCATGAAGCCTGCCAGCTATCAAGGAGATAGGTTCAGGGGGAGTCTGGGTTCTGGAGTCCTGCATCCCTAGCTGCTGATAGGCAAAACTTGTGACATAGGTGCTTGTGCAACTGTCTCTCTCTTAGGAGGGGGGTGTGTGAAAAAAACTACTGCAGGCCTGCTAGGCTCTGCTGAGGCCACAAAGCCTGCCAGCTGTCAAGGAGATAGGTGCAGGGGGTGTCTGGGTTCCGGAGCCCTGCACCTCTGGCTGCAGGCAGGCAAAACTCATGACATGGGTGGGTGACACCGTGTGTATATTCAGGTGTGCTCTTCCTGGTGCTGGGGGCCTCTGCACAACATGGCAGTGTGCCCCAGTGATGCTCTTCCTCCCCTGCAGCCTCAACCAGCCCACTACTGTAAACGGCAGCAGGTAAAAATAACTTAGGTGGCTCAGCACAAGTAGCACCAGCAGCATCTAAGGTAGCCAAACTGAATTGTCAGGCCTTTCTTTCCTCTCAAGTAGGTGGACTGGGATGAGGCTGTAGGGGAGCAGGAGGCCTCACTAGGGCACACTGCTGTGTTGTGCAAAAGCCCCAGCGCCAGGAAGGGCACACCTGATCACAAATACACACACACACACACACACACACACACACACACACACA
>NW_005841865.1:4384466-4398468 GCF_000455745.1 Alligator sinensis
GTGGGTGCTTGACTGACTGCTGCATCTGTCTTGGGGTATGGGGGAGTTAAATCTAGTGCAGGCCTGAGTGCTGGGCCCTGCCAGGCCACGAAACCTGCCAGCTGTGTGTGTCTTGCTGGGGGAGTCTGTCGTCCGGGGCCCTGCACCCCAAGCTGCTGACAGGCAAAACTCTTGATGTGGGTGGGTGACATTGTGTGTGTGTGTTAAGGTGTGCCCTTCCTGGTGCTGGGGCCTCTGCACAACACAGCAGTGTGCCCTAGTGAGGCCTCCTCCTCCCCTACAGCCTTATTCCACTCCACCACGCAGGTAAAATAACTTAGTGAGTGAGAAGCACTAGCACAGTCACACCAGCAGCATCTCTGGTAGCCTAGCAAAACTGTCACAGATCCTTTCTTTTTATAAAGGAATTGAAAGCAAGAAGTAAAGATGTTGTGTTGGATATATGTTACTCATGGTGTATGATGGCTTATCTTGTGTTTTATATTTATATGTTTATTATGAAAAAAATGGAATAGATAGAGAAATATATCTTAGGAAGCTTTCAGGTTGAAAAGCCCTTTGTCAGGCTGAGGAAGCACAGGGGGGAAAGGGGGATGTAGCAGCACAGGTAAAAGTGCAGAGGTGCCTGGGCGGTCGCAGTGTGCCAGAACCCCACTGTGTGTATTGAGTCCATGAGTTTCTGTACCTACTACCTAGGAGGCTGATGAAGTGCAGTTCATAGGCCCAGCTCTGAAAAGGGGTTTGTACATTCAAACAAGCACCTAACCTCATCACCAGAACTGAAGCCAACTTCCTACAGCTCAAAACACAAAACCTGCCAACTATCTCCAGTACCCCCACAAACTGCACACCAGGATCTATCAAAGACAACAAAACCCAACTACCTGTGGGGGCACATTACTCACCAAAAAATCACAATCACAATAAGTCATATCAACAAGGCATATGAATTCGTGTGTGATAGTAAAACTGAAGATTGACTACCCAAAAATAAAACCCTTCAGCAGCTAAATACATACAGGTTAGGAGTACAAGGGAGAATGTTTTAGAACTGTTGTCATCAAACTGCCTGTCTTAAATGTGTAATGTATCATTTAGGACCTTCAATTGAGAATGTTGTTTTGTAACGGAGTAATCATCTTGTGTATTCAGAATGGATACAAATGAATTCTTTGGCAGTCATTGTGGAAATAGCTCCTTAGTTAGATGAAATCATGGACAGAGCAGACTGGAATGGTGTAAAATAGTAATAGGTCCTTTCCAAAATAGATCTACCTTCATGACAGCAAATGCAAACTTTGCAATACTTCATTTGGCAGATAATTAATAGGTTATACTGCTTCTTTAACAAACCTCCTTTATGATTTCACAGCCCTCAACACACTATTTAAGAGTGAGATGTCTGGTCTGTTTCATTTTATAAAGGTGAGAACTGCTAGATAACTGGAAACCACTAAGATGCCATCCAATAACCTCTGATATTAGTTCCGTTTGGATTTTCATTAGGACTGATTGCCTTTATGTAAGCTCCTTTCCATTTATAAATAAGTTGAAATTCCTTGTGTAGACTAGCTATGATTATTAGCTAAACTAGGATTTTATTTTTTACAGGCTTGATGCAATACTACTCTTCAAAATGTAAGGTGTAGTACCCAGGCCTCTTCACTGAATCATTGTAGTTTCTCCCAGAATAGTTACCATTGCTTTTTTTTTTTTTTTTTAAATGAATGGGGCTAAAAGTCTATCCCTATCCCAGTGAAGTCTCTAGGGTTTCACTAGGAATGGGGTTGACACCATTGCTCTCTGCTTTGAAACCAAGTCTCATCTTGGATATTGGCTTTGGAGTGTTATAAAACTTACCTATGGCATAGGTTGCCAGTGTCTGATCCTATTCCAGAGGTTGATGACTGCCAGCCTAATAAGTATGTGTTCAGTGGGTTTTTCTTAAACCCCACTGAATTTCCCTAAGGTGCTGGAAAAAAAGAGGTTACCTCATTCCTTGGCATGCTAGGATTTTATAAACCTGCTGCTGCTATTTTAGTCCTGGCATTCCAGCTAAGTGGGAGAGTGTGTAATGAAAGCTTGGTCTCCAGAGTGTAAAATAGGCTGTAGATCTCAATTCTTAAAAACATATTCTAACATTCAACTGAGTCTAATAAATTAGTTTTATTATGGTACAAAGCAAAATATAGCCAAGAAGAGACTTTGTCATTACATTTTGTTGATTTATGACATATTTTTCCTGGACTCTAGTTCTTGATTTTAAAATACTGCATCACAAAGACAAATCCATACATAGTACACATGACATATACTATATATTTGTATAAACTGAGCTAAAAAAATATAGTTCTACAATGTATTCATTATCTAATACTGAACTATGACTTAGCTTTTAAAACTTTTCTTATACACCTATCTGGAAAAACCCAGTTAGACCTCAATGAAAAGTTGTTCTGTGGTCTTTTTGAGCTCCAGGGCAGAGCCATCATCCTTGTTTTTATGTGTCTATTACATTAGTTTTCCATGGAATTTACTTTCCAAATATGCAAATAGCATCAAGGTTTATGAAATTCTGTTGCCTTGATACTTAAATCGGGGATTTAAGTGTTTTGCGATCTATGTGAGTACTGTGTCTTGCGATATGTGCAAGTATAGTGCGTTGTGGGTCCAACCCTAGTACAACTAAACAGTAATGACATCTCTGTCCGTAACAGATTCCAATGACTAATTCTCCCTTTGTAACATCGATATGATACAGATGGACCAAGAAAAGGACAGTCTGTGAAGGGGGAGGAAAGCAGTTGTGGATACTACTAAGGGGAAAAAAATGTCCCTTCCAATTGACGAAGGGTTTTTGAACCCAAAAGCTTGCTTAATAACTATTCTCCAACCATTTGGGTTGGTCTAATAAAAGATATCAAATTCACCCAAGGAACCTTGCTTGTCTGCCTTCCAATTGGGACATTCGTTCTTCTTCATGGTTCCACTCGGGATCTGACCAGAAATCTTTCTTTTTTTTAAATTGTTTTTAGTGAGTGTTTCTATACTTTAGTCAGTGATAAAAGCCCTGTACTAAAATTCAGTGCATCTGTCTTCTCTTTGAACTTCATGCACAATTTTTGCTAGCTTAGCCAATCACTTCAGATGAGGCAGAAGAAAGTTTTGTTTTTGGCTGTAGTGGGAACAAATTCAGGTCCTCAATGAGCAAATGAAAAGCAAATTTCAGCTGTAAGTCTAAAGAAGAGTCTTGCATTTGGGAATTTCAAAAGACTTCAAAAATATTGATCGGTGACACTTCACAAGTCCTGTCTGAAATAGATCATCATTATTCTCACATTACAGATGAAGGAACTGAAACAGAGAGAAGTGGCTTCCCAAATTCACACTCTAAACTCATCCTCATTGAACTTGCTGTGAAGAAGTATGTTGGTGAAAGTCACAGGTAGGAGACTGTGCATTTTAATACTTCTATCTGTACTTTCTGGAAGAACAAGTGTCTGTGACTGCTTACTGTATACTGTGAGTTGTGAAAAAGTCTTGCTGCCTATGTTCTGGGACAGGGCTGACTCTCTGACACCGATGGGTGAGGTTTAACTTCAGCTTTGTCTGGTGTGGAAAAACTGCTCAGAAGAAAGCCTTAGGGCCCCCAATTCTGGCAGAGCCTGCCCTAGGAATGGAAATAAATTTGAGAAATGAATGCTACCAAGTTGTTAGTTTCCTTTTCTGCAGTGCCAGAGCCCCTGTTGAGCTGTAAAAAATGACACATTTTTTTTCTAAATCAAAATACAAATGTGATTATTGGAATTTGAGGAACAAGGATAATAAAAAACATATTTTACATAAACACTGGGGAAATTTTCTTACTGACAGAAATTGTGCTTTATGAGCTCTGCAGGTCCATGCAGCCTTCTCCCTGTTGGAGGTTCTCCTGATTTGATTCAAGGCTCCAAAGATCAGCTTCACAACTCACTTAACTTGATCAGATGGCTGGTGATATTTAAAACACGGACAGTCCTTAACTGCTTCTCTTTTGTGCATTAGTGGCTGTCATGGGAAGGAATATTTTGAGATTTTTCCAACATTTCTGTTTAGCAAGGAAAGCTCTTAATCTGTTTTAGTAATAATAGGCCAGATCCCCAGGTTCAGTAAATTGATATACCTCATTGATTTCAGTGGAGCTATCCTGATTTCCACCAGCTAAATATCTGGCCTAATAATAATAATGCTTAAAAGGTGGAAAAGAAATGTAGGAAGTTTAGTACATGAATGCAAGAAACTGTACATCTATTAATGAGATACACCGCAGGAATAAATGCACATCCATTTGCTTTGTGCTCTGCTAAATATTTTGTATTGCACTTTCAGGGTGTAGCGTTACCCTGATCCTTTGCTATGGGCCCAGTCTAGCCCTGGGGGAATTAAATAGAATTGTTGACTTCATTAGGTTTTGGCACAGGCCTGGTTTCTTATGGCGTTGTAAAATCGAGTGAGACTGCAGAATACTCAAATGCCAGCTGAAGAAGCAGCAGCCTCGGATGGATATAAAGTTGTATGAACATCTTATACTTTTCTGTAGGGAAGACTAGAGATAGAAAGCAGATTTATGGGTTCTTTAGAAATTCAGGATTTTTGCCCAATACAGTCCCCAGTCATCTAGTTCAAATCCTCCTTGAGTTTGAGGGTGGTAAACAGAATATTCTTTACCTGAGGTCTTGATGATGGCTGCAGTTAGAAACAATAACATTTTGCAACATCCAGCCAATGTCTTGAAAAGTATGAGTAAAATTAGAAATGCCTCTTTTTCTTGCTGACACTTTCTAGAGAGTCCCACTCTCTGGCTTGAGATCTTCCATTTGTCCTAAAAGCTAGTCCTGTATTATCAATTTGGTGAATAGGGGAAATCCTTGGTGGTGATGTTTACCTGGAAAAAACTTAGTGCTAAATAAAACAAAAATCAGGGAAAAGCTGGATTTTTTGAGATCTCAGCAAGGTTTGAATAAGCACTTGGGAACAGTGAGAGCACTGTTACCAGTCACTTCTACTCAAGAGGATGTTGACTGTATCTACAAGGAGAGCCCTTTCTGCTTGAGGGGTTGCTTTTTAAGTTTCCATTAGTGGCTTTTCTTTTCTCCATAGGGCAAGTCCTCAGGTCCTTACTTAAAAATGCTCCCATTGACATGCAAGTGCTGCTAAGTCAGACTTTGAGATTTTGTGCATATGCATCCAGGTTTTCCATTCTTGAGGAAATATGGCCTGAGAGGGGGAAATTTGTGCAACTGTCTGTCTCATTGCTTGGAAATATAAACAAAACTAAACATGAAAAATGCTGTTTTTATTTGTAAATCAAGCATATTTTTATTAAAATGAAGCCTCTCATATTTAAAATTCTAAAACTCCATTATGCTAAATGATGACTGGACCTTGGGATATCCTTGAATCTATTAATGGTCTTCTATCTGATGGCCAGACTCCTTGGGCCTGATTCTCCATTCATTCATGCCAGTGTAAACCAGAAGTAACTGCACTCAAATAAATATATTCATTCTTGTCCTGGAATAAAATTGGTATGTCATGGTTTGCCCCACCCAACAACGCTGAGATTCAGTCTGCGCCTGTGGAGTCTGCAGACAGTCAGTGTCACCTGATAAACTAAAAGGGAATCTCCTCTGAGTCAAGGAGCAGGTACCTACCTGCTAAACTTGTGTGAAAATCTTCCTTTGAGCATCCTCCATCCTCTTCTTAAATGTAGAATACAAACGAGAGATGAGGGAGTCTTCCTGGGACAAATGTGGCTGTTTAGATGTTTGATAAGCAGCCCCTTGCTAAAGTTGCCATATATCATCTCTCTTTATACCTCAGAGCATTGCAATATGTGTCAAATAACTGAGCCAGGGAGCATGGTTTGGATCACTACTTGGTAGGGTTGTGCCCCGCCAGCCCCAGCTCCTGGCTCTTTGAAAAAAAAAGCCCCAACTCACCGGGTGCTGCCAGGTGAGGGACAATCCCCACTGCCCCATGCCACATGGGGGGCTCTGCCACGAGCCCCCCGACCCCCCCATGGCTGCCCCAACTGCCCCAGCTCTGGCCCTTTAAGAAAAGAAAAACTGAGAAAAACCCCAGGACTCACTGCTTCTGCAGTGGTCTCAGGGCTTTGGGGGGCTCATGCAGAGCCCCCCATGTTGCACGGAGCAGTGACGGGCAGCGGGGATGCCCCCCTGCCAGGCAGGAACCAGTGAGTTCAGGGGGTTTTTTTCTTAAAGGGCCAGAGCTGGGGCAGGTGGGGCAGCCATGGGGGCACTGGGACAACAAGGGGGGGTGGGGGGCTCGTGTAGAGCCCCCCACATAGCATGGGGCAGTGGGGGGCAGCAGGGATTGCCCCCTACCCGGCAGTACCCACTGAGTTGCGGGGTTTTTCCCCCAAGTGCCGGGAGCTGGGGCAGGTGGGGGAGGCACTGCCGGGCTGGGGGAGGGCAGGGGATGGGCCTGGCCTGGGTGATTTAGAGATTTGGCCAAATTGATTCACGACAGTAATTCGAATCACCGAATCGAATCACTGTCCCCCGAATCAGCTGAATCTGAATCCAAAGAGAATACTAGCCACTTTGCACAGGCCTACTGCTTCTCAACTTTTCTGTATAACCTAAAGGCAAGCAGATTTACAGGCTGCCTCAGGTCTTTGTTTCTGCAAGGTGTGAAGACCTGCTGTATAATACCTGAAACTATGGTCACATGTCATCAATTTTCCTAAAGTTGAACAGAAAGTAATTAAATCAATATATCAGAATGGATAATAATTAATAATTATTAGTTGGGTTTTTTTCTAATGGGAAGTGTGTGGGGGGAGGTTATTTATGCGGGCTACAGCATAATTGGTCTCTTGCTCAGTTATCTTTCTCTACTGCAGCTGGCAGCTTTTTCATGTGTATATTCTAGACCAGGGTAGGCAACCCTGGCACATGTGGCAGAGCATGGCACAAAGGCATTTTGCTTGGCACACATGCCTCAGAGCAGGGGGGGCCCAATCCTTGTGGCAGTGCAGCCCCAGCTTCCCCACCATCTGCCTTGAATCATGCATGCACCCGCCAGTGGCAACAAGCTGGGCCAGGACTCTGTGGCATGCATGCGCACTTCAGGGTGGACAGCGAGGAAGAGGCCATGGCTTCACTACCTCAACAAGGTTCAGACCTTTGGCATGCCAACATCTTACAAGACAAGGTTGTAGGTGTTTTGCGCACTCATGCCTTTTATGCACAAAATTGCATGGGTGCATGATTGCATAATTCCCTGAGGTGTACTTTTTGCTTCACTTACGCAAACATCCCAAGGACAAACTTGATTCTCCTCTTGCCTCCCACCCACCTTTTCATTTTTGGCCTTTCTGAGTATATGAATTTTAGGGTCCTTTATGAGTGTAAGTCCCCATTTCAACATGCCATTTGTATTTGGCAAAGTATTTGGCAAACTTGAAAGCATGCCTCAAATTTAATAGATATTTAAATGTTTTTTTTACCCGTAGGAGTGGTGTTAAGCTATGCATTAGTAAATGGAGCTGTAAGAGGTTATTAAAGTAGTGGCCATCCACAAAGGTCAAAGCCCACAGAAATAAAAGGGAGTCCTTTGTTGATTTCAATGGGCTTCAGATCAGGCCCAGAATAAATTAACTTAGTGTCTGTAGTGGAGTCATGTGACACTCCATTGGTTACCTCTCTGCATCCTGAATGCTCTCTCTTTACCCGTTCACAATTTCTTCCCTATCCAAAACCTTTATGAGTTTAAGCAGCTCATCCATGATTTTCATGTCACTGACCTTGTGGAGCAGAACTGTATCTAATGCCTCCCTAGTGTCCAGGAGCTTTATGCATACTGCCTCTCCAAGTCAACTGTTTTCATTATTTCACAAAATGAAATCTCTGTGGTTTGTTGAACACTGATCTCTTTTCTATTACTCCACAATGATTTTCCTTAACTAAATCTAAATGTTTCTAGGTCTCTTTCTTGCTACCATTTGTACTACGTTAAGAAGATCTCATTTCATGATAATGTACAGTCACAGAGGTTACTTACTAGAGCTGAGGTAATGCTGTAAGCAAATTTCCATGAATATTTTAAATAAATTAGCTTCAGTTGTATTGGAACATGTTTGCATTCTCATTCCAGGAACATTCGTGTGCACAGATTCTCTTGCAGAGCTACTTTTGAAATTTGCTTTTGGTGAGAATTTCATTTACACGTTCCACTCTCCTAACCACAGCCGCAGAAACAATATCATGTAACTTGCTTGAACAATCACAACTGTGTCACAGCTTGAAATGTGGATATGGAAGACTTAAAAGCAAACATTGCATTAATGAAAACTTCACAAAATTCTATGAAATAATTAAAAATAAAGCAAGAAAAACCATCTGTTTTTCAGATTCCTTCATGACTGACTTGGCACATAGCATCCGCTACTTTTGATCAAAACTTCGGGGTACATTTTTAATCAGCTTGCAAAAGCTTTCAACTTTAACCTCACAGATCAATGCATACACAAAACCTGCATTTGTGCATACCACTTGGGAATGGTGGATGGCTCACTAGGTAGAGTGAGATTCTCTAAAAGGTGCATAACAAAAATAGCAACACAGAAGAGGAGGGATGTGCTAATCTAGCTGTATACTCCCTTTGCTTCCTCACAATTCTGTGCTGCTCAATGACTGTCGAAGTAATTTTCAAACAGCCTTGGAGACTTATGAAAAGGGACAGCAGCTTCCATAGCTGCCACTGGACTGTGCCTGTTCCTGGAATCTCCTCACCCCTATAATGGGCCCTTGAATAGCAACCAAGGAGATTTAGGTTAGAAAGAGCTTCCTAAATGTGAGGGTGGTTAAGTACTGGAATAGTTTACCACCAGAGATTATGAAGTCACCATCACTGGAAGTGTTCAGGTGCAGGTTAGGCACATATTTGGTACGGCTTAGATGGGGCTGGCCCTGCCTTGAGCTGGGGCTTTGATTCCGTGACCTCTTGAGGATCTTCCAGCCCTCGGTTTTTCTTTATTTCTTTTTTTTCCTATGTTGTTATGTAGGGTGTCCATATGTCCCAGTTGGGCTGGGACAGTCATGGATTTCATAGGCCATCCTGTTGTCTTGGCCAGTTGGTGAGAATTGAAGCAAAAGTCGTTGACTGGCACCACCCCAACTGACCTGGCTTCTCCTGAGCAGGCTGGATGTGGGAATGGCTGGGTTGAGCACTGCTCTTTCTGCCTCAGGCAGGGATCAGCCAGGGCTGGGTGGGCTGAGGAAGGGGCCTGGGACTTAAGCACCTGTTCTGTGTGAGCTGGGATGGCAGAGTGGGGTGGTATGGGCCAATGCAGAGCCCCATGGCTCAGCTCCATCCCCTCACCCCGTGCACAGAGGCTGGATTCGGCTGGGAATGGCCCCTCTGCATAGGGTGGCCATCATAGACGATAGTCTGGTTTTCCACTGTCTATTGATATGAAAACCAGCCTCTATTTTTCTTTTGATGAGAAAAAGAGGACAAAAAGGCATCAGGTTTCATATCAATAGAGGACAGAGTAGCAGAAAACCGAAATGTCCTCTATGATGGCCACCCTACCCATGCAGCACCCTCCAGACTCTGCCAATCTGCACTGCCTGGCCACATGGCACCTCCCCGCACCCTCCTCCCAGCACTGCTGGCAGCCTTGTGCCCTTCTGCTGCGACCACTGCAAAGGCCCAGGCTGTGCCCTGACCCAGGTTGGGGTGCATGTGTGTGTATGCGCGTGTGTGCGCATGCATCTCCCAGCCCAGGTTTTCTTACCCCATCCCAGATATCCCTAAAATGAGTATGGTCAGCCTAATATTATATGCTTTTCTTCTGCCCCTAATAGCCCTGGGTCTCTGAGGGAATCCTCACAAGAGAGCTATACAGCTGCCTTCCTCTGTGCCTTTGCTGGAGGAATCCCTCCCCAGCTGGGCCCCGAGCTTTTAGAGCCCCTCTTCTGGATCTCACTCAGAACGTAGCTAACTACCTGCTTGCACACACAACATGTGGGCACCACTTTCAAAACTGACCTAGAAAATATGTGCACATCAATCTTTTGTATATTGAAAGCCTGCTTGTAAATGTCTGCTGTGTTTATTTGGTGCTGAGATATTTTATTAAACAATGCCAGAAGTTTATTCTCTCAGTGGGTGCCCTCTGCCTGTTTGCATACTGTATCCTTGTGTGTTTGGGCATCTAGTTTATGGCCGATTGATGCTGGTAATATCTTCTAAACAAAAATCATGAAAAATGTTGCTCATAGAAAATCTGGGGTTTCAGCCCAAATGCCATTGCTCTGCAGGGCCACTGGTAAATTTATCGGAGCTTGGTTTTTACTACACAGCAAACCTGCCACCCCCCTCAGTTTCTGCAATGAGCAAACTACTTCCCTGGCTCTGGACTTGCATTAAAATCATTCTGCCCTGAGGAGTTGATCCAAATTCAAAATGAAATGTTCCCTTCATGTTTTTTCCTCCTTAGATGTATCTGCTAAATGACAAAACTTAAAAAACCATTAATGGCAATAGCAATAAAACAGTAAAAGACAGTTGGTTTTCTTTTACTCGTATATTTAAAATGTTTCAAATATGTGGTCCTGAATTCTTTTTACCCAGTCATTTTTACACTAAAATAAAATCCCCTTTGCCTTTAGAACGTGTCCCAGAAGCCAGTCAATAAAGCTAAAGGTCCAGCTGTGCGGCAACCTACATTATTTCCCCGGTGGAGCTAATGCTTTATAGTGTCAGTGACATGCAGCTACACTCTGTGGAGTCCATAGATTGCATTTTGTACCTTTTCCTTGGGCCACAATGAAAATCCTCTGTTTGCACTGAAAATCTTTCCTTGGACTCCAGAGATTCTTTTTGGATCATTGGTATGCCTGCTAGTTTGCAGAATCCAACAACTCAAACTCAATCGATGTCATATAACATTGCACTCAAAAACAATAATTTACTGGACTGCTAACCTGCTGTGCTTCAGGAGAGAGCTATGGAAAAAAATCTCTCACTTCACTTTTATTAGGAATCTATCAGGGCATGAGGTACTGTAGCCCTTCTGTAGGTGGACAGAATTTAATAATGCAGTTTCCATGATGTCAGTGAATTGCTGTGCCTTGGTGGGTGGTAGTTTTTTCATTCTACTCTATTAAAACCAGGTATGTTAGAAAACCAGCCCCAAGTTGTACACTAGAAATTATAGTTATCTCTTCCATTCTTTTAAAAATTGTGATCATATCCTGGCAGGTGCTCCTTTTGATTATTATCCATCAACTTTTGAGAAACTCCCAGAAAGTTATTTTGGTCTGAATTTCCTTATATCTAATGAATGTCTGATAAAATATGCCAATACTAGTTTTCTTTAAATGCAGGTGTGAAGACTGCAAGGGTGATCCTGAATCGCAAGTAGGAAGAAGGAATTCATTAGCTAAATCAACTTCTTGGCATGTTGCAAGCTACAGGTAACCTGCAAACCTTGTTAATTTGCTGGATAAAAGTTCATCAGTTATTGGTATTGTAATAAAGGCAACATTTAGAAGGTATGAATCAGAGAAACACCCTTTTATTTTATATTACCTTTCATGGAATTGCAAGTCACTAAACCAGTTTGCAGCTGTGTTTTGGGTACTGAACTGATGTCTGACCAAGAAAAAATGAGTGAAATTCCATTGTGCTTCGTAAGATGCATCCCTTTTTTACACTGGTTAAAATTTGGTCATTGTTTTAAACTGAATTAATTTGCTGACACCTTCTGTGTGGTTGTGGGACTCAATTTGGCAGGAAGAGGTAATAAAATCTGAGTGCTATCTCATTTGCAGATCAAGTGCTCGAACCATTCAGGTTCTCTTTTCAATGACACTCTTATCTGGAAGCTGTGCACATTCAGGTTAGCAATCCCATTAATTATCTCACTCTTGACTATGACAGGCATGTCACTGATGCAGCCATACATAATGCATATCTGTTCACAAAGACATTTATCAGCTTGTCTGTATACAGAGGTGGTATTTGAAGGACCACAAAACAAGAGAGACATTTTAAAAAGTTGGTTTCTGTTGTTATTCCTGGATTAGGGATACAAGGAAATCTGGATAGCTCCATCTCTTTCCTTTCCTACTGCACCAGCAACACACATTTATCAAGTTAGAATTTCATGTTACAGCCATGTGATATTATTTAGCACAGATTTATCGCAGCTGGAGAAATAATATTGGTCTTTATTCATAGAAAGTTTGGACTATATGGAGCAGTCTCATATATATATGCTGTTTCAGGTAACTGTATCTCATAATCTCTTCGATTCAGCTAAGCACTTAAGCACAAGCTTGAATTTAAACATGAAATAACGTGCTTATGGGTGAGATTTCCCAAATCCCTCAACATTGGCCTAACTCAGATCCCATGGAAGTTATGAGATTTTTATCACTGGTTTTAATGGGAACACATAGGCCAATAATGAGCATTACTGAGAATCGCACCTTAGTTTGCTTATTAGGAGGAGACTTAAGCACATGCCTAAAAGTTTTGCTGAATTGGACTCATTTTTTATTACTTACTTATTTTTATTATGGTAGTGCCAAGAGAGCCTAGCTGAGATCAGGACTTCATTGTTCACCCAGCTCTACTAAGTAGTAACAAATTTGTTTGAGTGTTATGAATCCATTACCCTTTCTGAGTCATTTTGCAGAAACTTCATAAATGTCTATGGCAGTCATAATGAAAGTTACCCCCAATCTTGTGCCAATAACAATAAATGGCACAATATTTGGAGGGCTGAAGGAAAAAATTGCTAATGCTATTTTTAACCATGCACATTACAACACCCTCTAAAGTAAAATAAGCACTCCTCTAACTGGTCCTAAAAGTTTGTTCAAAACTGTTTTTCTTCATAAAATGTGGAGTGTCAGATATTGGAATACTGGGAAACACAGGCATGAACCCTGTTTCTTTACCTCTGTATAGAGTGTGCATCTGAGAGACAGGCCATGGAACTTAAACTGTGACGTGGTTTGAGGGGTATAGGAGATGTTTTAATTAAACGAATTGTGATAATGGAATAAGATGCAAGAGACAGTTTTAACACTGTCATTTGGGGATATTTTAGAGATTTGATCATAAAATGAATGTTGACACAATGTGAGAGGAAAGGAGATGACCATTGTAAGTACTTGCATTGTAAAGAAGTGGGCTTTACAGCTGTGAGGATTTGAGGCATGTGCCTGGGCAATTTATAGACAGGGTGAACAATATGAAATCACCCCTAGGGAAATTGCTATATTGCTGAATGTCGCTACATCCATCATTATCCAAGGGCTGGCAGAGGCAGGATTCTACCCTGCCATCCCATGAACAACAGTTTGTTGTCAGACCACAGGGAACACTTATTTCACATGAACTATCTTGAGTTTATATAAAGTGTTCATTTACAAGCCAAGAACGATCCCTCATGCCTTTTACGTTCTTTCTGCGTATAATGATTTTGTGTCCCTCATTTTGAGACTTTTTCACACATTATATTCCACGTCTGAGCCTTGGTAGGCTGAGAAGCAGAGGTATGAAACAATGAGATATTGAGGAGAACAGACTGGGAAAAACCTTAATAAAAATTGACTAGCTGAGACTGTAGAGGGAGAATATGGGCTTGTTGCATGCTGTGCTGTACTGTATCTTGGCACGCCTGACAATCCTGTAGATCTACTTGCTGTCATAGAGCTGTAACGCTATGCTCTCTGTGACAGGGGGCCTCCCAGGGCTGATCTCCACGGCCCACCCCCTGTCTGGTGGGCAATCGCCCGCCTATCTCGCCCGCCACGCCTTTGATGATAATTAGTCCACTTAAGATGTCAATACAGCGAGAGGCTACCCATTGTAATGCCCTGATGCCAGGGGCCACTCTGCAGCTCCGACCTCCCCTAATACCACAGCCCAAGTCTCGCAGATGGCATCTTGATGTTCATCTCCTCCGGCCCCCACG
>NW_005841865.1:4398995-4401023 GCF_000455745.1 Alligator sinensis
CTTGTGTCTAAAATGGCTGCCCTAATCAGGCACCTGGAGGCTGCCAGCTCCAGGCCCTTAAAGTGGCAGGCACACACAGTGCACTGCCACACTCTCCAACAAATCTTTCTCAGATCCTCAAGTAAAAATAAGGATTTATGATCTTCCATCATCAGCCACAAGTTTGTGGGGAGTTTTGATTAGTCACGTAGGACCTGAGATCAGATCACAAGCCAGTCTAGCTGTATCAATTGCTGTTTTTTTCCAACTAAGGATCTGGCCCATGATCTCACTCCAGTTTAATATTGTACTTTCTTCAGGGAAATTTCTCCTTTTCATATGAGTGTAAGAGAATGTCGAATCAGGGCCCTGCCCCCAAGAACCAGTCTGAGTCCCCCCAATCGCATTTAATACAGGTTCCCAAAACTGCATCATGAAGAAATGATTGTCATTTGTTACTATTTCTGCTGGCCTGACTGGGATTTAGCCCAGCAAAATAGCACTGAAGGGGCCTGCTCTCTCATTAGTATTCACCAGAGTCTTCATCATACCCATTCTTAATTCCAAATGACAAAACCTAGGGGACACACACAGGTCTTATGTTATTTTCTAAAAACTAATAAAATTATTGCAGGTTTTTTTTGAAGCAATTTATATTCATTGTTTTGAGGGATTGTAATGATAGAACAATCATGTTTTCCTTTCTAATCATAATCACCTTTTTATCCCAGCAGTGGGAATATAATTGGTGTGAATAAATTCTGCTGTCTGCAACATGCAATGATAAATTCCAATCTTCCAGTGTCTGTTGCACATCAAGTCCCCCTTCTGTTTGACTCTACAGAACCTTCTTATCTTTCCTGGGGTGTCTAGGCATCTCTTCTCCTTCTACAGAGAGCCCAGAGTAGTAACTCTTACTTTGTCAAGCAGGTGCCTATTGTGTGTGTGTGTGTGTACTTACACACATATATGTGTTGTGTGTATACACACACATACATATACATATGTGTGTATACACACTATGCTATACACACTCTCTATATATGTGTGTGCATGTGTATATAGATATGTTTTTCTATAATATAGTATGTGTATAGTGTATCTGTGTCTGTATGCATATTAGGGTTGTGCGAAGCTTTGGTCCTTGATTCAATTCAGTGGAGATTTGGCCTGATTCAGTGGCCAAATCTCCAAATCTGAAGTGAATTGGGAGACCCTTTAATCTCTTTGAACCAAATTGGATCCCTCCAAATCAATTTGAAGAGATTCGGAAAGATTTAGCAATTCGGACATAGACACAGCTTTAAATGTTTTTTCTACCTACCTCTGGGTAGCAGGTGGCTTGTGAATGCTGCAATGGTGGGGGGGATGAAGCATCCCACAGAATCCCAGTGTGCTTGGCAGCAAATCCAGAAGTGGACCAGAAGCACTTCCGGTCCACTTCTGGGTCTGCCAGGGAGTGTGTTGGGCCCCCCCTGCACCTCCTCCAGCTCGGTGACTGGTGCCTTCCAAGTCTGGGGGAGCACCTGGGGTCTCCCTGCAGCCGATTGCTGAGATGGGGAGGCATGGGGGGTGGGCCCAGGGTGCTCCCTGGCAGATCCAGAAGTGGACCAGAAGTACTTCCGGTCCACTTCTGGGTTCGCCGCCGAGCACGTGGAGGACTCCCCACTCCTGTGGGACACTTCATCCGCCCCAGCATCGCAGCAGACACAAGCCGCGCTGCTACCTCAAGGTGTGTAGAAAAAACTCTTAAAGCTGTGTCCAAATTGCTGATTCTCTGAATCAGCATTGAATTCGCCGAAAAGCTGGCAAGTCAGTCAGCAACACGGAAGTCCTTGACTTCAGGAAAGCCGACTTTGACAAGCTCAGGAGGCTTGTCAGTGAGGCCCTAAGGGACCATGACCACAGGGAGAGGGGAGTTCAAGAAGAGTGGTTGCTCCTCAAGGGAGCGATCCTCAATGCACAAACTAAGTCTATTCCATCTCGGAGGAAAGGCAGCAAGAGGGCACAGCAGCCCCCCTGGCTCTCCAGGGACCTAGCAGACCTCCT